>NC_091980.1:269370933-269670933 GCF_044704955.1 Pristiophorus japonicus
GAAAACATTATCTCAAGATACTTTGAACCTATTTTTAATGAAAGAAAGTGGATACTTACCCCATAAGTCCAAAACGCGCCCTACCGCATCAGCGGACACCACCCAACTGAAGATTGTGCAGTAAGAAGTCTTCTACGACGTTCGGGGTACGGCAAGCAGAACCTACAGAATCCAGTGAACCTCGAAATCGCGAACCACCGGCAACTACCAGTAAAGGATCGGTGAGCATAGTCCCTGTTTGCTCTGGAGTTTAACCTAGTCAGTGTTCGGCATTGGGAGGTGGGAGGTGTATTATTCACTGTAACCCCTTGAATGTATGATGTACTGTTCTTTACTTGAGTGATTATAAGTTTGACATTGTATTTTCTTGCCTTTAATAAAATCAAAGTTCTTTTGCACCAAACCAGTTGTCTCTTGCACTTTATCACATCCCCCAAATAAATCCAGAGTCTAGAACCCAAGGAGTGGGAGCGATTCAAACCGCTCAGAAGGTCAGAGGTGAACCTGACCCCACACATCACCCCCTACACAGCACCCCCCTCCCCCGCCCCGCCAAGCTCTCTCTCTCTCCCCCAGGCTCTCTCTCTCTCTCTCTCCGCCCCCCAGGCTCGCTCTCTCCTACCCTCCCCAGGTTTTCTCGCCCCCCATGCCCAAGCCCTCTCTCTCTCTCTCTCTCTCTTTCCCCCCAGGCTCTCTCTCTCTCTCTTTCCCTCCTCCCAATCTCTCTCTCTCTCTCTTTCTCTTTCTCTCTCTTCCCCCCCCACCTCCCCCCCACCCCAGGCTCTCTCTCTCTCCACCCATACTCTCTCTTCTCTCTCCCCCCAGGCTCTCTCTCTCTCTCTCTCTCCCCAGGATTTCTCTCTCCCCTCAGGCTCTCTCTCTCTCTCTCTCTCTCCCCCCAGGCTCTCTCTCTCTCTGTCCAGGCTCTCTCTCTCTCTCTCCACCCAGGCTCTCTCTCTCTCTCTCTCTCCCCCCCCCCCCCCCAGGCTCTCTCTCTCTCGCCACCCCCCACAGCCCCCCAGGCTCTCTCTCTCTCTCTCTCTCTCCCCAGGCACTCTCTCTCCCCCCCCCCCCCCTTGGCACTCTCTCTCCTTTCTCTCGCTCTCTCTCCTCTCAGGCTCTTTCCCTCTCTCTCTCTTTCTCCCCTAGGTTCTCACTCTCTCTCTCTCTCTTCCCACCCCGCCCCCCCAGGCTCTCTCTCTCTCTCCACCCAGACACTCTCCTCTCTCTCCCCCCAGGCTCTCTCTCTCTCTCTCTCTCCTCAGGCTCTCTCTCTCCTCTCAGGCTCTCTCTTTCTCTCTCCCCCCAAGCTCTCTCTCTCTCTCTCTCCCCCCCCCCAGGCTCGCTCTCTCTCTCTCTCCCCCCAGTCTCTCTCTCTCTCTCCCTGCAGGCCCCCACCCCCCGCCGCAAGCTCTCTCTCTCCCCTCCAGGATCTCTCACTCCCTCAAACTCTTTCTCTCCCCCCCAAAACTCTCGCAGCCCTCTCTCCCCAAGCTCTCTCTCCCCCCCCAGGCTCTCTCTTTCTCTCCCCGGGCACCCCCCCCCCCCCCCCGCCCCCCCAGGCTCTCTTTCTCTCTCCCTCTCTCTCTCTCTCTCCCCAGGCTCTCTCTCTCTCTCTCTTTCCCACCCCCCCCCCCCCCCCGGCACTCTCTCTCTCTCTCTTCCCCCCCCCCCTCCCCCCGGCACTCTCTCTCTCTCTGCCCCCTCCCCCCCTGCCCCCGCAGGCACTCTCTCTCTTTCTCTCCCCAGGCTTTCTCTCTCTCTCTCCCCCAGGCACTCTCTCTCTCGCTCTCTTCCCCCAGACTCACTCTCTCTCTCTCCCCCCAGGCGCTCTCTCTCTCTCTCTCTCTCTCGTTCCCCCCAGGCTCTCTCTGTCTGTCTACCCCCAGGCTCTCTCTCTCTCTCTCTCCTTCCCCCCCCCCCCTCGTTATGTATGTAAACATTGTAACTGTGTAAGACTTGCCACCAGAGGGCGCAACTGTTGGAGGCCCAAGGGTCACCTGCACACCTCGTGCAAGGGAGAATAAAAGATTGTCTGCCATGCTGCTTGCGCATTCTGGAGTTGTATTAAAGAGGCTAAGGTCACATCAGTTTTAGCTCACAGTCTTGTGGAGTTCTTTCATACTTAACAATTGGCGACGAGAACAGATTACGAACTTTTACGCGGTCATGGCTGCTGTTGGTATTTTAGAGAGATTTATAGAGGGTGATGATTGGGAAGCCTTCGTTGAGCATCTCAACCAGTACTTCGTGGCCAAGAGCTGGATGGGGATGAAAAATCTATCAAGCACTGGGCGATTCTCCTCATCGTGTGTGCGTCCATAATATACGGCCTCACCAAGAATCTGCTAGCACTGGAGAAACCAGCGGAGAACATATATACAGAGTTGTGTACGCTGGTTCGGAACCACTTCAAGCTGAAGGAGAGCGTCTTAATGGCCAGGTATCGCTTCAATACGCACCACTGCTCCGAGGGCCAGGACGTGGCAAGTTATGTCGCCGACCTGAGACACCTTGCGGGAACTTGCAAATTTGCTGGATTTTTGGGGGGAAATGCTGTGGGACTTTTTTATGCTTGGCATCGGCCACGAGGTCATTCTTCGCAAGCAGCTATCGCCGAATCTATAGACCTGAGCAAGGCCATCACGATAGCCCAGGCATTCATATCCACGAGCGATAATACCAGACAAATATCTTCCCAGCATTGAAGCTCACCGGCAAGTACTGTGCATAAAATAACATCGCTAGCAGGCAGAACTGGCAGGTTCTATACGCCTGCAGCTGCAAGACCTAGGATGAATCAGACTCCGCCATCGGGCGTTAATGCAAATCCATTCGCACCATGTTGGCACTGTGGGGGTAATCATCAAGCCCATCAATGTCGATTCAAACGCTATGTGTGCAAAGTCTGCGAAACAATGGGGCACCTCCAGCGAATGTGCAAGAGTGCTGCGACTCACCACGTGGCAGAGGATGATCGATCGGCGCGGATCATGCAGAACAAACAAGAGAGGCAACTCAACCCGAGGAAGAAGTGTATGGGGTACACACCTTCACTACCAAGAGCCCTCCTATTATGCTGAAAGTAAAATTGAACGGTATTCCAGTATCAATGGAGTTGGACACAGGGGTAAGTCAGTCAATTATGAGCCAGAAAGCTTTTGAGAAACTGTGGGGCAACAAGGCACAAAGGCCCAAACAGAGCCCAATGCAGACAAAGCTGCGCACCTACACCAAAGAGCTCATACCAGTCATTGGCAGTGCGGCAGTTAAGGTATTGTACGATGGAGCTGTGCATGAATTATTACTGTGGATTGAACCAGGCAATGGCCCAACGCTATTCAGCAAAAGCTGGCTGGGAAAGATTCGATGGAACTGGGACGACAGACGACATCAAAGCACTATCTTCAGTGGATGATGCCTCGTGCGCCCAAGTGCTGAGCAAGTTTCTGTCGCTATTTAAACCAGGCATTGGCAACGTCACAGGCACCAAGGTGCAGATCCATCTAGTCCCCGATGCAAGGCCCGTTCATCACAAGGCTCGAGCAGTTCCCTATATGATGAGGAAGAAAGTCAAGATCGAACTGGACAGAATTCAACAAGAGGAAGTCATATTGCCAGTCAAGTTCAACGAGTGGGCCAGTCCGATTGTTCCGGTGTTGAAAAGCGATGGCGCGGTCAGAATCTGCGGAGACTACAAGGTAATGATCAACAGAGTCTCGTTATAGGACCAATACCCACTACCCAAGATGGATGACCTGTTCGCAACGTTAGCAGGGGGGAAGACGTTCACCAAGTTGGACCTAACCTCCGCCTATATGAATCAGGAGCTGGCTGAATCTTCTAAAAGATTGGCGTGCATCAACATGCACAAAGGACTGTTTATATACCACAGGTGCCCTTTTGGGATTTGCCCAGCTGCTGCCATCTTCCAGAGGAACATGGAGAGTCTGCTGAAATCGGTTCCGCGCATCGTTGTGTTTCACTACGACATCCTGCTCACTGGTCGTGACACCACCGAACACCTGCACAACCTGGAAGAGGTTCTAAGTTGACTGGACAGAGTGGGACTCAGACTGAAATGCTCCAAGTGTGTTTTCCTGGCGCCAGAGGTCGAATTTCTGAGGAGAAAGATTGCAGCAGATGGCATCAGACCCACGGTCTCAAAGACAGAGGCCATCAAGAATGCACTCAGACCACAGAATGTGACGAAGCTGCGTTCGTTCCTGGAATTCCTCAACTATTTTGGTAATTTATACTCGGGTTAAGCACTTTGCTGGAACCGTTGCACATAGAAACATAGAAACATAGAAAATAGGTGCAGGAGTAGGCCATTCGGCCCTTCTAGCCTGCACCGCCATTCAATGAGTTCATGGCTGAATATGCACTTCAGTACCCCATTCCTGCTTTCTCACCATACCCCTTGATCCCCCTAGTAGTAAGGACTTCATCTAACTCCTTTTTGAATATATTTAGTGAATTGGCCTCAACAACTTTCTGTGGTAGAGAATTCCACAGGTTCACCACTCTCTGGGTGAAGAAATTCCTCCTCATCTCGGTCCTAAATGGCTTACCCCTTATCCTTAGACTGTGTCCCCTGGTTCTGGACTTCCCCAACATTGGGAACATTCTTCCTGCATCTAACCTGTCTAACCCCGTCAGAATTTTAAACGTTTCTATGAGGTCCCCTCTCATTCTTCTGAACTCCAGTTGCTACGTAAGGGTGATGACTGGGTTTGGGGTAAATCTCAAGAGACAGCCTTTGAGAAGGCCAGAAACCTACTTTGTTCTAATAAGTTACTTGTACTGTATGACCAGTGTAAACGATTAGTGCTAGCTTGTGATGCATCTTCATACCGGGTCGCTGTGTGTTACAGCAAACCAATGTATCGGGCAAGCTTCAACCGGTTGCATACGTGTCTAGAAGTCTGTCTACAGCTGAAAGAGCCTACAGTATGGTCGAGAAAGAGGCGTTAGCATGTATATATTGGGTTAAGAAAATGCACCAATACCTATTTGGACTTCGGTTTGACCTCGAAACCGACAACAAATCGCTCATTTCGCTGTTTTCAAAAAGCAAAGGTATTAACACCAATGCTTTGTCTCGCATCCAAAGATGGGCATTAACATTGTCTGCCTATGACTATGTTATCTGCCACAGACCAGGCATGGAGAACTGTGCTGATGTCCTCAGTCGTCTACCATTGCCCACTACTGGGGTAGAAATGGCGCAGCCCGCAGACTTGCTTTTGAGAGTGATGGGTCACCCGTCACTGCTCGCCAGTTCAGGACCTGGACCAGCCAGGATCCTGTGCTATCATTTGTAAAAAGTTGCGTCCACAATGGGAGCTGGTCGGCTGTTCCCGGGGAGATGCAAAATGAAATTAAGCAGATTCACCGACGCGAAGATGAAATGTCCATTCAGTCGGATTGTCCCTTATGGGGTAATCGAGTGGTTTTGCCAAAAAAAGGCAGGGAAATGTTCATATGGGATCGACACAGTACCCACCCAGGCATAGTCATGATGAAGGTTACAGCCCGGTCGCATGTTTGGTGGCCCGGCATTGACCTGGACTTAGAGTCATGCGTACACCAGTGCAACACATGCTCATAACTGAGCAATGCACCAAGGGAGGCTCCATTGAGTCTGTGGTCATGGCCCTCCAAACCGTGGATAAGGATCCACGTAGATTTTGCTGGCCTCTTTCTCGGAAAGATGTTTTTAGTTGTAGTGGACGCTTACTCTAAATGGATTGAATGTGTAATCATGTCATCCAGCACATTCAGTGCCACCATTGGAAGCCTCCGGGCTATGTTCACCACCCATGGCTTGCCCGACGTCCTTATCAGTGACAATGGACCGTGTTTCACCAGCTCGGAATTCAACGAGTTTATGATCCGCAATGGCATCAAGCATGTCAGGTCTGCCCCGTTTAAGCCTGCATCCAATGGTCAAGCAGAACGGGCAGTCCAAACTATCAAGCAGAGCTTGAAACGCGTGACGGAAGGCTCCTTGCTGACCCGCTTATCTCGGGTTCTGTTCAGCTCCCGGATGCGACCCCACTTGCTCACTGGAGTTCCCGCTGCAGAATTGTTATTGAAGAGAGTACTCAAAACCAGGCTCTCCCTAGTCCACCTGGATCTAAATGATCATGTGGAAACCCGGCGTCACCGGCAAAACATGTACCACGATCGCTTGGCTGTATCGCGTGACATTGATATTAATGACACTGTGTTTGTCCTGAATTATGGTCATGGTCCTAAATGGGTTGCTGGCACTGTCTTGGCCAAGGAGGGGAATAGGGTGTTTATAGTCAAACTATTGAATGGACAAACGTGCAGAAAGCATTTGGATCAGAGCAAACTGCGGTTCACCGACAACCAGGAACAACCTGAAGAGGACATCATCATCATCGATCCACCAACACACAGCCAACCAGCAATCGACCTCGCTGTCAATCAAGAGGTTGAACCCACCATGCCCAACAGTCCTGTCAGACCAGCCGCGCCACAGTACAGCAAAGGTCCGACCAACTCACCCATGCCAGAGTTTGAACTCAGACGATCAACCAGGGAGCATAGGGCCCCGGATCGTCTCAACTTGTAAATAACTTGTATCAAAGACATTGGGGGGAGTGTTGTTATATATGTTAACATTAAACCCGTCTAAGACTTTTCACCAGAGGGCGCAACTGTTGGAGGCCCAAGGGTCACCTGCACACCTCGTGCAAGGGAATATAAAAGATTGTCTGCCATGCTTAGGCATTCTGGAGTTGTATTAAAGAGACTAAGGTCACATCAGTCTTAGCTCACAGTACTCAGTCTTGTGGAGTTCAGGCTCTCTCTCTCTCTCACCCCCAGGCTCTCTCTCTCCACTCATACTCTCTCTCTCTCGCTCCCCACCCACCTCCCCCCGCACCCCCCCCCCACCGCCTCAGGCTCTTTCTCTCTCCCCAGGCTCCCTCTCTCTCCCTCCAGGCGCTGTCTCGCTCTCTCTCTCTCTCTCTCTCTCTCTCTCTACCCTCCCCCCCCCCCCACAGCTCTCCCTCCCTCTCTCCCCTCAGGCTCTCTCTCAGTCTCTCTCTCATGGTCGCTCGAATGCTTGCAGAACGTGCTCGGACTGATTGCAGGGGCCCACCTCCGGTTCGGGGGCCGCATTTCCGGTTCCGGCATTGGGGGTAGGGACTCGACAAGATGTATGCGCAGAAGGACAGAAAAAGTATGATACAAACAGTCAATCCTAAATTAAAAAACAGAATCATAAAGGTAATAATCTCTGGATTACTACCTGAGCCACGAGCAAATTTACATAGGGTAAATAAGATCAGAGACATAATGTGTGGCTCAGAGATTGGTGTGGGAGAAATGGATTTTGAATCAAAGGGTACTGGCACTAGTACTGGGGCAAGAGGGAGCTGTTCTGTCGGGACGGGCTTCATTTGAATCAGGCTGGGACCAGTGTCCTGGCGAATCAAAGAACTAGGGCTGTAGATAGGGCTTTAAACTAAATAATGGGGGAGAGGGATCCGATGAACGGAAATATAAAAAGAGAAAGGAGAAGGCAAAAGTGGAGGGTAGCAATAGGTGTAATGATAACCATAAGGAAGGGACAGAGCATATATACATAAGACAACATTAAAAGCTCTACATCTGAATGCACGCAGCATTCATAACAAGATAGATGAGGTGACGACACAAGTAGAAATACATGGGTATGATCCGATTGCCATTACAGAGCCATGGTTGCAAGGTGACCAAGGCTGGGAACTGAATATTCAGGGGTATTTGCCAGTTAGTCACTTTTGGCAGAAAGGAAAAGGAGGTGGGATATTTCTGTTAATAAGGGATGAGATCAGTGCAGTAGTGAGAAATTATATTGGCTCAGAAGATCAAACATGGAGAATCAATTTGGGTGGAAATAATAAATAATAAACGCACAAAGTTACTGGTGGGAGTAGTCGACAGGGCCCCAAACAGTAGCCACACTATAGGAGAGTATCAATCTAGAAATAATAGAGGCTTGCAACAACGGTACAGCAATAACCATGGGTCATTTTTGTTGTGTATGGAGAAAGAGTCAGACTGAACACTGTGAGCTCAAAGTAAAGTGTGACCTTAGTCTTTTATTGCAGGTCTCCAGAGTGTCTCTCCAACCTGTGAAGCTTCTTAAATACCTGTGCTCCCAAGGGATTATGGGATCCCTTTGGACTCCGGGGAATGAGCCCTCTGGTGGCTGTACAGAGTAAATACAAGTCCACATATATAACAACATTCCCTCCCAAAGTCAATAGTGTAACTATTTACAATGTGAGTCGATCTGGGGCCCTTCTTGCCCTGGTTGATCGTCTCGGTGTGAATGCTGGTGTTGTTGAATCATTTGTTGGGCCCTCGCTGAGCTGCTACGCAGCTGGCCTTGCTGGGCTGCCTGTGTGTTGGGCCCTGCAGGGCTGCTGTGGATGATGGGTTCTGCTTCGTGGTCAACCGTGCTGTCGGTTGCCACTGGTGTGTGTGTTAGGGGATCAAAAAAGGTAGGGTCCAAGGTGGGTTGCTCAGGGTAGTCCGTGAATCTGAGTTTGATTTGGTCCAAGTGTTTCCGGTGAATGAGTCCATTTGAAAGTTTGACCCGAAACACCCTGCTCCCCTCCTTGGCTACGACAGTGCCGGGAAGCCACTTGGGACCTTGTCCATAAGTTAATACAAATACAGGATCATTGATTTCAATCTCGCGTGACACATTTGCGCTATCGTGGTATGCACTTTGATGAAGCTGCCTGCTCTCTACCTGTTCATGTAGATCAGGGTGAACTAACGAGAGCCTTGTCTTAAGTACTCTTTTCATAAGCAGTTTATCAGGTGGGACCCAGTGAGTGAGTGTGGTCTAATGCGGTAGCTAAGCAGGACTCAGGATAGGCAAGTCTGCAGTGAGCCTTCAGTTCCCTCTTCAAGCCTTGCTTGATGGTTTGCACTGCTCTCTCTGCCTGACCATTGGACGCTGGTTTAAATGGGGCAGATGTGACATGTCTGATCCCGTTACAAGTCATAAATTCTTTGAACTCAGCACTGGTAAAACATGGCCCATTGTCGCTCACCAGGACATCGGGTAGGCCGTGTGTGGCAAACATGGCCCGCAGGCTTTCAGTGGTGGCAGCGGACGTGCTAGCCAACATTATCTCACATTCAATCCACTTGGACTATGTGCCTACAACCACAAGGAACATTTTACCCAAAAACGGGCCTGCATAGTCGACGTGTACCCTAGACCACGGTTTGGAGGGCCAAGGCCATAAATTTAGCGGCGCCTCCCTGGGTACATTGCTTAACTGCAAGCATGTATTACATCTGTGAACGCAGGACTCTAAGTCCACATCGATACCGGGCCACCACACATGGGATCTGGCTATCGCTTTCATCATTACGATGCCTGAGTGGATACTGTGGAGGTCATTGATGAAGGTGTCTCTACCCTTCTTGGGGACCACTACTCGATTGCCCCACAGAAGGCAGTCTGCCTGCATAGACATTTCATCTTTGCGCCGCTGGAACGGCTTTATCTCTTCCTGCATTTCCACTGGGACACTGGGCCAGCTCCTGTGAAACACACAGCTTTTGACTAGAGATAATAAGCGGTCCTGGCTTGTGCCGGGCAGTGACGGGTGATTGCTCACTCTCAAATGCTTCCATAACCATTGCTAGATCTGCGGGCTGCGCCATTTCCACTACCGTGGTGGGCAATGGCAGCCTACTGAGAGCATCGGTGCAGTTTTCTGTGCCTGGCATTTGGCGGATGGCGTAGTTGTATGCAGACAACATGAGCGCCCATCTCTGGATGCAGGCCGATGCGTTGGTATTCATCCCTTTACACTCGGAAAACAGGGACATAAGCGGCTTATGGTCAGTTTCCAATTAGAATTTTAGCCCAAACAGGTATTGATGCATTTTCTTTACCCCATAGACACATGCTAACGCTTCTTTTTCAATCATGCTGTAGACTCTCTTGGCCTTACACAGACTCTTGGATGCATAAGCAACCGGTTGCAGTTTCCTGAAATCGTTAGCTTGTTGCAATACACATCCGACTCCATATGACGACGCATCACATGCTAGCACCAAATGCTTACATGGATCATACAACACAAGCAATTTGTTTGAGCATAACAATTTCCACGCTTTTACAAAGGCATTTTTTTGGCTTTTGCCCCAAACCCATTCACCCCCTTTTCGTAGTAAGACATGTAGTGGTTCTAGCAGGGTGCTGAGACCCGGTAAGAAGTTACCAAAGTAGTTCAAGAGTCCCAGAAACGACCGCAGCTCTGTTTCGTTCTGTGGCCTCGGTGCGTTCTCGATTGCCTCCGTCTTCGCATTGGTGGGCCTGATGCCGTCCGCCGCAATCCTCCTTCCCAGGAACTTCACTTCAGGCACCAGGAAAACGCACTTCGAGCATTTTAACCTGAGCCCCACGCGGTTGAGTCGACTAAGAACCTCCTCCAGGTTCTGCAGGTGCTCAACTGTGTTCCGACCTGTGACCAAGATGTCGTCCTGGCAGACCACGGTGTGCGGGACAGACTTCAGTAAACTTTGCATGTTTCTCTGGAATATCGCCGCCGCTGATCCGATTCCAAATGGGCATCTGTTATAAACAGAAAGACCTTTGTGCGCGTTGATGCAGGTGAGGGCCTTAGATGATTCCTCCCGTTCCTGCGTCATGTAGGCTGAAATCAGATCCAGCTTCGTGAACGTCTTTTCTCCCACCAGCATTGCAAAGAGGTTGTCGGCTTTTGGTAGTGGGTATTGGTCCTGCAGGGAGAAACGATTGATAGTTACTTTGTAATCGCCACAGATTCTTACGGTACCGTCTCCCTTGAGGACTGGGACAATAGGACTGGCCCACTCTCTGAACTCGATCGGTGAAATGATGCCCTCTCATTGCAGCCGGTCTAGCTCGATCTCTACCCTTTCTCTCATCATGTACGGTACTGCTCTCGCCTTGTGATGGATGGGTCGCGCCCCCGGAATTAGGTGGATCTGCACTTTTGCTCCTTGGAATTTCCCGATGCCTGGTTCGAACAGCGAAGGAAATTTCTTTAAGACCTGGGCACACGAAATGTCATCAGCGGATGATAGTGCACAGACGTTGTCCCAGTTCCATCGTATCTTTCCCAGCCAGCTCCTGCCGAGCAGCGTCGGACCATCACCCGGTACCACCCAGAGTGGTAGCTTGTGCACCGCTCCATCGTAGGAGATCTTTACAGTAGCACTGCCGATTACAGGAAGCAGTTCTTTAGTGTAAGTTCTTAGTCTCATTCGAACTGGAGTTAAGACTGGCCTTGAGGCTTTGTTGCACTACAACCTTTCGAAAGTCTTTTTGCCCATGATGGACTGGCTCGCGCCCGTGTCCAGCTCCAATGACACCGGGAGTCCATTTAGTTCAACATTCAGCATTATCGGGGGACAATTCGTGGTGAATGTGTGCACCCCATGTTCCTCTGCCTCCTCTATCTGAGGCTCTGGTTTGTAGTGATCCTCCGTGGATCTGTCCTCCTCTGCAACGTGGTGGTTTGCAGGTTTAACAGGCTTAGTAGCTTGCCTGCACACTCGTTGGAGGTGTCCCATTGTTCCACAGCCCTTGCAAACGTATCCTTTGAATTGGCATGAATGGAAACAATGATCACCCCCGCAGCGCCAACAAGGTGTTAATGGCTTTGCATTCATCACTCTTGATGGTGGACTCTGAGACATCGGCGGACGTGTGGCTGCAGGTATGTGTGACCTGCCCTGTACGTTACGATTCGAAAACAACATCATTTTGTTCACAGTATTTGTAGCAGCACTTGTGTGCTGAGAGATTTGCTTTGTATTGTCACTGGTGGCAATGAACGCCTGGGCTATCGCTATGGCCTTACTCAAGGTTGGGGCTTCTATAGTCAAAAGCTTGCGAAGTATGGTTTCGTGGCCAATGCCTAGTACGAAAAAGTCTCTGAGCACGTGCTCCAAATGCCCTTCAAATTCGCTATGTACTGCAAGGCGTCTCAGCTCGGCGACATAACTCGCCACTTCCTGGCCTTCAGACCTTTTGTAGGTATAGAACTGGTACCTCGCCATCAGAACACTTTCCTTTGGGTTCAAATGCTCTCAGACTAGTGTGCACAAATCGTCATACGATTTCTCCGTGGGTTTCGCTGGAGTGAGCAGATTCTTCACGAGGCCATACGTTGGTGCCCCACAGACGGTGAGGAGAATCGCTCTGAGTTTTGCAGCGCTCTCTTCCCCATCTAGCTCATTGGCCACGAAGTATTGGTCGAGTCGCTCCACAAAAGTTTCCCAATCATCTCCCTCCGAAAATTTCTCCAGGATGCCCACTGTTCTCTGCGTCTTTGGGTTCGCTATCTGTATCTCGTTGCCAGTTGTTGTGTATGGAGAAAGAGTCAGACTGAACACTGTGAGCTCAAAGTAAAGTGTGTCCTTAGTCTTTTATTGCAGGTCTCCAGAGTGTCTCTCCAACCTGTGAAGCCTTCTTAAATACCTGTGCTCCCAAGGGCTTAAGGGATCCCTTTGGACTCTGGGGAATGAGCCCTCTGGTGGCTGTACAGAATAAATACAAGTCCGCATATATAACAATTTTAATCTTCATATTGATTGGACAAATCAAATTGGCAAAGGTAGCCTGGAGGAAAAGTTTATAAAATGTATGCGAGATGGTTTCTTGGAACAATACGTTGTGGAACCAACCAGGGAGCAGACTATTTTAGATCTGGTAATAAGTAACAAGTCTGCATTAATTAATGATCTTGCAGTGAAGGATCCTCTGGGGAAGAGTGATCATAGCATGGTAGAATTTCAAATTCAGTTTGAGGGTGAGAAAGCTTGGTCTCAATCTAGTATCCTGAACTTAAATAAAGATAATTACAAAGGGATGAAGGCAGAGCTGGTTAAAATGGACTGAGAAAATAAATTAAAGGGTAAGACGGTAGTTGAGCAGTGACACACATTTAAAGAAAATTTCATAACTCTCAATAAAAATATATTCCAGTGAGGAAGACTCTAAGAGAAGGATGAACAATCCGTGGCTAACTAAGGAAGTAAAGGATGGTATCAAATTGAAAACAAAGGCATACAATGTTGCAAAGGACAGTGGAAGGCCAGAGGAGTGGGAAATTTTTAGAAACCAGCAAAGAATGATGACAATAATGATAAAGAGAGAAGATAGTTTATGAGAGTAAACTAGCAAGAAATATAAAAACAGACAGTAAGAGCTTCTACAGGTATATAAAAAGGAAGAGAGTAGCTAATGTAAACATTGGTCCCTCAGAGGATCATCCTGGGGAATTAATAATGGGAAACAGAGAAATGGCGGAGACTTTGAACAAATATTTTGTATCGGTCTTCACGGTAGAAGACACTAAAAGCATCCCAATAATGAATAATCAACGGGCTATAGGGAGGGAGGAACTTAAAACAATCACTATCACTAAAGAAAAAGTATTCTGTAAACTAATGGGACTAAAGGTGGACAAGTTCCCTGGACCTGATGGCCTGCATCCTAGGGTCTTACAAGAGGTGGCTGCAGAGATAGTGGATGCATTGGTTGTAATCTCCCAAAATTCCCTGGATTCTGGGCCGGTCCCAGCAGATTGGAAAACCGCAAATGTAACGCTCGTATTTAAGCAAGGAAGGAGGCAGAAAGCAGGAAACTATAGACCAGTTAGCCTAACATCTGTCATTGGGAAAATGCTGGAGTCCATCATTAAGAAGTAGTAGCAGGATACTTAGAAAATCATAATACAGTCAAGCAGAGTCAGCATGGTATTATGAAAGGGAAATCATGTTTGACAAATTTGCTCGAGTTCTTTGAGGATATAACGAGCAGTTTGGATAAAGGGGAACCAGTCGATGTTGTATATTTGGATTTCCAGAAAGCATTTGATAAGATGCCACATAAAAGGTTACGGCACAACATAAGAACACACAGGGTTGGGGATAATATATTAGTGTGGATAGAGGATTGGCTAACTAACAGAAAGCAGAGAGTCAGGATAAATGGGTCATTTTCTCATTGGCAAACAGTGACTAGTGGGGTGCCGCAGGGATCAGTGCTGGAGCATTATCTACTTACAATTTATATTACTGACTTGGATGAAGGGACCGCGTTTAATGTAGCCAAATTTGCTGATGATACAAAGATAGGTTGGAAAGCAAGTTGTGAGGAGGACGCAAAGAATCTACAAAGGGATATAGATCAGCTAAGTGAGTGGGCAAAAATTTGGCAGATGGAGTATAATGTGGGAAAATGTGAGGTTATCCACTTTGGTAGGAAAAATAAAAAAGCAAATTATTATTTAAATGGGGAGAGATTACAAAATGTGGTGATACAGAGGGGTCTGGAGGTCCTTGTACATGAAACACAAAAAGTTAGCATGCAGGTACAGCAAGTAATTTGGAAGGCAAATGGAATGATGGTCTTTATTGCAAGGGGGATGGAGTATAAAAGTAGGGAAGTCCTGCTACAATTGTATTGGTAAGACCACACCTGGAGTACTACAGACAGTTTTGGTCTCCTTATTTAAGGAAGGATATACTTGCACTGGAGGTGTTATGTTCAGAATAACTCCACAAGACTGTATATCTTAAGCTCAAACTGTTTATTGTAACACCAGAGTGAGGAGGCAGCATAGTAGACTGCCTTTTATATCTGCTTGCCCAGGTTGTGCAGGTGACCCTTGGGTCTCCCACAGGTGGCAAGTCTTCCACATTGGTAATGTTTACATACATAACATAATTTCCCCCTCCCCCTCCAAAGTCTTAGATACAAGTTATTTACAAGTTGGGGTGATCCGGGGCTTTGCGTTCCCGGGTTGATCGCCTGAGTTGAAGTCCTGGCATGGGTGAGTCGGTCAGATCATTGCTGCACTGCGCTGTGGCTGGTCTGATCGGGCTGTCGGGCATGGTGGGTTCAGCCTCGTGGTTGACCGCGAGGTCGATTGCTGGTTGGGTGTGTCTGGGTGGAACATTGATGGTAAAGTCCTCTTCAAACTGTTCTTGGTTGTCAGTGAACCGTAGTTTGGTCTGATCCAAGTGCTTTCTGCACGTTTGTCCATTCAAAAGTTTGAAAACAAACACTGTATTCCTCTCCTTGGCTAACACGGTGTCAGCAACCCATTTGGGACCATGACCGTAATTAGGAACAAACACAGTCATTAACCTCAATGTCACGCGATACAGCCGTGCGAACGTGGTACGCGTTATGCAGGTGACGCCGGGTTGCTACATGATCATCAAGATCCGGGTGGACTAAGGAGAGCCTGGTTTTGAGTGCTCTCTTCATTAGCAATTCTGCAGGGGGAACCCCGGAAAGCGAGTGGGGTAGCGTGCAGTAGCTGAGCAGAATCCGAGATAACTGGGTCTGCAGGGAACCGTCCATCATGCGTTTCAAGCTCTGCTTGATGGTTTGGACTGCCCGTTCCGCTTGACCATTGGATGCGGGCTTAAACGGCGCAGACCTGACATGCTTGATGGTATTGCGGGTCATGAACTCGTTGAATTCCGAGCTGGTGAAACATGGTCCATTGTCACTTACAAGGACGACGGGCAAACCATAGGTGGCGAATATGGCCCGGAGGCTTTCAATGGTGGCAGTAGACGTACATGATATATTCAATTTA
Source organism: Pristiophorus japonicus (assembly GCF_044704955.1). Taxonomy (NCBI): domain Eukaryota; kingdom Metazoa; phylum Chordata; class Chondrichthyes; family Pristiophoridae; genus Pristiophorus; species Pristiophorus japonicus. The sequence goes on from NC_091980.1 coordinate 269,386,590, forward strand.
TTTAGAGTAAGCGTCCACTGCTACTAGGAACATCTTTCCTAGAAAGGGGCCAGCAAAATCTACGTGGACCCTAGACCATGGTTTGGAGAGCCATGACCACAGACACAGTAGGGCCTCCCTTGGTGCATTGCTCAACTGTGAGCAAGTGTTACATTGGTGTACGCATGACTCCAATTCTGAGTCAATGCCGGGCCACCAAATGTGCGACCTGGCGATAGCCTTCATGATGACTATGCCTGTGTGGGTATTGTGAAGGTGGCATCTAAATTAAAACGTAAGACCTCAAAAGTAGTAATCTCAGGATTGCTACCAGTGCCACGTGCTAGTCAGAGTAGGAATCGCAGGATAGCTCAGATGAATACGTGGCTTGAGCAGTGGTGCAGCAGGGAGGGATTCAAATTCCTGGGGCATTGGAACCAGTTCTGGGGGAGGTGGGACCAGTACAAACCGGACGGTCTGCACCTGGGCAGGACCGGAACCAATGTCCTAGGGGGAGTGTTTGCTCGTGCTGTTGGGGAGGAATTAAACTAATATGGCAGGGGGATGGGAACCAATGCAGGGAGACACATGGAAACAAAAAGGAGACAAAAGCAAAAGACAGAAAGGAGATGAGTAAAAGTGGAGGGCAGAGAAACCCAAGGCAAAAAACAAAAAGGGCCACTGAATATAAAGGGGCTGCAGGAGGGGTCAAAACTAAAAATCATGGTTTAAAAACTAGTATTAAAACACTCTACCTAAACGCACGCAGCATTCGAAATAAAGTAAATGAGTTGACGGCACAAATCATTACAAATGGGTATGATTTGGTGGCCATTACAAAAACGTGGTTGCAGGGTGAACAGGACTGGGAATTAAACATACAGGAATATCTGACGATTCGGAAAGATAGACAAGAAGGGAAAGGAGGTGGGGTAGCTCTGTTAATAAAGGATGATATCAGGGCAGTTGTGAGAGACGATATTGGCTCTAATGAACAAAATGTTGAATCATTGTGGGTGGAGATTAGAGATAGTAAGGGGAAAAAGTCACTGGTGGATGTAGTTTATAGGCCCCCAAATAATAGCTTCACGGTGGGGAGGGCAATAATCAAGGGAATAATGGAGGCATGTGAAAAAGGAACGGCAGTAATCATGGGGGATTTTAACCTACATATCGATTGGTCAAATCAAATCGCACGGGGTAGCCTGGAGGAGGAATTCATAGAATGCATACAGGATTGTTTCTTAGAACAGTATGTTACAGAACCTACAAGGGAGCAAGCTATCTTAGATCTGGTCCTGTGTAATGAGACAGGAATAATAAACGATCTCCTAAAAGATCCTCTCGGAAGTAGACTGGAAACACAGACTAAACGGTGGCACAATTGAGGAACAGTGGAGGACTTTTAAGGAGCTCTTTCAAAGTGCTCAACAAAAATATATTCCAGTGAAAAAGAAGGGCGGTAAGAGAAGGGATAACCAGCCGTGGATAACCAAGGAAATAAAGGAGAGTATCAAATTAAAAACGAATGCGTATAAGATGGCCAAGGTTAGTGGGAAAATAGAAGATTGGGAAAATTGTAAACGACAGCAAAGAATGACTAAGAAAGTAATAAAGAAAGGAAAGATAGATTACGAAGGTAAACTTGCGCAAAACATAAAAATGGATAGTAAAAGCTTTTACAGATATATAAAACGGAAAAGAGTGACTAAAGTAAATGTTGGTCCCTTCGAAGATGAGAAGAGGGATTTAATAATGGGAAATGTGGAAATGGCTGAGACCTTAAACAATTATTTTGCTTCTGTCTTCACAGTGGAAGACACAAAAACCATGCCAAAAATTGCTGGTCACAGGAATGTGGAAAGGGAGCACCTTGAGACAATCACTATCACTAGGGAGGTAGTGCTGGACAGGCTAATGGGACTCAAGGTAGACAAGTTCCCTGGTCCTGATGAAATGCATCCCAGGGTATTAAAAGAGATGGCGGAAGTTATAGCAGATGCATTCGTTATAATCTACCAAAATTCTCTGGACTCTGGGGAGGTACCAGCGGATTGGAAAGCAGCTAATGTAATGCCTCTGTTTAAAAAAGGGGGCAGGCAAAAGGCAGGTAACTATAGGCCGGTTAGTTTAACATCTGTAGTGGGGAAAATGCTTGAAACTATCATTAAGGAAGAAATAGCGGGACATCTAGATAGGAATAGTGCAATCAAGCAGACGCAGCATAGATTCATGAAGGGGAAATCATGTTTAACTAATTTGCTGGAATTCTTTGAGGATATAACGAGCATGGTGGATAGAGGTGTACCGATGGATGTGGTGTATTTAGATTTTCAAAAGGCATGCGATAAGATGCCACACAAAAGGTTACTGCAGAAGATAAAGGTATGCGGAGTCAGAGGAAATGTATTAGCACGGATAGAGAATTGGCTGGCGAACAGAAAGCAGAGAGTTGGGATAAATGGCTCCTTTTCGGGTTGGAAATCGGTGGTTAGTGGTGTGCCACATGGATTGGTGCTGGGACCATAACTGTTTACAATATACATAGATGACCTGGAAGAGGGGACAGAGTGTAGTGTAACAACATTTGCAGATGACACAAAGATTAGTGGGAAAGCGGGTTGTGTAGAGGACATAGAAAGGCTGCAAAGTGATTTAGATAGGTTAAGCGAATGGGCTAAGGTTTGGCAGATGGAATACAATGCCGGAAAGTGTGAGGTCATCCACCTTGGAAAAAAAAACAGTAAAAGGGAATATTATTTGAATGGGGAGAAATTACAACATGCTGCGGTGCAGAGGGACCTGGGGGTCCTTGTGCATGAATCCCAAAAAGTTAGTTTGCAGGTGCAGCAGGTAATAAGGAAGGCGAATGGAATGTTGGCCTTCATTGCGAGAGGGATGGAGTACAAAAGCAGGGAGGTCCTGCTGCAACTGTATAGGGTATTGGTGAGGCCGCACCTGGAGTACTGCGTGCAGTTTTGGTCACCTTACTTAAGGAAGGATATACTAGGAGAGGGTACAGAGACGATTCACTAGGCTGATTCCGGAGATGAGGGGGTTACCTTATGATGATAGATTGAGTAGACTGGGTCTTTACTCGTTGGAGTTCAGTAGGATGAGGGGTAATCTTATAGAAACATTTAAAATAATGAAAGGGATAGACAAGATAGAGGCAGAGAGGTTGTTTCCACTGGTCGGGGAGACTAGAACTAGGGGGCACAGCCTCAAAATATGGGGGAGCCAATTTAAAACAGAGTTGAGAAGGAATTTCTTCTCCCAGAGGGTTGTGAATCTGTGGAATTCTCTGCCCAAGGAAGCAGTTGAGGCTAGCTCATTGAATGTATTCAAGTCACAGATAGATAGATTTTTAACCAATAAGGGAATTAAGGGTTACGGGGAGCGAGCGGGTAAGTGGAGCTGAGTCCACGGCCAGATCAGCCATGATCTTGTTGAATGGCGGAACAGGCTCGAGGGGCTAGATGGCCTACTCCTGTTCCTAATTCTTATGTATGTTCTTATGTAAACGTTTCCCTGCCTTTTTTTTGACAAAACTAAATGATTCTTCCATAGGAGACAGTCCAAATGGATGGACATTTCATCCTCGCGTTGGTGGAATGGCTTAATTTCGTCTTGCATTTCCCCTGGAACCGCTGACCAGCTCCCATTGAGGACGCAGCTTTTAACTAGTGATAGCAAAGGATCCTGGCTAGTCCAGGTCCTGATCTGGCGAGCAGTGATGGGTGACCCCTCGCTCTCAAAAGCATCCATTACAAGCAGCAAGTCTACGGGTTGCGCCATTTCCACCCCGATGGTGGGCAATGGCAGTTAACTGAGGGCATCCGCACAGTTCTCAGTGCCTGGTCTGTGGCGGATTACATAATCATATGCAGATAACATTAATGCCCATCTTTGGATGCGGTACGAAGCATTGGTATTAATACCTTTGCTTTCTGAGAACAGTGAAATTAGCGGCTTGTGGCCGTTTTGAGCTCGAACCGAGTCCAAATAGGTATTGGTGCATTTTCTTAACCCGTAAACGCATGCTAATGCTTTTTTCTCAACCATACTGTAGGCTCTTTCAGCCTTGGATAAGCTTCTGGACGCATATGCAACCGGTTGAAGTTTGCCTGACACACTTGCTTGCTGTAACACACAACCGACCCCGTATGATGACGCATCACAAGCTAGTACTAAACGTTTACATAGAAACATAGAAACATAGAACATAGAAATTTGGCCCTTCGAGCCTGCACCGCCATTCAATGAGTTCATGGCTGAACATGCAACTTCAGTACCCCATTCCTGCTTTCTCGCCATACTCCTTGATCCCCCTAGTAGTAAGGACTACATCTAACTCCTTCTTGAATATATTTAGTGAATTGGCCTCAACAACTTTCTGTGGAAGAGAATTCCACAGGTTCACCACTCTCTGGGTGAAGAAGATTCTCCTCATCTCAGTCCTAAGTGGCTTACTCCTTATCCTTAGGCTGTGACCCCTGGTTCTGGACTTCCCCAACATTGGGAACATTCTTCCTGCATCTAAACTGTCAAACCCGGCAGAATTTTAAACGTTTCTATGAGATCCCCTCTCATTCTTCTGAACTCCAGTGAATACAAGCCCATTTGATCCAGTCTTTCTTGATATATCAGTCCCGCCATCCCGGGAATCAGTCTGGTGAACCTTCGCTGCACTCCCTCAATAGCAAGAATGTCCTTCCTCAAGTTAGGAGACCAAAACTGTACACAATACTCCGGATGTGGCCTCACCAAGGCCCTGTACAACTGTAGCAACACCTCCCTGCCCCTGTACTCAAATCCCCTCGCTATGGATGCCAAATTGCCATTTGCTTTCTTAACCGCCTGCTGTACCTGCATGCCAACCTTCAATGACTGATGTACCATGACACCCAGGTCTCTTTGCACCTCCCCTTTTCCTAATCGGTCACCATTCAGATAATAGTCTGTCTCTCTGTTTTTACCACCAGAGTGGATAATCTCACATTTATCCACATTATACTTCATCTGCCATGCATTTGCCCACTCACCTAACCTATCCAAGTCACTCTGCAGCCTCATAGCATCCTCCTCGCAGCTCACACTGCCACCCAACTTAGTGTCATCCGCAAATTTGGAGATATTACATTTAATCCCCTCGTCTAAATCATTAATGTACAATGTAAACAGCGGGGCCCCAGCACAGAACCTTGCGGTACCCCACTAGTCACTGCCTGCCATTCTAAAAAATACCCATTTACTCCTACTCTTTGCTTCCTGTCTGACAACCAGTTCTCAATCCATGTCAGTACACTACCCCCAATCCCATATGCTTTAACTTTGCACATTAATCTCTTGTGTGGGACCTTGTCGAAAGCCTTCTGAAAGTCCAAATATACCACATCAACTGGTTCTCCCTTGTCCACTCTAATGGAAACATCCTCAAAAAATTCCAGAAGATTTGTCAAGCATGATTTCCCTTTCACAAATCCATGCTGACTTGGACCTATCATGTCACCTCTTTCCAAATGCGCTGCTATGACATCCTTAATAATTGATTCCATCATTTTACCCACTACTGATGTCAGGCTGACCGGTCTATAATTCCCCATCTTCTCTCTTCCTCCCCTTTTAAAAAGTGGGGTTACATTGGCTACCCTCCACTCGATAGGAACTGATCCAGACTCTATGGAATGTAGGAAAATGAATGTCATTGCATCCGCTATTTCCAAGGCCACCTCCTTAAGTACTCTGGGATGCAGTCCATCAGGCCCTGGGGATTTATCGGCCTTCAATCCCATCAATTTCCCCAACACAATTTCCCGACTAATAAGGATTTCCCTCAGTTCTTCCTTCTTACTAGACCCTCTGACCCCTTTTATATCCGGAAGGTTGTTTGTGTCCTCCTTAGTGAATACCGAACCAAAGTACTTGTTCAATTGGTCTGCCATTTCTTTGTTCCCCGTTATGACTTCCCCTGATTCTGACTGCAGGGGACCTACATTTGTCTTTACTAACCTTTTTCTCTTTACATATCTATAGAAACTTTTGCAGTCCGTCTTAATGTTCCCTGCAAGCTTCCTCTCGTACTCTATTTTCCCTTTGGGCCATGGACCATGGGCCATGGGCCATACAATACAAGTAACTTGTTAGAGCATAGCAGATTTCTGGCCTTGTCAAAGGCTGTCTCTTGAGACTTACCCCAAACCTAGTTGTCACCCATGCGTTGCAATAAATGCAATGGTTCCAGCAAAGTGCTCAACCCCGGTAGAAAGTTAACAAAATAGTTGAGGAGTCCCAGGAACAAACGCAACTCCGTCACATTCTGTGGTCTGGGTGCATTCTTGATTGCCTCTGTCTTGGAGTCCATGGGTCTGATGCCGTCCGCCGCAATCTTTCTCCCCAGAAATTTGACCTATGGCACCAGGAATGCACACTTGGAGCGTTTCAGCCTGAGTCCCACTCTGTGCAGTCGCTTGAGAACCTCTTCCAGGTTGTGCAAGTGTACGGTGGTGTTGCGGCCAGTGATCAAGATGTTGTCTTGAAACACCACGGTGCGCAGAACCGATTTCAGCAGACTCTCCATGTTCCTCTGGAAGATGGCCGCAGCCGAGTGAATCCCAAAGGGGCATCTGTGGTACATGAACAGTCCTCTGTGCGTGTTGATGCACATCAATTTTTTTGAAGGTTGAGCTAGCTCCTGTGTCATATAATCAGAGGTTAGATCTAGCTTGGTGAACGACATCCCCCCTGCCAGTGTTGCAAACAGGTCATCCACTTTGGGTAGTGGGTACTGATCCTGTAGCGAGACTCGGTTGATCGTTACCTTGTAGTCCCCACAGATTCTGACCGTCCCATCACTTTTCAACACCGGAACAATCGGACTGGCCCACTCGTTGAACTCAACTGGTGATATGATCCCCTCTCGTTGAAATCTGTCCAGCTTGATCTCGACTTTCTCTCGCACATATATGGAACCGCTCGGGCCTTGTGATGAACAGGTTGTGCATCTGCACTAGATGAATCTACACTTTGGCGCCTGTGAAGTTGCCGATGCCTGGCTCGAATAATGACGGGAATTTGTTTAGCACTTGAGCGCATGAGGTGTCATCCACTGAAGATAGTGCTTTGATGTCGTCCCAGTTCCATCGGATCTTTCCTAGTCAACTTCTGCTGAACAGCGTTGGGCTATCACCTGGTATAATCCATAGTGGTAAATCATGCACAGCTCCATCGTACGATACCGTCACTGCCGCGCTGCCAATGTCTGGTATGAGCTCTTTGGTGTAAGTGTGCAGCTTGGTGTGGATCGGGCTTAGTGGGAGATGCCATCAGTCCCACCGAGTGGGGACACCACATCGGTGGAGGAGCCTGAATTTAAGGGATTTGAGGAGCCTGAGGCTCCTGGCCCCAGTGGCCTACAGCTGGAGGGGAAGCTCGGAAGCCAGCTCCTCGGAGGGTGAGTTAGCCCAAGAAGCCCACTGGGAGACAGGTAGACATGGACCTGGACTTGCCCGCTCACAGAGAGAGAAATGGGCTCAACAAGCGATAGTGGAGTCCCAGAGGGCATGGCGCATGCCATGGTTGGTGTGACAGCAGCAATCACATCACAGGCCCAAGCCACGCAAGTACTTTGTGATGTGATGCTGTCAGTAATTGCTGGCATGAACTTTCAGACTGCTGCGTTTCAGGCTCAGTGTGCTCTGAGTCAGTCTCAATGTGATGCCATGCAATCACTGACTGCTGCCATCATCACTGTGATTCCCACAGTCCAACTGTGTAGAGTAGGCCTGCAAATTGTGCTCATACATCATGCTCTGGATGCGGACGCTCTGCCCTGTGTGAGTGGCAGTGGGCCCTTGGAAATGGAAGATGCTGTCCTTCCTCAAGATGACAGCATTCCGGCTCCCACCACTGCCATTCCGCCTTTGCACCTGCTGCGGTCTACACCCGAGCCACCCCAGACTACCCGCCGCCAATGCTGAAGTGATGGAGTCCGCAGCCAGGCCTCCCAGGCCCAGAACTGGTCCAGAGCATCCTGCTAGGCCATCTGTTCTATCTGCCCCACACACAAAGCAGCCATCAAGTAGCCTTGCTGTAGGCACTGAGGCCACATTGAAGTGGAGCACTAGGCGTGGGAGGGGGGAAAAGGCGAGGAGTGGGAACTCTCAGGCTAAGTCTGACTGAGGACTTTGCCCACCATGGCCAGATGTACTCATCTTGTAAATAATGGATGTAAATATGTCATTGCATTGTTTGACGCAACCTATTGGTTGTACTGTGTGTGCCTAAGGTGCCACATGGATGCTGCTGTGGGATGACTAATGGAACTTCCCTTTGTCCATGCATTTTTCAGTTCATTGTGGTTGATGGTGTTTCTACAGGACGTTGTGTTGTTGTTTTGTTGCTTGCTGGGTAGGGCTTTGGTTGTGGATTTGCAGCCACTATGTTGGTGTTGTGAATAAAATGTTACTTTGACCGTTTTGCATTGGTGTCTTGAGTATGATTGTGGGCTTTAATGGAAATGTGGCATTATTGTGGCACATAGTTAGCATTAGCTACATCCCTCATCTTCCTCCATTCAAGAGACCCGATGTATAATGCCGGCTCTCGCACCGGCAGCATTGCCACGTTGCCTCTACCATGGATGGTGCTCCTCCTGGTGTGCCTGGCCATTCGGGGCCTCACCAGGCTCTGTTCCTCGTTCTCCTCCTCCCACTGTGAGGCTGCCTGTAGGATATGGGGCATATCTCTCTCAGCACTTCCTCTGGGAAGCGCATCCTTCTCACACACTGCTCCTCAGAAAGGTGGAGGCATGAGCATTGCTGTCTGTAACCTTGTGGTGAGTGAGGCTTCCTGTCCAGACATCCGCAGTCTCTCCTCATTCGTGGCCTTGCATGGCCAACAGCCCTTCTATCTTCCCGCCTAACCAGAGCATGGAGTAGGCGACGACAACGAACTAGTAATTCACCCATTAAATTATTTCACTCAAGCTGTCAGAATATTCTTCTGAAGTAAAGTCAGGGGTTCACGCAGCGTCCTGAGTGAAAGCGTGCCGCTCAATGTGCTCTTCGGTTTATGCTCCTCTTCCCTCTCTTTCAGTACACTGCAAATAGCACCTATCGATCATGGGACCGCCTGGTTTTTCAGACGTGACTTGGAGCGGATATTAAATGTGCTGTTTCCATCTAATTTAGCGACTGGGGTGCTAGTGGGGCGTTGCATGACAATTGACGTCATGATCATGAGCTAGGTGATAATGTTTTGTGCCACTGCAAAACCAGCAGCAAATTTCCCGGCAGGGCACTAGAAGCTGGCCGCCCAGGCAGTAAGCGTTTCGAGAACCATTACCACCCCTTCGGCACACTAACAGAGGCACAATCCAACTGAATTTTCAGCCCCTGATGTCCTTTGGTTTGGCAACCACCAGTAGTCCTTTTGTTTGTTGTTTGTTGTGAAGAAGCCTGTACTTGTGCTAATTCATCTGGTTTTGGTCACTGCCATAAATAGAGAAAATTACTATGTGTGCGAGTACAGCATTAAAACAGTACCATCTTACACAGCAAGGAGTAGCAGCTGTGAATGCAGATTTGGCTGGCTACTGTATAAAGTTTGTCCACAAACCACATTTGCTTTTCATTTCATGACCTGCTCATTTTTAGCATGTTGCTGTGTCTTGTGCAACAGATTTTTCAGAAATGATTACCATTAAGCTGTTCATCATTGCTGTCTTCAAACATGTGAACAGAATGAGAAGCATATTTTGTGATACTTGTGAAAACACTACAATGGAATGCAGCCTCCCGCCCGCTGTAATCCCCACAGTTTGGTTTCATTTGTGTTTAGCTGCCGTGACTATTCAAAACGCATGGGGCTAGAACCTCCACTTTTTTTGCATGCTTAATACCCACTTAACGCCCATTTTACCGCTGAAATGACATGTAACGCCCAGATATCGCCCATTTTGGCACAAAATAGAAACTGACGGGCTTTTTTAGGAGACTTATCAGCAAGCGTTATTTTCCCAATGGGTTTAATGCTGAGAAAAAATATTACTGCCCGCCCACTTTTTTGGGCGGAATCAGCAGGATGGGCGAATTCAACGCCCATAATATCGCCCGGCGTTACTTTCCGCACGGAATTAACACCGAGATTCAATATTAACGCCCAACCACTGTTTTTTGTCGTAAAGAGCCTATTTACTCAAACTAGCGGCCATGGAGATCGTCCATCATCAATCTCACCACCTCGCACACATATCGGCCACAATATCGCTCGCTCAAACAACCGTCCACAAAAAGTGGAACTAACTGGGACGAACGCCAGCGGTGTGGCTAGCATTTGTTAAATCCTACTCTTACGTGAGGAGCTGATATTGGAAAGATTTGCCTGAAAGAGCGCTGATGTGAGTGCCAACGCTGTCACACTGCTGTGTGTGTGCAGCTCAGACATCAATGGTGCCCATCAACTTGGTGCCAGTTAAAGTTTACGTTGATTGATGTTAAATTGAATTTAACCATTTCATGGTAAGGAATCATCAGTGTGTAACGGTCCAGCTACCTGAGACAATACGCAACAAGGTTATGTTCAATAATGAAAGTTTAATACCAACATTGGTCTGAAATCATAAGTATCACAGTCAAAAATACCCAACCCCCGCCCACACCCAACTTTTTCCACCATTGACATAAATCACATGTTCAACATATCCACCAATACAGAGTACAAAGGCAAAGCAGGAGCGTGGTCCCCAGCCCACATACATTGCAACAAATTGCATACACCCAGATGGAGATATAACACAGCCATCACCTGCGCACATGCACCTCACTTTCCTTCCCCGCTCTCCTTCTTCTCCCCACCTCTACCCCTTCCCCTCCTTGCTCCACGGCGCCTGGCCGAGGAGCTCCTCAGGCCGTGCCTCATTGGGGGGGGATGAAGGCAGATTCATTGGTTGCACAAGAACTGGAGAGGAGGGTGCCGAGGGGTCAACATTCTCTGATGCAGAAGCAGGATCTTGGTCCTTGCTCTCATGTGTTGTTCGCAGTAGTGGTGCGGAACCTAGGAGTGGCGTGCCGCACTTGGGGACTACTGGGAGGCCTGTGGCAGCAGTGTTCCTGGCTATTGCATCCAGCGAATCCGCCATCTGCGTAATGAACTTGGTCATAGTGGCCAGGTGTCGGGATATGCCCCCCAATGCTTCGATGAGCTGGTCATCAACGTCTTCAATCCTCCTGGACAACTGTACCATCTCTCCGCTGTCATGTCGCGCTCATGGAACAGACCTGCCACGTCCATGAGGCCTCCACGCCATCCTGGGGACAAATGGGGTGCCTTTTGGAGAGGTGCTTGGGGCCGGCACTTCCAGACTGGAGGCGGGAATGACCGGAGTACCACTAGATGGCCTTAGGGTGGAATGGCCTCTGCAGCGTGGTAATGCAGGTTCTTCGAAGTCTGCACTCTCATCCGTCGAGAACAGTCCCAGCGGATTGACGGGAAACAATTGGTGCTCCTGAGCACCAGATGTAGTAGGATCATCCGCCGACTCCTGCCCCGCAACCCCGCCTTCTGGCCTCTGTGACCTTGCCTGGGACCGCGCTGCTGGCTGAGCTTCAAGACACAAATGAGGTTATTAGAGGAGAAGGGGATGCTAGGGTGACAAGGTGAGTCCAGCACTACACACAGCATATGCACAACAAAAGCACCGCTGCTCTCAAAATCATCGCAGACATCACATTTCATGACCATCAACACATTGTGCATTGCAATGATTTTCATTAGGACAGCATTATTTCTATGACACTTTTAGAAGTCATCTATCATATATGATTGTTCGGATATGAGTTGGTGTGGCATCTATTGACTTTACATCATGCAATGGTGTAAGCTTTACTCACGTGGCATCACTTCAGGGTCTGTAGATGCGTCCGTGGCTGTCCGGGGGTGATTCCCCATGAGCGCGAGCACTCGCTCCTCCATTTCAGTAATGTCGCTAGAGACTGGTGGCCCCCCACCCGTTCGCCTCTGCACGGACCTCATCGTCGATAGCTTCTTCTGTAAAAGGTGACAGGACGACATGACATGAGATCATTGCGTGATATCATTGCTAGGTACTGTCACAGAGACTGATACAATACATAACCAACAGATGTAATCATGATTATTATGATTATTATAATTCTTTACCTAAAGACGTACACCTTGATCGCAGGCTTTGAGTAAAACATTCCCGGTAAAAGTGCAACACCTCACATCTGATGATAGTCACTCATGACTGTTACAAATCAAATTATATAAATACATAAGTACTTGTAAATCAATGTAATACTTACTTTTGCGGATCCCACAAGGTCGTTCCATCGTTTGCGGCATTGGTTGCCCTCACGTACCTCGTTGGTTGCCGACAAGACCACCTCTGCTATCTCGGTCCATATCCTCTGGTAGGCCTTTGGGGTGGGCTTCCCACGCCCTCCCTGTGTCAAATCACCCCAGCGTAACTCGACCTCCTGCAGGAGGGAGGCATTTGCCTCGTTCGAGAACCTCCTGGCTCTTTTGTGGCCTACAATGTACTCCTCTCCTACCTCACTGCTTTCTCCAGCATCAGTCTCCACAGCGTGCTGTGATGCATCCTCCTCTTCCATTATAGGGCAAATTCTGTCAAATATGTGACTAGTAACAGCTAATTTTTGTTTGCCTACTTGCTGTGAAGGTCTAAAGTCTCCCTCCTTCCTCCCAAAGTAGCCACACCACACCCAGCCACACCTTCAGTCCCTCTGAGCTCCCTCTCGCTCTGTCTCCTCTTTTGTGCATGTCATGGTGACCCTTGACCTCCTGAATCGTGGGAATCGAGCGTTGCCATGCCGTTGCTAAGGACAAACACATTTTACGACAGAAGGTCAAAAAAATTTAACACTACTGTCCATTTGATATCGCTTGCGATAATGCCCATTTTCAAAAATGTAAACTAAGTGTTTTGAGAATGGGCAAGAAGCCGGCGATCTGAAAACCCTTTTTTACAAAAAATGGAGGTTCTAGCCCATAAAGTCTTTTAATGAACCTTTTAGATAAACTGGAGTATGACAGCAAAAACCCAGCCTTTAAAAACACTTGCAGATACTCAAGAATCAAAATGAATTTAACCGTTAAAACTAGAATTTATAATCAAATTTCTTGGGCCATTGTATGAAACACAAGAGCAACTGAAATGATCTCCTTCCTTAGAACATAAGAACATAAGAATTAGTAACAGGAGTAGGCCATCTAGCCCTTCGAGCCTGTTCCGCCATTTAATAAGATCATGGCTGATCTGGTCGTGGACTCAGCTCCACTTACCCGCCCTCTCCCCGTAACCCTTAATTCCCTTATTGGTTAAAAATCTATCAATCTTTGACTTGAAAACATTCAATGAGCTAGCCTCAACTGCTTCCTTGGGCAGAGAATTCCACAGATTCACAACCCTCTGGGAGAAGAAATTCTTTCTCAACTCGGTTTTAAATTAGCTCCTCCATATTTTGAGGCTGTGCCCCCTAGTTCTAGTCTCCCCTACCAATGGAAACAACCTCTCTGCCTCTATCTTGTCTATCCCTTTCATGATTTTAAATGTTTCTATAAGATCACCCCTCATCCTTCTGAACTCCAAGAAGTAAAGACCCAGTCTACTCAATCTATCATCATAAGGTAACCCCATCATTTCTGGAATCAGCCTAGTGAATCGTCTCTGTACCCCTTCCAAAGCTAGTATATCCTTCCTTAAGTAAGGTGACCAAAACTGCACGCAGTACTCCAGGTGCGGCCTTACCAATACCCTATACAGTTGCAGCAAGACCTCCCTGCTTTTGTACTCCATCCCTCTCGCAATGAAGGCCAACATTCCATTTGCCTTCCTGATTACCTGCTGCACCTGCAAACTAACCTTTTGGGATTCATGCACAAGGACCCCCAGGTCCCTCTGCACCACAGCATGTTGTAATTTCTCCCCATTCAAATAATATTCCCTTTTACTGTTTTTTTTCCCAAGGTGGATGACCTCACACTTTCCGACATTGTATTCCATCTGCCAAACCTTAGCCCATTCGCTTAACCTATCCAAATCTCCTTGCAGCCTCTCTGAGTCCTTTACACAACCCGCTTTCCCACTAATCTTAGTGTCATCTGCAAATTTTGTTGCATTACACTCTGTCCCCTCTTCTAGGTCATCTATGTATATTGTAAACAGTTGTGGTCCCAGCACTGATCCCTGTGGCACACCACTAACCACTGATTTCCAACCGGAAAAGGATCCATTCATCCCGACTCTCTGCTTTCTGTTCGCCAGCCAATTCTCTATCCATGCGAATACATTTCCCCTGACTCCGCGTACCTTTATCTTCTGCAGTAACCTTTTGTGTGGCACCTTATCAAATGCCTTTTGGAAATCTAAATACACCACATCCATCGGTACACCTCTATCCACCATGCTCGTTATATCCTCAAAGAATTCCAGTAAGTTAGTTAATCATGATTTCTCTTTCATGAATCCATGCTGCGTCTGCTTGATTGCACTATTCCTATCTAGATGACCCGCTATTTCTTCCTTAATGATAGTTTCAAGCATTTTCCCCACTACAGATGTTAAACTAACCGGCCTATAGTTACCTGCCTTTTGCCTGCCCCCTTTTTTAAACAGAGGCGTTACATTAGCTGCTTTCCAATCCGCTGGTACTTCCCCAGAGTCCAGAGAATTTTGGTAGATTATAACGAATGCATCTGCTATAACTTCCGCCATCTCTTTTAATACCCTGGGATGCATTTCATCAGGACCAGAGGACTTGTCTACCTTGAGTCCCATTAGCCTGTCCAGCACTACCCCCCTAGTGATAGTGATTGTCTCAAGGTCCTCCCTTCCCACATTCCTGTGGCCTGCAAATTTTGGCATGGTTTTTGTGTCTTCCACTGTGAAAACGGAAGCAAAATAATTGTTTAAGGTCTCAGCCATTTCCACATTTCCCATTATTAAATCCCCCTTTTCATCTTCTAAGGGACCAACATTTACTTTAGTCACTCTTTTCCGTTTTATATATCTGTAAAAGCTTTTACTATCTGTTTTTATGTTTTGCGCAAGTTTACCTTCGTAAGATATCTTCCCTTTCTTTATTGCTTTTTTAGTCATTCTTTGCTGTTGCTTAAAATTTTCCCAATCCTCTAGTTTCCCACTAACCTTGGCCACCTTATACGCATTGGTCTTTGATTTGATACGTTCCTTTATTTCCTTGTTATCCACGGCTGGTTATCCCTTCTCTTGCCACCCTTCTTTTTCACTGGAATATATTTTTGTTGCGCACTATGGAAGAGCTCCTTAAAAGTCCTCCACTGTTCCTCAATTGTGCCACCGTTTAGTCCTTGTTTCCAGTCTACTTTAGCCAACTCTGCCCTCATCCCTTAGATGATGGTATGCAAAGACATATATCCAAATTTGTCGATGACACAAAGATACATTGTAGGCAGTGTAGATGAAAGCCTAAAATTACAAAGAGATTCGATAGATTAAATGATTGGGCAAAACTGTGGCAAATGGATTTCAATGCAGGCAACTGTGAGGTCATCCACTTTGTCCCTAAAACGGATAGATAGAACAGGGTACTTCCTAAATAGTGAAGAGCTAAAGACAGTGGAGGTCCAAAGAGACTTGGGAGTCCAGGTACATAGCTCATTAAAATGTCATGAACAGGTACAGAAATTAATCCAAAAGGCTAATGGAATGCTGGCCTTTATTTCTAGAGGACTAGAATACAAGGATGTAGAAGTTATGCTGCAGCTATACAAAGCCCTAGTTAGACTACAACTGCAGTACTGTGAGCAGTTCTGGGCACCGCACCTTAGGAAGGATATATTGGTCTCGGAGAGAGTGCAGCAGAATGATACCCAGACTCCAAGGATTAATTTATGAGGAGAGATTACACCAATTAGGGTTGTATTCCCGAGAATTGAGAAAGTTATGGGGTAATCTGATCAAAGTTTTCAAGATATTAAGGGGAAAAGATAGGGTAGAGAGAAACTATTCTGCTGGTTGGGGAGTCTTGGACTAGGAGGCACAGTCTAAAAATTAGAATCAGATCTTTCAGGAGTGAAATTTGGAAACACTTCTACACACAAAGGGTAGTAGAAGTTTGGAATTCTGTTCTGCAAGTGACAATTGATGCTAGACCAATTGTTAATTTTAAATCTGAGATTGATAGATTTTTATTAACCAAAGGTATTAATTGATATGGGCCAAAGGCGGGTTTATGGAGTTAGGTCGCAGATCAGCCATGATCTCATTGAATGGCGGAACAGGCTCGAGGGGCTCAATAGCCTACTCCTGTTCCTATGTTGCTCTGCAGACACAATCTGGCTGTCCAAGTCTTGGCTGAACTTAGATATTAGAGCAGAACTGCACTAAGTATAGAATGATGTTAACAGCATGCCCTACTTATGCAAATGACTCCATATATTCAAAAAGGAGTTAGATGAAGTCCTTACTACTAGGGGGATCAAGGGGTATGGCTAGAAAGCAGGAATGGGGTACTGAAGTTGCATGTTCAGCCATGAACTCATTGAATGGCGGTGCAGGCTAGAAGGGCCGAATGGCCTACTCCTGCACCTATTTTCTATGTGTCTATGTTTCTATCTCAGAATATGGGATGAGATCTTTGCCTTGGGTGCACTTATGTCAGAAGACTTGGAATTTTCTCCTTAAATATGGAAACTGGTTATACTGTGCATTGACAATACTTTCACAGTACTCCTTTCAAATCAGAACTATATTTTATATTTGATATTTGTATTATGTACCGTTTTTTTTCAGTCTCTTTGCTTGCCAATCGTGGTGTTTTACAGTATTCAATAAATTCGTGAATTAAATAAACAAATATACATTTCTATTATAAGACTTTTTCAGCTTGGTTGTAAATAAATAGTATCTGCACTAATAAAATCTGAAATTTATTTTCTGTTGCCACTAACAATCTCAACACTGTAGGATATCAAGTGGCATCAATGCCATTTCAAGTAACTGCATAAGAGAATGTTATTATACTTCTGTGGTAACTGTGAAAAAATTGTATTTCCAGAGTTGTTACATTGTCAGTGAATATATTGATACTATTTTCCCAAGGGACACACTGCCTATAAACATGACTTGCAAGAGTATTCCTCTATTTATGCAACAGCATTGCACTTTCACAGAGTAGTATCAAACTGAAACAGCAAGTTATTTTCTGTACAACAGCCGATAACAAATTTGAAATGTTTCTGTTTGTGTAAAGTAACATAAATAACAATTCATGCCAGCTGGATATGCAATAAATACAACTGGTGAAATAAACAGTACAGTACTTTAAACTGAGGCAGCTCCCAAATTTACTAGCAGAATTTCAATATAGCACCCAGTCATTTCTGAGATAAAGTAGAAGCTGCTCAGATGACATAACAGTGACTGCTGAACTGACCTCTGAATTAGCAACAACCATTGCTAAAAACAAAATAACAAGAATTTAAAATCATATTATAATTATTTCAATTAACTGACTAGCCACACAAATGTTATAATGCAGTGTGCAAAGCAGAAAAAAATTATCTATCTATCTATTATTATTAATAATCTGATTCAAAAGCTGTAAAGGATGCCTAGCTTTAAAATAATTTGAAAAGACCAGGTTGGGATGATCTCTGATCCTGTCCAAATGAGAAACCAAAACTGAATTCATCTTTGCTATTTCCAAAATTATTTGGAGGTAGATCAGATTGGAATGAAAATGTGAATGGCTGTTCAGTTGATGGACTCTCTATTCCTGTAAAAATAAAAATAAAATTTTAAAATGCATATTCCAGAACTATAACAATATTTAGACATAAGTGAATTACAAGACAGATACAATCAAAAGACCTCCCAAAATGGGCGGTAAGTGGCAGATGGCCAACGGGCAAAGCGTAATTTTGGGCAGCAGGAGGTTGCTGACCAGGACAGAAGCAACAGGGAATTTGGGAGGGTCTCACATTCCAGAAGGGGGCTAGCCCGGAGTAGGGAAGGCCTAGACTTTCGGTGTGGAACCTGAAGCAGAATGGGGCAGCCATCTGTCATCAGCGTGCAAAAGAGGCAACCTCCTACAGAATGCTAGGATTGTATGCTGGGATTTTCAGGGCTCAGATTACTTACCAATATCTTTCTGTGATGATTGATGATTGTTTGTTATGTTAGTTGAGTATCCCTTTTCAGGCTGAAAAGTGTAACAAAAAAATGAGATTATAATCTCACATAGAATTACATTACAACACGAAACATGCCGTTTGATCTTACCTATCTATGCTGGTGTTTATCCTCCATGCAAGCAGCCATCCTAGTCCCATTTGTGTGCTCTGTTTCCATATCCTTTTAGTCCTTTTTCCTTCAATCACCTATCCAACCTATTCTTAAATGTTGACATGGTCTCTACTTCACTCACCCTGGGAATGCATTTGACAACCTCACAACCCTCTGCGCAAAAAATAAATTCTCTTGCTCTCTGTTCCTAATTCCTTAAATTCTACATTTAGAACATAAGAATTAGGAGCAGGAGTAGGCCATTCGGCCCCTCGTGCCTGCTCCGCCAATCTTACATCGATGACTGCGATTATCGCCTACCGGGTTGTGGGCGAGGCAGCCGGGGTCTGTAGTGGCGTCTCGGCCCGCTGCCAGTTCCATCCTGCTCTCTATAAATGATTTTACCTTGATTGGGTTTCTTAAGACTGCCCAGCAAGGTTCACGCCTAATTAAAAGGAAGCGGGTCTGATGACATCATTTGATGACGCATCATCAGCGGATTTCCTTAAAGGGACCGTGTCCACATTGATTTTGACAGTTTTGCTGTCAGTGTTCTATAGCATTGAGGTGTTGCAAACATAGACAAGCACTGCACAAGGGTACACAGCTGCATCCAGGCTCTCCCATGCTTATAGAGTGAGTCACAACAGGCAGGGAGGTTCTCTTCCCTTCCGATTGGCAGGAGATCAACACAGCCTGGTCGCACATTGCACAGGAGGGCACAAGCAGGGATGTCATCAGGAGGACCTGGCTGCTGTGGCGCAAACCTTTCAATGATATCAGTAGATCACGAAACGTTACTCAAAGCCACACCCAACCTCATCCTGCTGTGCCTCTCATCACATCCCCATCACTCTGCCTTCGCTACCCTACTCCTGCACATCCTGACTCACACCAACTTATCTTGCACCTCAACCCAACACTCTCTCTCTATCTACATTATCACTTCCCCATCTCACTAGCCATCCCTCACACTCACCATCCCTCACACTCACCCTCTTCCTAGTCCAATCATAACAACTATCAACACACAAGGGTAGGCACTTGGGTGTTATCGCCAATGTTCATGTAAAGTTTCTGTTAATGTGTTGTCAAACATTGAAATCTTTATTTTCAAGACTTTGCCTTCTTGGACAGATTTATGTGCACCTTTGGAAGTGGCTTAGTGAGTTGCAGTGAATGGTGAGACATAACAGTACCTCCCGCAATGGTAATGAGTATGAAAGGAATGGCTTGGGCATTGTAGGGATGCTTTATAATGTTGGTGTGGGGTAGTGCCAACCTGATGCATCATGTGGCAACCAGGGTGTACTGCATCAACTGAAGTAAATCTGGTGATGGTGAGGCCGTCCCTGGCCTCCCAGGCAGCAATGTGGTCAGGTGCTGATGCTCTCTGTCCTGTGCAGCATAGGTTGATTGCGGAGAAGGTTTGTGGTGTTGTTGGTGCTGCTGGTGTGCCTGGTGCTGCTGGTGTGCATGGTGATGTTAGTGTTGGGGATGATCATAGTGGGATTCTGAGGACCAAGGTGAGATTTCTTTAAAGGCACCGATGCTGATGGAATAGATGGCAGGTGAGGTTGAGGTGACAGAGCGATCTGTTAATGGTGAGGGAGGTTGTTCCAAGGAGTTGACAGTGGATGGAGAGTTTACTCCAAACATTTCCAACTTGCATAAAGCTCAAATGTGTCTTCCAAAACCTGAAGGCTTTAGCTTCTGAGATTGGAATGTGAACAGCTGTGAAATGGTAGCTTTTATAACACATTTGCATCTGTCAACAATTCTGAGGAATGGATACTAATGGAACACCCAACCTACTTACCTGATGTGATCCCCAAGCACCATGAAACTTGTCAAAAAGCTGGAAAAAAAGGCAAGTACAGTGCAAAATGGTGTTTAATTGCCTTTTAACAGCCTCTTAATAATCTAAATTGCTTTCCTTGCCACTTGGTGTCGGGTCTGTTCAGCGGTGACATACCCAACACATGGGAAACTAGCGTGGAAGAGGGTTGACAGCTGACCCGCCTCCGATCCCGCCCTCTCAGCGCTGGTAAATTTACGGCCTATGTCCCCTCATTCTAGATGCCTCAGTTACTGGAAATAGACTGTTTCTATTTTCTGTTTCTCATCCCTTCATAATTTTAAACACCTATATCAAAATCTTATCTGTTCTAATGAAAACAGACCCAATTTGTCAAGTATTTCTAATTTAAAAATTGCTAATTTAAGCTTTTTATTTTTTTATTTCTAATTTTTATTTTATTACATCTCTTTATCTATTTCTGAGGCATACATATTTCTTCCAGCTTCGATGCAGACAAATGACCAACTCCTACCCCTCTTCCAATACTAAAAATAACCTTGAGGCATTTGGTCTCTAACTGCTCCTCTTTCCTTGTGAGGTAGCACCTGGCCTGTGTTCAGTGTTTCCCTATGATGACATAATCAAGATCAGGAAGCTTAACATAAACTTAATTACAAATTTTAGACATGTACATTTTTGCAGTTAAAATTGTATGTTTTGTATGGAGAGAGAACGTTTTTATGGGATATTTCCTGAAAATAGATTGTTGATTGCTTTGTACATCACATATGGTTCAGATATTAATTATAAATCAACAATTTAACAAAGGAAGGATGCAGAGAAAAGCTAATTCAAAAAGCAATTGCAAGTTGTGAAGAGTCATATGAATGAGGCCACTCAGAAACTTAATAAAATAGAACTCGATGATTTTTTGTAGCTATAATTTCATGGAAAATCTGTGTCATAGTAATGGTGCAAGCTTTCAGAAACATCCAGGCCATTATGGAGAACAAAATGAGTTTGTAATGTGAATGATCATGTGCAGGATTCTAAGAATAGTTAGGTATTGAGAGAGAGAGAAAAAATTCCATTAGTTGCGGGCGGGTTCAGATCATAGAGATCGAAGAAAATACGGACAGAAATTTTGTACTGCCCGGGAGCGGTAACAACTGCAAGGCAGGAGTTCCTACACGAGACGCGGAAATCCCACCCCATAAGCTATATTGGGAACTGCAGGGCTGGGGCGCAAAGGGATGTGAAGATTCCAGCACTACACGGTGGGACATGTGGCGCTGGTGGGAAGACAGGGCCCTCCCTTCCATTAAAGGGGAGGGCCAACTGGTGACTCTGTGGGAGGGAAACGAGGCCATCGCTGGACCACAAAGGAGTAGGGTACCGTGGCAGTAGCCCGGCACACAAATAGAGTGCCCGGCTGCAAGATCGCGGCACGGACCCCGCGATCTACAAGCAAGAAGGCCGCACCCCCCCTTTAATTTTAGTCCCGTGAGCGGCATACATCTTGACATGTGCCCGCGGCAGCTTAACGGGGTGCTGCCGAATTTTCGCTCGGGGGCGAAAACGGGTTGATGCATGTGGTGATGACATTGTCATCGTGGTGCAGCGGCCCATAAGAACATAAGAAATAGGAAAATGAGTAGGTCATTGGGCCCCTCGAGCCTGCTCCGCCATTTAATAAGATCATGGCTGATCTGATTTTGGGCTCAGCTCCACTTACCTGCCCACTCCCCATAACCCTTCACTCCCTTATTGTTCAAAAATCTATCACTCTCCACCTTAAATATATTCAATGACCCAGCCTCCACAGTTCTCTGGGCAGAGAATTCCACAGATTTATGACCCTCAGTTCTAAATGCATTACCCCTTATTCTTAAACTATGCTCCCTAGTTCTAGATTCACCCTCGAGTGGAAAGTTCCTCTCTGTATCTACATTGTCGAGCCCCCTCAGTATCTTATATGTTTCAATAAGATCACCTCTAAGTCTTCTAAACTCTAATGAGTATAGGCCCAACCTGCTCAACCTTTCTTCATAAGTCAACACCTTCACCTCAGGAATCAACCTAGTGAACCTTCTCTGAACTGCCTCCAATGCAAGTATATCCCTCCTTAAATAAGGAGACAAAAACTGTATGCAGTACTCTAGGTGTGGTCTCACCAATACCCTGCACAGTTGTAGCAGGACTTCCCTACTTTTATACTCCATCCCCCTTGCAATAAATGGCAACATTCTATTTGCCTTCCTAATTACTTGCTGTACCTCACTGAGCCTATCTATATCCCTTTGTAGTTCAGAATAACTCCACAAGACATAACAAATGGACTCTAGTATTTACCCAATGACAGATGTTAGGCTAACTAGTCTACAGCTTCCTGCTTTCTGTCTCCCTCCTTTTTTAAATAACGGTGTTATATTTGCAGTTTTCCAATCCACTGGGACCACTCCAGACTCGAGGGAATTTTGATACCGGGCGCTACCGGTAGGAGTGAGGTGCTACCAGTTAGCACCGCCATTTAACTCTTGTGGAATTTGCTGCAGGAATCAGTAGCGGTGTCGCGCCAGGGCAAAAAGTCGTTTGTGACCCTTTGGGGCCGCTAACGACCCAAATTTCTCCCCAATGGTCTCTATGAGATATGGGGATAGGGCGGGAAAGTAGAGTTGAGATAAAAGATCAATCATGATTTTATGAATGGCAAAGCAGGCTCGAGGGGTCATATGGCTTACTCCTGCTCCTATTTCTTATGATCTTACTTGTGCATCTACTGTTCTAGGTCAAATACAAAGGGGGTGAAATTCCCCTGCACCCCGATTGGTGGCAGTAACCTGCTCGGGATGGGAATTCCTGCGCTAGGCGTGAAAGTCCCGCACCGGCCACTAAATTGGGCTTAACACCCCTCAAAGGAAGTGGAGTACAATATCGCGGGCTCCACTTCCTTTAGGGTTGGGACCCATGGTGCTAACGGGGCGCAATCAGGAACATTATGGGCGTTACTTGCGGGGCGCGACGCAACCATGGCAAACTCCCGGGCAATTCCCTGGGAGCCGCGAGTGCCCCCCCTCCCCGGGTGAAAAGTGTCTTGCACCAATGATAATGCCATTATTGTTTCTCCACTACAAAACATTCATGATAGTTTCTCTCAAGGTAGTGCATTTATTCCATCTCTTGGCCTGGATCTGAATCCACCTGTGACTAATGGAATTTTTTTCTTTCTCAATTACCTAACTATTCTTAGAATTCTACATGTGCGATGTTGGTGACATGCAAAATTAGAAGCAAGTCATCCTCGTTCGAGGGACCGCCTATGATGATGATGATGATGATTATAACAGTGACTACACTTCAAAATGGTACTTCATTCTTCATTGGCTGTAATGCGCTTTAGATGTCCGGTGCCCGTGAAAGGTGCTATAGAAATACAAGTCTTTCTTTCCTTTTTATTCATGTGAGCCAACTTGTTATAAAAGTTTACAACAGCATTGATTTTTACCGTTTTCTTGAAGAACAAAGTTGAGAACTCAAACTGATTATCAGACATCTGATTGTCAGTCACCTGAAATGTAGTGAAATGATTATTTTTAAACATACTAACAATCTGATAATTATGATAATTAAAGTAGCAGGAAAAGGTAGATTACTCATTATTACTTGCAGTAAATTATAACCTATTCAATCTGGAAAATCAGAAGGAAAATGCCTGTGGCTTCAGGGGATTTTCTAGACTGACCTTCCTTTCAAAAGCTTTCTAAGAAGGCATTTCAGTTTAAGGTGATATGCTGATTTAAAATTGATTAGGTGACATTTCTTTTATGTCGACAAGGAATAGAAGACACCTCTCTAATTGCTTACACAAAACATACATTTTAGATTCTTTGAAAAATTCCATCTCCATATACGTTAATACAAATATATGCATGTTAGACTAATCCAAATGTCAAAGAAGCTGGCTATATAAATGGAAGTACACTTTTCACATATAGTAAAGTTGTAATCAAAGGTGCGATCCTTTAGTGACAAAATTTGCAATTGCTGCAAAATTTTAAATCTTCTTCGTATACACATAGATTCCAAGATATCCAGAATAAAGTTCCAGGCTAACAGGAAGAAAGCATGGCCTAGGTTCACATTTTTATCTAATGAACTGGATTGTAATGGGACCAAGCTTGAAACTGAGAACAAAGGAATTGAACGTGATCACCAGACAGACTAAAAGAGCTCAAAACAAATAACTCCCCACGGTTAGATGGCATTTATCCAAGAGTTCTAAGAGAGACCAGGGACGAGATTTCTGAGACACTGACAATCATTATGAAGCACTGATAATCATTATGATTCAGTCATTCATAGGCAGTCCCTCGTATCGAGGATGACTTGCTTCCACGCCAAAGAGGGATGAGTTCACAGGTGTTTCAAAGGAGCTGATATTCCAGGTCCCGAACTACATGTTGAAGGGTGGAAAATGCCTGTCCGTGGATTTTTTTAACATGTGGTGGCCGTTGCATACCAGCCACCATACGGGCTTGACAGAGCTTGATCTTGGTCCAGTGGCAAGGATTAACCAAGACGACTGGAGACCAGCTCTGCGATGATAAGTTGCCAGTAGACTGCAAACAGGCTAGCATAGTGCCCATATTCAAAAAGGGGGACAAAATAGACATCAGGATGTGGGGTCAGGAGGGGTTAAACTAATATGGCAGGGGGATGGGAACCTATGCAGGGAGACAGAGGGAAGTAGAATGGGGGCAGAAGCAAAAGATAGAAAGAAGAAAAGTAAAAGTGGAGGGCAGAGAAACCCAAGGCAAAAATCAAAAAGGGCCATGTTACAGCAAAATTCTAAAGGGGCAAAGTGTGTTAAAAAGACAAGCCTGAATTCTCTGTGCCTCAATGCGAGGAGTATTCGTAATAAACATAGAAACATAGAAACTTAGAAATGAGGTGCAGGAGCAGGCCATTCAGCCCTTCGAGCCTGCACCGCCATTCAATAAGATCATGGCTGATCATTCAACCTCAGTACCCCTTTCCTGCTTTCTCTCCATACCACTTGATCCCTTTGGCCGTAAGGGCTATATGTGTAACTCCCTTTTGAATATATCTAACGAACTGGCCTCAAAAACTTTCTGCGGCAGAGAATTCCACAGGTTAACCTCTCTCTGAGTGAAGAAGTTTCTCCTTATCTAGGTCCTAAATGGCTTACGTCTTAATTTTAGACTGTGACACCTGGTTCTGGAACTCCCCAGCAACGGGAACATTCTTCCTGCCTCTAACTTCTCCAATCCCATCAGAAATGTATATGTTTCGATGAGATCCCCTCTCAATCTTCTAAACTCCAGTGGATACATGCCCAGTTGATCCAGGTTAATAAGGTGAACAAATTAACTGCACAGGCAGCTATTAACGAATATGATATAATTGGCATTACGGAGACATGGCTCCAGGGTGACCAAGGCTGGGAACTCAACATCCAGGGGTATTCAACATTCAGGAAGGATAGACAAAAAGGAAAAGGAGGTGAGGTAGCGTTGCTGGTTACAGAGGAAATTAACGCAATAGTAAGGAAGGACATTAGCTTGGATGATGTGGAATCTGTATGGGTAGAGCTGCGGAATACCAAAGGGCAGAAAACGCTAGTGGTAGTTGTGTATAAACCACCAAACAGTAGTAGTGAGGTTGGGGACAGCATCAAACAAGAAATTAGGGATGCGGGTAATAAGGGTAAGCAGTTATCATGGGCGACTTTAATCTACATATAGATTGGGCTAACCAAATTGGTAGCAATACGGTGGAAGAGGATTTCCTGGAGTGTATTAAGGATGGTTTTCTAGACCAATATGTCGAGGAACCAACTAGAGGGCTGGCCATCCTGGACTGGGTGATGTGTAATGAGAAAGGACTAATTAGCAATCTTGTTGTGCGAGGCCCCTTGGGAAAGAGTGACCATAATATGGTAGAATTCTTTATTAAGATGGAGAGTGACAGTGTTAATTCAGAGACTAGGGTCCTGAACTTAGGGAAAGGTAACTTCAATGGTATGAGACGTGAATTGGCTAGAATAGACTGGCGAATGATATTTAAAGGGTTGACTGTGGATAGTCAATGGCAAACATTTAAGGATCACATGGATGAACTTCAACAATTATACATCCTGGTCTGGAGTAAAAATAAAACGGAGAAGGTGGCTCAACCGTGGCTAACAAGGGAAATTAAGGATAGTGTTAAATCCAAGGAAGAGGCATATAAATTAGCCAGAAAAAGCAGCAAACCTGAGGACTGGGAGAAATTGAGAACTCAGCAGAGGAGGACGAAGAGTTTAATTAGGAGGGGGAAAATAGAGTATGAAAGGAAGCTTGCTGGGAACATAAAAACTGACTGGAAAAGCTTCTATAGATATGTGAAGAGAAAAAGATTAGTCAAGACAAACATAGGTCCCTTGCAGTCAGAATCAGGTGAATTTATAATGGGGAAACAAAGAAATGGCAGACCAATTGAACAAATACTTTGGTTCTGTCTTCACGAAGGAAGACACAAATAACCTTCCGGAAATACTAGGGGACAGAGGGTCGAGGAAGAAGGAGGAACTGAAGGAAATCCTTATTAGTCAGGAAATTGTGTTAGGGAAATTGATGGGATTGAAGGCCGATAAATCCCCAGGGCCTGATATTCTGTATCCCAGAGTACTTAAGGAAGTGGCCCTAGAAATAGTGGATGCATTGGTGATCATTTTCCAACAGTCTATCGACTCTGGATCAGTTCCTATGGACTAGAGGGTAGCTAATGTAACACCACTTTTTAAGAAAGGCGGGAGAGAGAAAATGGGGAATTATAGACCAGTTAGCCTGACATCAGTGGTGGGGAAAATGTTGGAATCAATTATTAAAGATGAAATAACAACGTATTAGAAAGCAGTGACAGGATCGGTCCAAGTCAGCATGGATTTATGAACGGGAAATCATGCTTGACAAATCTTCTAGAATCTTTTGAGGATGTAACTAGTAGAGTGGACAGGGGAGAACCAGTGGATATGGGTGTATTTGGACTTTCAAAAGGCTTTTGACAAGGTCGTACACAAGAGATTGGTGTGCAAAATTAAAGCACATGGTATTGGGGGTAATGTATTGACGTGGATAGAGAAATGGTTGGTAGACAGGAAGCAGAGAGTCGGGATAAACAGGTCCTTTTCAGAATGGCAGGCTATGACTAGTGGGGTGCCGCAGGGCTCAGTGCTGGGACCCCAGCTATTTACAATATACATCAATGATTTAGATGAAGGAATTGAGTGTAATATCTCCAAGTTTGCAGATAACACTAAGCTGGGTGGCAGTGTGAGCTGTGAGGAGAATGCTAAGAGGCTGCAGGTTGACTTGGACAGGTTAAGTGAGTGGGCAAATGCATGACAGATGCAGTATAATGTGGATAAATGTGAGGTTATCCACTTTGGTGGCAAAAACACGAAGGCAGAATATTATCTGAATGGTGGCAGATTAGGAAAATGGGAGTTGCAACGAGACCTGGGTGTCATGATACGCCAGTCGTTGAAAGTTGCCATGCAAGTACAGGAGGCGGTGAAGAAGGCAAATGGCATGTTGGCCTTCATAGCTAGGCAATTTGAGTATAGGAGCAGGGAGGTTTTACTGCAGTTGTACAGGGCCTTGGTGAGGCCTCACCTGGAATATTGTGTTCAGTTTTGGTCGCCTAATCTGAGGAAGGACATTCTTGTTATTGAGGGAGTGCAGCGAAGGTTCACTAGACTGATTTCCGGGATGGCAGGACTGACATATGAGGAGACACTGCATCGGATGGGCCTGTATTCACTGGAGTTTACAAGAATGAGAGGGGATCTGATAGAAACATATAAAATACTGATGGGACTGGACAGGTTAGATGCAGCAAGAATGTTCCCGATGTTGAGGAAGTCCAGAACCAGGGGACAAAGTCTAAGGATAAGGGGTAAGCCATTTAGGACCGAGATGAGGCGAAACTTCTTCACTCAGAGAGTTGTTAACCTGTGGAATTCTCTGCTGCAGAGAGTTGTTGATGAAAGTTTGTTGGATATATTCAAGAGGGAGTTAGATATGGTCCTTACGGCTAAAGGGATCAAAGGATATGGAGAGAAAGCAGAGAAGGGGTACTGAGGTGATGATCATCTAGGATCTTATTGAATGGTGGTGCAGGCTCGAAGGGCCGAATGGCCTACTGCTGCACCCATTTTCTATGTTTTTATGTTTCTATGTTTCAAATCTCACTCTTGACCACGTAATCTAGGCTAGCGCTTCAGTGCAGTACTGAGAGAGTGCTACACTGTCGGAGGTGCTTTGTTTCAGATGAGACGTTAAACCAAATGTCTGCCCTCTCAGATGGACATAAAAGATCCCATGGCACTATTCAAAGAAGAGCAGGGTAGTTCGCTCAGGTGTCCTGGCCAACAATTATTCCCCAACCAACATCTAAAAAACAGATGATCTAGTTATGTATTCTACTGCTGTTTGTGGGACATTGCTGTGTGCAAATTGGCTTTGCATTTCCGACATTACAACAATGACTACACTTGAAAAATACTTCATTGACTGTGGAGCATTTGGGACGTCCTGAGGTCGTGAATGACGCTTATTAAATGCAAATTCTTTCTTGCTTTCTGTCCAGGCATATTAAGTCTGGAGAGTACATTTATTGCCCAGTATCTAGGTAAATTATATCATGAACTTTGATAGTAGTAATAAACTGGCTCATTGTATACACTGAATAATGTGATTTTGCAAGTGTCATAAGAACATAAGAACATAAGAAATAGGAACAGGAGTAGGCCATATGGCCCCTCGAGCCTGCTCCGCCATTCAATAAAATCATGGCTGATCTGATCATAGACTCAGCTCCACTTCCCCGCCCGCTCCCCATAACCCCTTATCATCTTATCGCTCAAGAAACTGTCTATTTCTGTCTTAAACTTATTCAATGTCCCAGCTTCCACAGCTCTCTGAGGCAGCAAATTCCACAGATTTACAACCCTCTGAGAGAAGAAACTCCTCCTCATCTCTGTCTTAAATGGGCGGACCATTATTCTAAGATCATGCCTTCTAGTTCTAGTCTCCTCCATCAGTGGAAACATCCTCTCTGCATCCACCTTGTCAAGCCCCCTCATAATCTTATACGTTTCAATAAGATCACCTCTCATTCTTCTGAATTCCAATGAGTAGATGCCTAACCTCCTCAACCTTTCTTCATATGTCAACCCCCTCATCCCCAGAATCAACCTAGTGAATCTTCTCTGAACTACCTCCAAAGCAAGTATATCCTTTCGTCAATATGGAAACCAAATCTGCACGCAGTATTCCAGGTGTGGCCTCACCAATGCCTTGTATAGCCGTAGCAAGACTTCCCTGCTTTTATACTGCATCCCCTTTGCAATAAAGGCCAAGATACCATTGGCCTTCCTGATCACTTGCATACTATCTGTAGTGTATGTAGGCACCTTTAGTAATGACTCCACGAGGCAGGGTATGATACTTAAACTGTGTAGACCTGTAGTCCTTTATCTGCAGCTCCTCGAGTGAGGACAACAAGCTGTGAGCTCCTTTTTATACTGGGCTACCGGTAACCCTTAGGTCTCCAGCAGCAGCACCCTCTGGTGTACAGGTAAGGTGTGTACAGTGTAAGGATACATTCAGTGTTGCAGAACAGTGTTGCATAATCACACAGTAAACAGGCATGCATATACAACACTGTCCTTTTGTGTTTCATGCACAAGTACCCCAGGTCCCACTGTACTGCAGCACTTTGCAATCTTTCTCCATTTAAATAATAACTTGCTCTTTGATTTTTTCTGCCAAAGTGATGACCTCACACTTTCCAATATGATAGTCCATCTGCCAAATTTTTCTCACTCACTTAGCCTGTCTATGTCCTTTTGCAGATTTTTTGTGTCCTCCTCACACATTGCTTTTCCTCCCATCTTTGCATCATCAGCAAACTTGGCTACGTTACACTCAGTCCCTTCTTCCAAGTCATTAATATAGATTGCAAATAGTTGGGGTCCCAGAAATGATCCCTGTGGCACCCCACTAGTTACTTGTTGCCAAACAGAGAATGAACCATTTATCCCAACTCAATATGTGTTTCTCCTATCTTCAGAGGGTGAACTGAGACATAACCAATCATGAACCAACAATCATGTTTATTTTACATGAAGTATATGAATGAGCAGAATATCACTTCAGCCATGAGATTTGCCTATTTTGTATCATTCCCTATACCATCAAAATAACAGATTATGCAACTTTTCTCTTTGTTATGGCGTAAACATGCTTTACAAGTCAGAAATCCCTAAACTGATCGGCACTTATCTAAAAAACACAAAACTCAAACCTATTACAGACTGCCGTTGCCAGACTGCAAGAAAGAGACAAAGGTAAAGGTTAATTTCTGACTCCTTCCTCAGCTTTGTGTGTTGATGACTTATTTATTGCCAACCAACTTACTGCCCTGAATGAGAAACCGCTCCCATTGGTGTGGAACTACAGCAACCAAACTGCTTGTTCAATTATGCCCCCTGTTGGGCACCCCTGAATGAAAACCATTCCAACATTAAAGGTGTGAATATCTCTGGAAAAAACTGGACAACTCCCTATTTTTTTCATCTAATCTGGTATGCGAGAATACATAATTCTGATGCAGTTGCATGTTCCAACTAATTTGACTTCAACAACATTCTAGATTCCCCATCACTGTGCTTGAGAGGGCCCTCGACCATGTCCGTCCCGTTTCCCACACTTCTGCCCTCGCCCCTTCCCCTCCTTCCCAGAACAATGAAAGGGTCCCCTTGTCCTCACCTTCCACCCTACAAGCCTTCACATTCAACTGATCATCTTCTGCTATCTCTAGCGTGATGTCACCACCAAATACTTCATCATTTTGAAAGGAATGTTCCCTCTATGACACCTGCTCCACTCTTCCATCACCCCCAACACCTTTCCCTGGTATCTTCCCATGCAAGAGCTTGGCGATGCCCTTTCATCTCCTCCATTCCCACCTTCCAGAGCCCCAAACACTCTTTCCTGGTGAAACAGGCGATTTATTTGTACTTCTTCCCACTTGGTATACTGTATTTTTTACGTTTCTATGTTTCTATGTTTCTATTTGCTGTGATGTAGCCTCTGCATTGGGAAGACCAAATGCAGATTGGGTGATCGCATTGCTGAATATCTCCATGCAGTACGCAAGCTTGACCGTGAGTTTCTGGTCGCTTGCCATTTTAATTCTCCATCCCACTCCCACTCTGACCTTTCGGTCCTTGGCCTCCTACACTGTTCCAATGATGTTCAACCAAAGCTCGAGGAACAGCATCTCATTTTTCAATTAGGCACTTACCAGCCTTCTGGTCTTAACATCGAGTTTAATAAATTTAGATCTTAACCACTGCTCCCATTTTCTTAGACTGCAGGTGCTGGTAATATATGATGGCTGCACCAGAGCCACTGGGAGTGGAAAAGGTGTCGGCTGATGCTTGGGGTGGAGATCCCCTATCGCTGCACGGTCAGCAGAGTGGTCTGCACCCCTGTGTCCTACCCACCTTTCTCCCCCACATTCCTGGGCAATCTCTTCTCCTCTTTGCCATATTTTCCATGCTTCCCTCCTCCTCCTCTGCTATTCTGCTGTAACCATTTACACCCCCTCTGGACCCATCTTTTGTTTCTTTACTTGTCCCATTACCATCCCCTTTTGCCATGCATCGTCATCCCTTTTGTCATTTAATCACTCCTTCCCTCCACCCTATCACAGACTGGCCTCATTGCCCATTCTTTCCCACCCACCCCCCAAACCGTCCCACCACCACCATTTCCCAGGTTCATTTCTTGCTTAAAAGCTGTTCATCTCTAATATCTTCCTGTTTTGATGAAAGGTCATCGACCTGAAAAGTTGGCCCTGATATTTACGGGGAGGCAGGGAGGCTGTGGGGGAATGTGGTAGTCCGGGGATAACCCGGCAAGGCTGGGGACGTAATGGTCCTGCTGATTTTAAGGGCAGCACTTCATTATAATTTTTTTCTTCTGTTTCCTGCCCAGCAGCCGGCCAAATTGACAGGCTGGCCGTCTGCTGGGCAAGAAAACCAATAGCAGGAAGCCGCAGCCAGGGATCCTTCAGGAAGGTTCCCGACATTCGGGAGCCAGAGGGCTTAGTGGGGGGGAGGGGGAGGGGAACGGGGAGAGAGCGGCAATCGGGAGGGACTCAGACATTGTGGCTTGGTGGGGAAGGATGAGGGGAGAGAGTGGCAATTGGGAGGGAGGGCGCCAGAGATCGTGGCTTGGTGGACATGACAGGTTGGAGACGCTTCCTTGTTTTAATCCCCCCCCCCCGCTGTCATGGAGTAGTTAATAACGAGGCTGATTACTCAGATTCTCTCTCCACAGATGTTGCCTGTCCCGCTGAGTGTTTACCAGCATTTTCTGTATTTATTTCTAGATAGCTTGCGTTCCTCTGGAAATTAACTCTTTGCTAACTGAATCTGACTTCATAATAATATCATCATATAAATTATACCAAAATCCCTTCTAGGCCAAATAAATAAAAATCTGAAAATGCTATTACATGTTGGAAAAAATACCTGCTCTGGGGTGTCAAATGCTGTTCTTCCAAATAAGTTAAATTCAGTTGATTTGGGTGTGGATGTATTCAGGAAGCAAAAGCCAGGTGATTTTGATGGTGTTTCCTCAAGGGATAAGTTAGAATTCCTAGTGCAAAAATGATAGTTTTGTTTTAGGCATTTCTTTTTAGAAACATAAGTATGACTAGGTGGTACAATATGCTGAAACTCCAAATTGGGCCACAATGAAAGATGGGAATAGTGGTATATCATTTACTTTGCTGAGGTGCTGATTTCAGTCACACTGATGTGTCAGTTAACAAATAAAAATTAGGAGCCTCCAGATATAGTAGGGAAGAGGATAAGATTTTAGCTATCCCCAACAGACGAGCTGCATTGAGGCATCCACAGCTCGCCTGATTTATTCTGATGAGGCCCAAGTACAAATTTAATTTGGTTCTTGGATCTCTCTGTTCTGGCATGCTGTTGCGGCGCGGCACCGAAATTGTGCCTGATTTAGGGCAAGAAGGAATTTAGGCCCTAATAACTATTTTTACTAAAGGGCAATGCAATGAACTGAGCTAATAGTGTGGGAACCAATAGAATTGAAACTGTGAGTACATCAGGAGAAATGAGCTGAAGTTTGCCTCAAAATTAGACTATAGACAACAGCTGTAGAAATAGTACAATAATTTCTCTAGTACTATTGTTTCGTAAAGGGATAGCATGCCCAATGGAGGATTATTTATTGGATTGAAAGTGCTTTTAGTGACTGTCCCTCATGAGGATAGGTTGATTTCTAGTTTTTATATATGTAGATTGACTGAATGAAGAAGAATATGTTTCACTTTGAAAGGAAGACAAAAGTTTTACACTGAAAAGTTTAAAATTTACTGTTTTTAGTAACATGAACATAATTTCTAATGCATAACAATTAATTTTTGTCAGTAACTATATCATTACATTTCAAATTCCTTTTGTCCTGCCTCAACCTGTTCAGGTGTTCTGGGAAACATCTGGGGTGTGTCATCTGTAGTCTCTTTTGGGTCACCACTCATAGACTTTAGCCCAATTTGTGCCTATAAAACAAGAGTAGAAAATTATTTAAGTATGTATGGAGTGCTGCTGGATGATTCCAAGGGCTTGAATGGTAAATGAAGACCTTTGAGAAGGCTGATTGATCAGCCATGATCTTATTGTATGGTGGTGCAGGCTCGAAAGGCCGAATGACCTACTTCTGCACCTATTTTCTATGTTTCTAGAACATGCTGCAAATACTCAGCATGTCATACAACATCCGTGGAGAAAAAAAGAGTTCACATCTCAGTTCAAGATGCTGCTGACCAGTTGAGTATTTCCAGCATTTTATGCTATCATTTCACATTTACAGCATCCACTTGCAGAGGAAAGAAAAAGGCACAGAAGAGGAAGAAGCAGACGGAAGGATGCATCCCAGACAACCACTTTGTGGACGGGGTATCTGGATGGAATCATCCGCCTGCAGTCCCAGTGACCACAACCCCAATTCCCCTTTCAACATTAGTCACACACCTTGCCTTCCATCTGTTACTGACCATCACAAAGTCCTCTTGGCCACAATGCTGAAATAAAAGCCACCACAAAGAAAACTTTCCAATCCACCTATTTACATTTAGTCATCCAATGTGATATCAAGAAATCAACTCATCACCAGTATGCATTCTCTTAGTTACTGTCTTGTGTGTGCCTTTGCTTACCTTTCTGATGTCATGTAGTACTCATTCATTCATTCATTCAAAGGCAGTCCCTCAAAATCGTGGACTGAACAGTCCAATACGGGAATTACAGACTGTGTCACAGGTGGGACAGACAGTCGTTTAAGGAAAGGGTGGGTGGGAAGACTGGTTTGCCACACACTCCTTCCTCTGCATGCACTTGCTTTCTGCATGCTGTCGGCGATAAGACTCGAGGTTCTCAGTACTTGTAGTACTACTCCAGTGGCTACAGCATGGCTGGTCGATTGCTGCTGACTTTCAATGGGGGATACTGCAAATGGCCTTACTAGTTGACCATGAGGAGCTGGTAGCTGGGAGTGTCAAATCAATCTTCTTCTGTACTTGTTTTCTTCACTCTTCTCTCTCTCTTCTTAGTCACCCACTGGCTGAATAGGCTGCATTTCTTGGGTGTGTGAAATGAGGAAGGCACAAAGGTGGAGTTGTGGTGATGGGATGGCGGGAAAGCATGAGGTGCATGTCAGAAAGAGGCTAACATATGAGGATACCAGAATCTTGTATCCTTCCAGCCCCGCCACTGGCCAAGAGCTCAGACATGCCCATGCCAAGAATGGCCTGCACTGTCTCCTCCAAGGGGGTGATGTGAGGCTAGGAATGGGAGATGTGCCTCGCAGATTGTTTGTAGGTCAGTGATTGGAGGTTGTGCATTGAGCAGTGTGGCAGAAGGGTCGAGAACCAGAGGACACAGATTTCAGATGATTGGCAAAAGAACCAAAGGCGACATATGAAAAAACCTTTTTACACAGCGAATAGTTAGGTTCTGGAATGCGCTGCCTGAAAGGGTGGTGGAGGCACACTCAATAATGGCATTCAAAAGGGAGTTGGATAAGTACCAGAAAAATAATTGCAGGGCTATGGGGAAAGGGCAGGGGAGTGGTACTAGCTGAGGTGCTCTTGTAGAGAGCCGGCACAGGCTCAATAGGCCAAATGGCATTCTTCCATGCTGCAATCATTCTATGATTCTATGAAGAGGCTCGGAGAGGAAGGTTCCAGTTTTTTTCCCTTAATTGGCTTGCGTTTTTATCTGTTTTTTTGTGCATCTCATAGGAGAGTATATGGCTCTGAGTGGGTGAGGAGGGTATGTATTGTGATGCATAACTGTGTGGACAGGCTATGTTCGTATAGGTTTTGAGAGAGAAAAAGATGGGGGGTGAGGGGTGTTATGTATGGAGAAAGAGTCAGACTGATCACTGTGAGCTCAAAGTAAAGTGTGACTGTAGTCTTTTATTTCAGGTCTGCAGAGTGCCTCTCCAACCTGTGAGGCCTCCTTAAATACCTCTGCTCCCAAGGGATTATGGAATCCCTTGGGATTCCAGGGGATGAGCCCTCTGGTTGCTGTACAGAGTAAATACAGGTTTACATATCTAACAACACTCCCCCCCCCGCCCCCCGCAATGTCAATAGTGTAACTATTTACAATGTGAGTCGATCTGGGGCCCTTCTTGCCCTGCTTGATCGTCTAGGTGTGAAAGCTGGTATTGTTGAATCATTTGTTGGGTCCTCGCTGGGCTGCTGTGCAGCTGGCCTTGCTGGGCTGCCTGGTGTGTTGGGTCCTGCTGGGCTGCTGTGGATGATGGGTTCTGCTTTGTGGTCAACCGTGGTGCTGCTTGCCACTGGTGTGTATGTTAGGGGATCAAAAAAGGTAGGGTCCAAGGTGGGTTGCTCAGGATAGTCCGTGAATCTGAATTTGATTTGGTCCAAGTATTTACAGTGAATGAGTCCATTTGAAAGTTTGACCCGAAACACCCTGCTCCCCTCTTTGGCCATGACAGTGCCGGGAAGCCACTTGGGATCTTGTCCATAAGTTAATACAAATACAGGATCATTGATTTCAATCTCGCATGACACATTTGCACTATCATGGTATGTACTTTGTTGAAGCCGCCTGCTCTCTACCTGTTCATGTAGATCAGGGTGAACTAACGAGAGCTTTGTCTTAAGTGTTCTTTTCATGAGCAGTTCAGCAGGTGAGATCCCAGTGAGCGAGTGTGGTCTTGTGCGGTAGCTAATCAGGACTCGAGATAGGCGAGTCTGCAGCGAGCCTTCAGTTACCCTTTTCAAGCCTTGCTTGATGGTGTGCACTGCTCTCTCTGCCTGTCCATTGGACACTGGTTTAAACGGGGCAGATGTGACATGTTTGATCCCATTACGGATCATGAATTCTTTGAACTCAGCATTGGTAAAACATGGCCCGTTGTCGCTCAGCCGGACGTCGGGTAGGCCATGTGTGGCAAACATGGCCCACAGGCTTTCAGTAGTGACAGCGGATGTGCTAGCCGACATTATCTCACATTCAATCCACTTGGAGTATGCATCTACAACCACAAGGAACATGTTACCCAAGAACGAGCCTGCATAGTCGACGTGTACCCTAGACCACGATTTGGAGGACCAAGACCATAAACTTAGCGGCGCCTCCCTGATGGCATGTATTACATCTGTGAATGCAGGACTCTAAGTCCGCATTGATACCGGGCCACCACACGTGGGATCTGGCTATCGCTTTCATCATTTTGATGCCCGGGTGGGTACTGCGGAGGTCATTAATGATAGGTGTCGCTGCCCTTCTTGGGAACTACTACACGATTGCCCCACAGAAGGCAGTCTGTCTGAATAGACAGACTGCTTTGAATAGACTTTGCGCTGCTGGAACGGCTTTATCTCTTCCTGCACTTCCACTGGGACACTGGACCAGCTCCTGTGAAGCACACAGCTTTTGACTAGGGGTCCTGGCTCGTCCAGGTTTTCATCTGCCGGACAGTGACGGGTGATTGCTCACTCTCAAATGCTTCCATAACCATGGCTAGATCTGCGGGCTGCGCCATTTCCACCCCTGTGGTGGGCAATGGCAACCTACTGAGAGTATTGGCGCAGTTTTCTGTGCTTGGCCTGTAGCGGATGGCGTAGTTGTATGCGGACAACGTGAGCGCCCATCTCTGGATGAGGGCCGATGCGTTGATATTTATCCCTTTACTCTCGGAAAACAGGGATATGAGTGGCTTATGGTCAGTTTCCAATTCGAATTTTAGCCCAAACAGGTATTGATGCATTTTCTTTACCCCAAATACACACGCTAACGCTTCTTTCTCAATCATGCTGTAGGCTCTCTCAGCCTTAGACAGACTCCTGGATGCATAAGCAACCAGTTGCAGTTTCCCGAAATCATTAGCTTGTTGCAATACACACCCGACGCCGCATGACGACGCATCACATGCTAGTACCAAATGCTTACATGGATAAACAAGCAATTTGTTTGAGCATAACAATTTTCTCGCTTTTACAAAGGCATTTTCTTGGCTTTTGCCCCAAACACATTCATCCCCTTTTCGTAGTAAGACATGCAGTGGTTCTAACAGTGTGCTGAGACCCAGTAAGAAGTTACCAAAGTAGTTCAGGAGTCCCAGAAATTACTGCAGCTCCATCACGTTCTCTGGTCTCGGTGCATTCTCGATTGCCTCCGTCTTCGTGTTGGTGGGCCTGATGCTGTCCGCCACAATCTTCCATCCCAAAACTCCATTTCAGGCACCAGGAAAATGCACTTCAATCGTTTTAACCTGAGCCCCACGCAGTTGAGTCGACTAAAAATCTCCTCCAGGTTCTGCAGATGCTCAGCTGTGTTCCGATCTGTGACCAAGATGTTGTCCTGGAAGATCACAGTGTGCGGGACTGACTTCAGTAAGCTTTCCATGTTTCTCTGGAATATCGCCACCACTGATCGAATTCCAAGCGGGCATCTGTTATAAATAAAAAGACCTTTGTGCATGTTGATGCAGGTGAGGCCCTTCGATGATTCCTCCAGTTCCTCCAGTAGGCTGAAGTCAGATCCAGCTCCATGAACATCTTTCCTCCTGCCAATGTTGCAAAAAGGTCGTCAGCCTTTGGTAATGGGTATTGGTCCTGCAGGAAGAAATGATTGATAGTTACTTTGTAATCGCCACAGATTCTGATGGTGCCGTCTCCCTTGAGGACAGAAACGATTGGGCTGGCCCACTCGTTGAACTCGATCAGTGAAATTATGCCCTCTCTTTGCAGCTGGTCCAGCTCGATCTCTACCCTTTCTCTCATCATGTACGGTACTGCTCTCGTCTTGTGATGGATGGGTCGCGCCCCCGGAATTAGGTGGATCTTCACTCTTGCTCCTTGGAATTTCCCAATGCCTGGTTTGAATGGTGAAGGGAACTTGTTTAAGACCTGGGCACACAAAGTGTCATCAGCGGGCGATAGCGCTCGGATGTCGTCCCAATTCCAGCATATCTTTCCCAGCCAGCTCCTGCCGAGCAGCGTGCGACCATCACCCGGTACCACCCAGAGTGGTAGCTTGTGCACCGCTCCATCATAGGAGACCTTTACAGTAGCACTGCCGATTACAGGAATCAGTTCTTTAGTGTAAGTTCTTAGTTTCGTACGAATTGGAGTTAAGGCCGGCCTTGAGGCCTTGTTGCACCACAGTCTTTCGAAAGTCTTTTTGCCCATGATGGACTGGCTCGCGCCCATGTCCAGTTCCATTGACACCTGGAGTCCATTTAGTTCAACATTCAGCATTATCGGGGGACAATTCGTGGTGAATGTGTGCACCCCATGTACCTCTGCCTCCTCGGTCTGAGGCTCTGGTTCGTCGTGATCCTCCGTGGATCTGTCCTCCTCTGCAACATGGTGGTTTTCAGGTTTAACAGGATTAGCAGCTCGCCTGCACATACGTTGGAGGTGTCCCATTGTTCCACAGCCCTTGCAAACATACCCTTTGAATCAGCATGAATGGAAATGATGATCACCCCCACAGCGCCAACAAGGTGTTAATGGCCTTGCATTCATCACCCTTGATGATAGATTCTGAGACATCTGCGGGCGTGCAGCTGCAGGCATGTGTGACCTGCCCTATACGTTGCGATTCGAAATCAACATCACTTTGTTCACAGTACTTGTAGCAGCACTTGTGTGCTGAGAGATTTGCTTAATATTGTCACTGGTGGCAATGAACGTCAAGGCTATCGTTATGGCCTTATTTAAGGTTGGAGTCTCCACAGTCAAAAGTTTGCGAAGTATGGTTTCGTGGCCAATGCCAAGTATGAAAAAGTCTCTGAGCATGTGCTCCAAATGTCCTTTAAATTCGCAATGTCCTGCAAGGCGTCTTAGCTCGGTGACATAACTCACCACTTCCTGGCCTTCAAACCTTTTGTTGGTGTAGAACCGATACCTCGCCATCAGAACGCTTTCCTTCGGTTTCAAATGCTCTCGGACCAGTATGCACAAATCATCGTACAATTTCTCTGTGGGTTTCGCTGGAGTGAGCAGATTCTTCATGAGGCCATACATTGGTGCCCCACAGACGTTGATGAGGATCGCCCTTCGTTTGGCAGCGTTCTCTTCCCCATCTAGCTCGTTGGCCGCGAAGTATTGGTCGAGTCGCTCCACAAAAGTTTCCCAATCATCTCCCTCCGAGAATTTCTCCAGGATGCCCACTGTTCTCTGCATCTTTGGGTTCGCTTTCTGTATCTCATCGCCAGTTGTTATGTATGGAGAAAGAGTCAGACTGAACACTGTGAGTTCAAAGTGTGACCTTAGTCTTTTATTGCAGGTCTCCAGAGTGCCTCTCCAACCTGTGAGGCCTCCTTAAATACCTGTGTTCCCAAGGGATTATGGGATCCTTTGGGACTCCAGGAGATGAGCCCTCTGGTGACTGTACATAGTAAATACAAGTTTACATATATAACAGGGGGCACACTCTCTCATTTTTATATGACTTGCTTTAGTTTTGAAACCTTTTGACTTACCTGAGA
Organism: Pristiophorus japonicus; assembly: GCF_044704955.1. Taxonomy (NCBI): domain Eukaryota; kingdom Metazoa; phylum Chordata; class Chondrichthyes; family Pristiophoridae; genus Pristiophorus; species Pristiophorus japonicus. The sequence goes on from NC_091980.1 coordinate 269,426,815, forward strand.
TTTATAAAGTGAATCAGTGACAACGCATGGTTTGGACTGGCTTGCAACCAGTTTCCTCACTGTTGCATCATCTGACTTTACTGTAACATTTAATAAACAAACATTATGTATATGAGTAATTGGTCTGCAATATAAAAATATAGTTATATATTGTACAGGATAAGAATGTCATTGCCTAGATTTTTCTCGAGAATTACCACTCATTTTCTGGTAGTTTGGGGAAGTAAATGATGTAAAATGCGACAGTTATGCCTACTACCTCAAAACAACCAGACTAAAGCTGCACCAGAATTATCCTCCGAAGATATCACGTCCTCTTTAAGGCCCACCAGGACTCTGCCTCGCCACATTTATGAGGACGTTGCTAACGCCTCCGACTCATTTTCTCAAACTTCCAAATCTATCACAAATTGCTGCCATTATATAAATGGTGGTATGAGCACCACAAATGTCTCCCTTAAGTGGACACTGCCTTGAGAAGGCCAGTTTGTTGTGCAACTGAAGGTTGGTGTTACTTTGCCTGCAAAACAAACTGTTCGGTATTTTGGAGATTTTGTCAGGTCTTTTCCTGCTATTTTTGGTTAGCTCTGAAAAAAGTATCGTTTGGAATGGGGACATGAATTTCCCAATAAGAATCTCTCTATTACAATGTTATGAAGAGAAGGAGAATAATAAAATGAAAGAGTCTGGATTTGATGCACTTAGAGTAAGGCATCATGAAAGACATATGTATCCACTCAATAGGGTTTAATGAGTAGAAAGATCTTTCTTAGACTTTTTTGAGCATCAGTGGCTCAGATGGTTGTGCTTCTGCTCACACAGTACGCCAGAATGGAGAGCCCTGAGGATTGAACTAAATTAGTTCTCGGGCCTCATCAGAATAAATCAAGCAAGCTGTGGATGCCAATCAAGGGCCTTATCAATTTTACCCTGCACTGAAACCTAGAGAGGGAGGCGATTGGGAAGGGGGGCCAACAGTGATCCGCAGTTGTTTCTTGGAGCCTGAAGATGCATTTTTGCTCCTTCCAGCTCCACAAAATACAAAACATTTCAAAGGTTGGGATCTTTTTTGAGCAGTCTCTAGCTGCTTTAAGGGCTGCTAGTTAGGCTGTTTCCAGACCTGGAAATATCAGTCAAAAAACAATTTGACAATCCGGATCTGAACTGAGCACAGGAACCTAATTTCAACATTGAAATAAGGGCTGTGCTCAGTTCAGGCAGTTGCCGAGCCCACCTAAAAATGGCACTGACCAATTTAGCAGTGGCCCAGACGCCTATGTAGATTAGGTGCAGGCCATTGGTTGTGTTGTGGACGTTTTCTGCCTACAATGCAATGTCTTAAACTTAGACCCTTGTTTTAATATATTATAGATGGATAAAGGGATTTTGGTAGTCACAATAATTTTGCTTACTGCAATCTTGGGTTCTCTGGTTTGAGAGAGAATCCACAATCTACAATGTGACAAAAAATGGCAGAGGAGAGCAGTCTGCCTTTTGTTAGGGCAGGTGACTGCAGCAATAATGTAATTGATTGTCTATTCTATCAGACATATGGCAGAATGTTGTAGCCCTGGAGGCTACAGGTGCACATCAGAATTCCTAATGGTTAGGTTATCTGACTCAATTTTAATCTTTTTAAAAGCAGCTAGGTGCTACTCTATTTGACTGTTGATTGCCTTTAACTCAATCAACTTGGTTCTCATGGTAAGAGATTGTCCCATAGGGATAGATTGATAATCCTATGCCTTGGCAAAACAAATGTTTAGCAGCATTCTCAAAATTTATCAGTTCTTCCTGTTCTATTATATCGTAGGTCATGCAGGAGTGTGCAATGAAGATTCCATGTGTAAGTTTTACACATATGTGTAAGACTTGCATTTATATAGCACGTTTCACAATCTCAGGATATCTCAAACGCTTTATAATCAATGAAGTACTTTTGAAGATACTGTTATAATTTGGGAAACAGAGCAGCCAATTTGCACACAGCAAGGTCCCACAAACAGCAATGAAATAGATGACCATAAAATGGCCCTGATTTTGCGATGGTAATGATGGCAAATCTGTCAGCATACGCCATCAGTACTCCACTGAAAATGACAGCAACATCTGGAGCTGGTGCATGCACAGATAAATGTGGAATTCCAGAAGTTGCTGTCCAGGTTGCGCTGTGGAACTCCCCGGAGCCGGCAATGAATTCAAATCACGCTGAAATGTGATGAAAACATCCCCTATTATGCTGGAATATCACTGTTTTTAAAATAACCCTAAGAAGTTAAGCCTTGTTGAAAGAGGTGTAACTTGGTTTTTAACGGCGTGTTGACTGCTGAACAACCATACTGGCCCTAAAAAAAGAATTTTATATTTGTGAATATCAAATGTTTCCATTAATATGATAAGAATTAAATGGTTTTCAATATAATAATTTTTTTTGTAATAGTTTGTTTATAATATTTAAGCTTCTATCTTAATCCTATGTGTATGTCCCAATCTTTATTTCACTCTCTGTAAAATTTATAAAAAGTAAATTATAATCTGTGCATTCACTTCCTGATTTGCTGTCAATGTGATTGGCTGCTCAGCCTGCTTGATGACATCAGAGAAACATAGAAACATAGAAAACAGGTGCAGGAGTAGGCCATTCGGCCCTTCGAGCCTGCACCACCATTCAAATATGATCATGGCTGATCATGCAACTTCAGTACTCCATTACTGCTTTCTCTCCATACCCCTTAATCCCTTTAGCCATAAGAGCCACATCTAACTCCCTTTTGAATATATCTAACAAACTGGCCTCAACAACTTTCTGTGGTAGAGAATTCCACAGGTTCACAATTCTCTGAGTGAAGAAGTTTCTCCTCATCTCGGTCCTAAATGGCTTACCCCTTATCCTTAGACTGTGACCCCTGATTCTGGACTTCCCCAACATCAGGAACATTCTTCCTGCATCTAGCCTGTCCAATCTCGTCAGAATGTTATATGTTTCTATGAGATCCCCTCTCATTCTTCTAAATTCCAGTGAATGTAAGCCTAGCCGATCCAGTCTTTCTTCATATGTCAGTCCTGCCATCCCGGGAATCAGTCTGGTGAACCTTCGCTGCACTCCCTCAATAGCAACAATGTCCTTCCTCACTGTACATAATATTCAAGATGTGGCCTCACCAAGGCCCTGTACAACTGCAGTAAGACCTCCCTGCTCCTATACTCAATTCCTCTCACTATGAGGGCCAACATGCCATTTGCCTTCTTCACCACTTGCTGTACCTGCATGCCAACTTTCAATGACCGATGTACCATGACGCGCAGGTCTCGTTGCACATCCCCTTTTCCTAATCTGTCACCATTCGGATAATATTCTGCCTTCCTGTTTTTGCCACCAAAATGGATAACCTCACATTTATCTACATTTTACTGCATCTGCTATGCATTTGCACACTCACCTAACCTGTCCAAGTCACCCTGCAGCCTCTTATCATCCTCCTCACAGCTCACACTGCCACCCAGCTTAGTGTCATCTGCAAACTTGGAGATATTACATTCAATTCCTTCGTCTAAATCATTAATGTATATTGTAAATAGCTGGGGTCCCAGCACTGAATCTTGTGGTACCCCACTAGTCACTGCCTGCCATTGTGAAAAGGACCCGTTTATTCCTACTCTTTGCTTCCTGTCTGCCAACCAGTTCTCTATCCACGTCAATACATTACCCCCAATACCATGTGCTTTAATTTTGCAAACTAATCTCTTGTGTGGGACCTTGTCAAAAGCCTTTTGAAAGTCCAAATACACCACATCAACTGGTTCTCCCTTGTCCACTCTACTAGTTACATCCTCAAAAAACTTTAGAAGATTTGTCAAGCATGATTTCCCTTTCATAAATCCATGCTGACTTGGACCGATCCTGTCACTGCTTTTCAAATGCGCTGCTATTACATCTTTAATAATTGAATTCCAACATTTTCCCCACTACCGATGTCAGGCTAACCAGTCTACAATTCTGTTTTCTCTCTCCCTCCTTTTTTAAAAAAGTGGGGTTACATTAGCTACCTTCCAATCCACAGGAACTGATCCAGAGTCTATAGAATGTTGGAAAATGACCACCAATGCGTCCACTATTTCTCGGGCCACTTCCTTAAGTACTCTGGGATGCAGACTATCAAGCCCTGATGATTTATCAGCCTTCAATCCCATCAATTTCCCTAACACAATTTCCTGACTAATAAGGATTTCCTTCAGTTCCTCCTTCTGCCTAGACCGTCGGTCTCCTAGTATTTCCGGAAGGTTATTTGAGTCTTACTTAGTGAAGGCAGAACTAAAGTATTTGTTCAATTGGTCTGCCATTTCTTTGTTCCCAATTATAAATTCACCTGATTCTGACTGCAAGGGACCTACATTTGTCTTCACTAATCTTTTTCTCTTCACATATCTATGGAAGCTTTTGCAGTCAGTTTTTATGTTCCATGCAAGCTCACTCTCATACTCTATTTTCCCCATCCTAATTTATTGGATTAAAATTTTTACATTTTAAAAATTTAAAATATGTATATATTTAAATTAATGACTAGCAGGTCATGCAAGTAGATACCTAAATGTAAGTCGTAAATAAATACCAATTTATCAAATTTACCTGACATTGTGGGATTATTCTCGAACCACTGTACAGTATCTTTTTGATCCTTGGGAACAAATGGGCTAATGTAACAATATAAAGTAAGAAAGTTAGAAGTACTCCAAGTTTTGTGCGATGCTTACACTGCAGATAAATGACAAAACTTTGGTTGATATTAACTCATTACACAAGATCATATGCAAATAAAAATGGGGTTATCGCCAGGTATAATTTTCAACATGGGTGCTGTGCACTATAAGAACATGTTTTTTTAAAAATGTTACCAACACCTTGTTTTTCTTTTCTTGTTAATGTGTGTCTATATGCTGGGAAAACTATGGAGAAAGAGCAGAAGATTCAAAATGGGTGCAGCATCACTTTGGATAACTTTTAAGAACCTTAAAGATTTGTTACCAATATTGAGTTTGTCCTTGGTTCTTAGTTGCGAGTGCCATCTGAAAGTTTTTCTGTTGTTGGAGTCCACTTAACTCAGGGATCCTCTACAAAATAAAAAACAGTTTTTTATTAAGACAAGTTTATATTTTTCAGAATTTGCATTCAGTGGTTACTAAGCCCGAATTGAGGTGTGATCCCGGTGCAGTGCATCTTGCACGTGCCATCTGAGGCCAGTGGCAGGAACATGGCAAATTGGTTCTCTGGCTTTATGAGGATAGTACCAACGAGCTGCGGGGGCTAGTCGCAGCCCTAGAGGCACCTTGCCAGTCAGGGTGGGAAGGGGGAACAAATTCAGCTGGCTGGAATGCCAGTTGAGGTCCTCAGATGAGTCTCGGAGGGGTGGAGGGAATCTTGATGGGGGTGGCAGGCGAGTAATGGCTGCAACATCAGTTTCAACGTGGAGCCAGGAGGAACAATCCTGCATCTCCTGGCTACACATTCAGGTGAGTAAAAAACTTTAAACTTAGCTTTTGTGTGGCAACCTCCAGCTGTCCCTTTAAGGACCTCTGATATGGCTGCTATGCATCTGAGAACACTGACCACAGCATGTTGCGATCAGGTGCGACCAAACTTTACAAAGGGGCCTGAAACATACGTTAGGCCCCCAATTTGAATAAGCAATGAACGTAATGCTAGTTTCAAGTGAGCGCCCTGGATGACAATGTGGCATCCAAACCAATATAGCATGCAGCGCACTTTCCGTGCGCACCTATTGGGTCGTACAGCACATGTTTTTCACGCAAAAAATGGGTGCTGCGCAGTGAGTTTTCTACGCCATGGTTTGATTCCCACATGACTGCTGTTTCTCCAGAGGGAAAGGAGGGAAAAGACAAGAACATTGAGTCAGTTATTGCATATTTCCTAGTTATCTGAGAAGTACAGAAATCTCTTGGAATTTCTGCATTAAATCCTGTGGAACATCTAAAATGTTTGATTTCGAGATTATCTAACAGGAAAATAATTGAGTATGCGATCCACTGGCAGGGTGGTCAGTAACCAGAGGACAGATTTAAGATAATTGACAAAAGAACCAGAGGGGAGAGGAGGAGAAGAAATGTTTTTATGCAAGTTGTTATGATTTGCAATGCATAGCCTGAAAGGGTGGTATGGGTAGCATAGTGGTTATGTTACTGGACTAGCAATCCAGAGGTGTGGACCAATAATCTTGAGATGTGAGTTCAAATCCCACTGTGGTAGCTGGGAGAATTTAAATTCAGTTAATTAAATTGGAATTAAAAAGCTGGTATCAGTAATGGTGACCATAAAACTACAAGACTGTCAGGAAAAACCCACTTAATGGCCTTTAGGAAAGGAAATCTACTGTCCTTATCTGGTCTGGGCCTATATGTGACTCCAGACCCACAACAATGTGGTTGACTCTTAACTGTCCTCTGAAATGGCCAAGCAAGCCACTCAGTTGCATGAAACTACTGCAACAAAGTCATCACTTTGGGAGTACCTTCACCACAAGGTGTACTGCAGTAGTTTAAGAAGGTGACTCAACACTGCCTTCTTGATGGGCAATGAATGCTGGCTTGACAGTCACATCCACATCTTGTGAATGAATTTTTAAAAAGCAGATTCAATAGTAACTTTCAAAGGGGAATTAGCTATATACTCGGAAAGGGAAAACATTGCAGGGCGATGGGGCAAGAGCAGGACAGTGGGACTAATTGAAAAGTGCTTTCAAAGAGGTAGCACAGGCACATTGAGCTGAATGACCTCTTTTGCTATGATTTAAAAAAAATCAAAATGAAACTCTGAAACACAATCCATCTCTTCAGGCTGCATGCTTGTGGCAGCACAGCGATGTTTTATTTCGTCATCAACATTTTATTTTCTCTCAGCAGTTTTTTAAATTTCTGACATGGGGAAATCCACCTACTGTGAAAACTTGTTACATACTTCAAAGATTAGTGAAACACCAATAAGGCCAAAAATAAGTTTTTAATCTGCATAAACAAAAAAAATAAAGATAAAGGTGCCATGTATGTAGACCATGTATACGAACTGTATCGTCACATAAGGTGTGCCACCAGAGGGCACTACGGTGGGAGATCTGAGGGTCACCTGCATAGGTATGTAGGGCCCAGTATAAAAGGCTACCCACCATGCTTGTGCCACACTCTGGAATTACAATAATTGGGACTAAGCTCACAACAGCTTAAGTACAATACTAGACTTCGTGGAATCATTCATAAGAGTATTAAAGACATAACAACTGGCGATGAGATTACGAACTTTCACGCAAAAATGACTAACGTTAGTGCATTAGAAAAGTTCTCAGAGGGTGAAGATTGGGAAGCCTTTAGGGAGCAGCTCGACCAATATTTCGTAGAAAACGACCTGGTAGGCAATGATCCGGCCACGCTGGCAGATAAGCGCAAAGCTATCCTGTTGACCAGTTGTGGGCCCGCGGTTTACGGCCTCATCAGGGACTTGTTTGCACCAGAGAAAACAACGACCAAGTCATACGAGGAGCTGAAAGTACTAATTCAGGACCAACTCAAACCAAAAGGAGAGCATCCTCACGGCCAGGTATCGATTTTATACAAAACGCGGCCCCGAGGGCCAGGAAATCGTGAAGTACGCTGCCGACCTCAGGAGGCCGGCACGACCGTGTGAATTCGGCGCATCCCTTGCAGATGCATTGCGGATGTCTTCGTAATTGGCATCGGTCATGAGGCCCTTCTTCACAGGCTGCTGTCTGCCGAAACCACCGTCACTCTGCAGTAGGCCATCGGCATCAGTCAGGTGTTCATGACCTCAAGCTGCAGCTTCAAGCAGATGATGACTCACTCTCGGGACTCAAACCCGGCAAGTACTGTAAATAGAGTGGCGCCTTTCACAGGCAGAACTGCTGAATGCGAATCTGCCCAGGGCAGTGCGTACAGGCCCCCAAGTCCTTTAACTCAGAGTCCGTCGAGGGGTGCAAACGTAAGTAGAGTAGCACTATGCTGGCATTGCGGAGGTAATCACAGGGCTCATCAGTGTCGGTTCAGAGACTATGTGTGCAAAGGCTGCAGCACAAAGGGCCAGCTCCAGCGAAAGTGCAAACGAGCTGTGACTCACCACGTGGAAGAGGAGTCAGCAGATGGCTGTGAATCCAGCGCTGATTACGAGGAGATGGCTAGAGAGGCAGCTCAGTCCAAGGACGAAGTGTTTGTAATATATACCTGCACCACAAATTGTCTTCCAGTGATAATGGAAGTCGAGATAAATGGCATTCCAGCCTTCATGGACGTAAACACGGGGGCGAGTCAGTCAGTAATGAACCAGGAAGCCTTTGAGAGGCTCTGGAACTATCAAGCTGAACGACCCAAGCTGGTCCAAGTTCAGGCAAAGCTGCGTACCTACACCAAGGAACTGATATCAGTTTTTGGTAGTGTGGATGTAAGTGTATCCCATGATGGCGCGGTGCACAATTTACCATTGTGGATTGTTTCAGGTACTGGACCAACGCTACTTGGAAGACAATGGATGGGGAACTGGGAAGACATCATCCCTCCAGCGATCGACGTTCCCTGTGCTCAGAGGCAGAGCAAGCCCCCACCTTCGGTTGGACCAGGCACCGGAGAGCAGATCCGCGCAGCCCCGAGGCACAGACTGCTCATCATGACTACATGGCAATGATCCGGCCGAGACGACCCGAACGCACCTTCCTGGTTTCAGTGGCAGGACTCCTGGGGAGCAAGATTAGATCTGGGGGCGCCTTCCCAGCTTCAGTGGCAGAATCCCTGGGAAAGAAGATCGCGGCAGTCGACATCATGGACAGGGAAAAGATGATGTCTAAACCACGAGGTGCAGCGCGAATGGAGCAACAACGCGTGGTTCCACGCAAGGAAGACGATTGGGGTAAAAGTAGTAAGGCCATTTTAAAGGAGGCCAGCAACCCGCCATTTTTGAATGAACTGCTTGAAATTGGTAACCAATGTAAAAGTCCAGCTATAACGAGCAAAATGTTGTTGAGCGATGTCGGGTGCAAATTGCAATCAGCCAATGTAGCAGGCGAACACCTAACGGTCATATACCGATCCAGCGGGGTACCCAATGCTGTAGCCTGTGTCCGCGGGACCAGAACGATGTATCATAAAGTGTCCCCACAGCTGACAGAAGTAGACAAGCCGCAGAGTAAACGATCCCCGGAGAACAGAGGCACCGGTGGCGATACTCTGCCTTAGATTGGTTTAACATTGCATGCACCCGATGGCATGAACCGCGACGGGCCAGAAACAGTAAACTGCGCCTATGCTCACAGTTGGCTACCGTCGCCCGCCACCCAGGTGGAAAAGGTGCAGCCCACAAACCCACTCGCCACCATGGCAATGCCCAAGAGCGAAGGGTCACGCGCAACGGCTCCTCCGAACGGGACCTGGACCAGCCAGGATCCCAGACTAGAGAGTGCTCACAATGGTGCCCTCAAGGAAAGCGAGTCAGCAGTCCCCTGCGAACTGCTAGACAAGACGAGGCAGCCCCACCGTTGCTTAGACGAAACACTCACTCGCTCAGACCGCTTCCCAGGGAGCAGCAGCAACACTGTGCAAACGAAAAGGACAGGGAAGGTCACAGACACATCAGCTGTGGATACTAGGAGTAACGGCAAGAGCCCTGAGCTCCGGCAACTCGAGCAAAATGAGCTCACCTCGCCCACAGACCCACTAGCATAGGGCGCTGCACTGTCACCAGATGACGCGGATCTCATCTGGCCATGCTGGAACTAGACTGTCCTTGTGTACCTGTACTGATATACCTGTATTGACTGTGAGGGGGAGCATAGCGGCAAGAAATATTGAGAAGAGGGTTGGGGCGATAACGTAGCTCTGTTTGACCCCGGTCCGGACGTGAATTGGGTCGGTGATGGATCCGTTGATAAGGATCACTGCCTGCATGTTGTCATGGAGCAAGCGGAGGATGGTGACGAACTTTTGGGGGCATCCGAAACGGAGGACAGTCCATAGACCCTCGTAGTTGACAGTGTCAAAGGCCTTTGTAAGGTCGAAGAAGGCCATAAGGGCTGGCGCTGTTGTCTGCATTTTTCCTGTAGCTGTTGCACTGCAAAAATCATGTCCGTTGTGCCCCGTAGGCGACAAAATCTGCACTGTGACTCCGGGAGGAGCTCCTTGGCCATGGGGAGAAGACGGTTGAGGAGGACTCGAGCGATGACTTTCCCAGTGGCTGATAGCAGGGAGGTTCCTCTGTAGTTGCCGCAGTCAGACTTGTCCCCTTTTTTAAAGATGGTCACGATTACTGCACATCTGAGATCCCCCAGCATGCTCTCCTCCCTCTAGATGATAGAGATGAGGTCGTGTATTCGTGCCAGCAGTGCCTCTCCACCACACTTCAAATGCCTCAGCAGGGATTGCTTCTGCACCCATAGCCTTGTTGTTTTTGAGCTCTTTTATGGCTTTTTCTACCTCGTGCAGTGTTGGGGTCTCACTGAGGTGGTGGCAGGTAGCATGCTGCAGAATGGATTTGAGAACACTTGAGTCAAAGGCAGAGTCTCGATTGAGGAGATCTTTGAAGTGCTCCTTCCAGCGGACCCTGACTGCCTCGGTGTCCTTGATGAGTGTTTCCCTGTTTGTGGCCAGCAGTGGGGTGGGGTCTTGGGTGTTTGGCCCATAGGTGGCCTTGACTGCGATGAAGAATCCTCGCACATCATGGTTGTCAGCCAGCTGCTGTAACTCCTGTGCTTTCTTCATCCACCACCTGTTCTTTAGGTCCTGGGTTTTCTGTTGGATCTCAGCCTTGAGCCGGCTGTAATGCTGTTTTGCTGTTCCCGCATTGGGTTATTGTTTAAGGCTCAGCAACGCCTTACGCTTGTGATCTATTAGCTCTTGGATCTCCTGATCATTCTCATCAAACCAGTCCTGGTGCTTCCTAGTTGAGTAATCGAGTGTCTCTTTGGAGGCACTAGTTATAGAGGCCTGGAGGGCAGACCAAGCACTGTGAGCATTTTGTTGTGTATCTGTAAAGCATGCACTCCCATGTTCCGCCACCAGGGAGCTCATCCCCTGAAGTCCCAAGGGATACCAGCATCCCTTGGGAGCACTGTAAATAAGCCGGCCCCGAAGACCTGTTCCTCACTCTGGAGTGTCTCATTAAAGACTGAGGTCACTGTTACTTTAACCTCCATGTGTGCAGCCTCATCTGTGTTGGGAACACAATAATTGGCGACGAGAATACGAATCCAATGCAAAGATGCAGCAAACTGTGGGCATCCTGGAGAAGTTCACGGAGGGTGAGGACTGGGAAGCCTGTGTGGAACGGCTGGACCAGTGCTTTATAGCAAACGAGCTGGACGGACAAGGAAGCACTGCAAAAAGGAGAGCAGTCCTCCTCACGGTCTGCAGGGCACCGACCGACAGCCTCATGAAGAATCTTCTGGCTCCGATGAAACCCACAGATAAGTCATATGAAGAGCTGTGTACACTGGTTCGGGAGCATCTTAACCCGAGGGAGAGCGTGCTGATGGCAAGGTATCGGTTCTACACATGCCAGCGATCTGAAGGTCAGGAAGTGGAGAGCTATGTCGCCGAGCTAAGGCGACTTGCAAGACAATGTGAGTTTGATGGCTACCTGAAGCAAATGCTCAGAGACTTTTTTATACTGGGCATTGGCCACGAGACCATCCTACGAAAACTTTTGACTGTACAGACACTGACCCTCAGTAAGGCCATTGCGATAGCACAGGCATTTATGTCCACCAGTGATAACACCAAACAAATCTCTCAGCACACAAGTGCGAGCAATGTTCATAAATTAACTGGAACTGTGTTTGCAAGCAGAAATGTACAGGGCAGAACCAACGAGTCTGCAACTGCCAGCAGGCCTCAGGTGACCCAGATGACTCAGAGTCCGCAACAAAGGATGAATGCAAGGCAATTCACACCTTGTTGGCGTTGTGGAGGCTTCTATTCAGCCTATTCATGCCACTTCAAAGGGTATGTTTGCAAGAGCTGTGGAACAATAGGGCACCTCCAACGAACTTGCAAACGAGCTGCAAGCTCTGCAAAACCTGCTGACCACCACGTGGCAGAGGAAGATTGGTCCATGGTGGATCAAAGCAATTTCGAGCCTGAGATAGAGGAGGCAGATGCTGAAGTACACGGGATGCACACATTTTCGATGAAATGTCCACCTATAATGCTAAACGTAAAATTGAATGGCTTACCCATAGCCACGGAACTGGACACTGGCGCTAGCCAATCCATCATGAGTAAAAAGATGTTTGAGAGATCTGGTGCAGCAAGGCATTTAGACCAGCCCTGAGCCCCATCCACACGAAACTGAGAACGTACACCAAAGAGCTTATCACTGTCCTGGGCAGCGCCATGGTCAAGGTCACCTACGAGGGCACGGTGCATGAACTGCCACTCTGGATTGTCCCAGGCGATGGCCCCACACTGCTTGGAAGGAGCTGGCTGGGCAAAATCCGCTGGAACTGGGATGACATCCGAGCGCTATTAGATGTCGATGAGGCCTCATATACCCAGGTTCTTAACAAATTTCCTTCCCTTTTTGAGCCAGGCAATGGAAACTTTTCCGGGGCGAAGGTCCACTTGGTCCCAGAGGCACGACCCATTCACCACAAGACGCGAGTGGTACCTCACATGATGAGGGAGAGAGTGGAAATCGAGCTGGACAGGCTGCAACGCAAGGGCATCATCTCCCCAGTGGAATTCAGCGAGTGGGCCAGCCCGATTGTTCAAGTACTCAAAAATGATGGCACAGTCAGGATTTGCGGCGATTATAAAGTAACTATTAATCGTTTCTCGCTACAGGACCAATACCTGCTATCTAAGGCAGACGACCTATTTGCGACGCTGGCAGGAGGTAGGACCGGAACCAATGTCCTAGGAGGAATGTTTGCTAGTGCTGTTGGGCAGGAATTAAACTAATATGGCAGGGTGATGGGAACCAATGCAGGGAGACAGAGGGAAACAAATTGGAGACAGAAGCAAAAGACAGAAAGGAGATGAGTAAAAGTGGAGGGCAGAGAAACCCAAGGCAAAAAACAAAAAGGGCCACTTTGCAGCAAAATTCTAAAGGGTCTAAGTGTGTTAAAAAGGCAAGCCTGGAGGCTCTGTGCCTCAATGCGAGGAGTATTCGAAATAAGGTGGACGAATTAACTGTGCAGATAGCAGGTAACGGCTACGATGTGGGTGGCATCACAGAGACATGGCTCCAGGGTGACCAAGGCTGGGAACTCAACATCCAAGGGTACTCAACATTTAGGAATGATAGACAGAAAGGAAAAGGAGGCGGGGTGGCATTGCTGGTTAAAGAGGAAATTAAGGCAATTGTAAGGAAAGACATTAGCTTGGATGATGTGGAATCAGTTTGGATGGAGCTACGAAATACCAAGGGGCAGAAAACGCTAATGGGAGTTGTGTACAGACCTCCAAACAGTAGTAGTGATGTTGGGGAGGGCATCATACAGGAAATTAGGGGTGCATGCAATAAAGGTGCAGCAGTTATCATGGGTGACTTTAATATACATATAGATTGGGCTAACCAAACTGGAAACAATATGGTGGAGGAGGATTTCCTGGAGTGCATAAGGGATGGTTTTTTAGACCAATATGTCGAGGAACCAACTAGGGGGGAGGCTATCTTAGACTGGATGTTGTGTAATGAGAGAGGATTAATTAGCAATCTCGTTGTGCGAGGCCCCTTGGGGAAGAGTGACCATAATATGGTGGAATTCTACATTAGAATGGAGAATGAAACAGTTAATTCAGAGAACATGGCCCAGAACTTAAAGAAGGGTAACTTTGAAGGTATGAGGCGTGAATTGGCTGGGATAGATTGGCAAATGATGCTTAAGACGTTGACAGTGGATGGACAATGGCAGACATTTAGAGACCGCATGGATGAACTACAACAATTGTACATCCCTGTCTGGCGTAAAAATAAAAAGGGGAAGGTGGCTCAACCGTGGCTATCAAGGGAAATCAGGGATAGTATTAAAGCCAAGGAAGTGGCATACAAATTGGCCAGAAATAGCAGCGAACCCGGGGACTGGGAGAAATTTAGAACTCAGCAGAGGAGGACAAAGGGTTTGATTAGGGCAGGGAAAATAGAGTACGAAAGGAAGCTTGCAGGGAACATTAAAATAGACTGCAAAAGCTTCTATAGATATGTAAGGAGAAAAAGGTTAGTAAACACAAATGTAGGTCCCCTGCAGTCAGAATCAGGGGAAGTCATAACTCGGAACAAAGAAATGGCAGACCAATTGAACAAGTACTTTGGTTCGGTATTCACTAAGGAGGACACAAACGGCCTTCCGGATATAAAGGGGATCAGAGGATCTAGTAAGAAGGAGGAACTGAGGGAAATCCTTATAAGTCGGGAAATTGTGTTGGGGAAATTGATGGGATTGAAGGCTGATAAATCCCCAGGGCCTGATGGTCTGCATCCCAGAGTACTTAAGGAGGTGGCCTTGGAAATAGTGGATACATTGACAGTCATTTTCCAACATTCCATTGACTCTGGATCAGTTCCTATGGAGTGGAGGGTAGCCAATGTAACCCCACTTTTTAAAAAAGGAGGGAGAGAGAAAACAGGGAATTATAGACTGGTCAGCCTGACCTCAGTAGTGGGTAAAATGATGCAATCAATTATTAAGGATATCATAGCAGCGCATTTGGAAAAAGGTGACATGATAGGTCCAAGTCAGCATGGATTTGTGAAAGGGAAATCATGCTTGACAATTCTTCTGGAATTTTTTGAGGATGTTTCCAGTAGAGTGGACAAGGGAGAACCAGTTGATGTGGTGTATTTGGACTTTCAGAAGGCTTTCGACAAGGTCACACACAAGAGATTAATGTGCAAAGTTAAAGCAAATGGGATTGGGGGTAGTGTGCTGACGTGGATTGAGAACTGGTTGTCAGACAGGAAGCAAAGAGTAGGAGTAAATGGGTACTTTTCAGAATGGCAGGCAGTGACTAGTGGGGTACCGCAAGGTTCTGTGCTGGGGCCCCAGCTGTTTACATTGTACATTATATGATTTAGAAGAGGGGATTAAATGTAGTATCTCCAAATTTGCGGATGACACTAAGTTGGGTGGCAGTGTGAGCTGCGAGGCGGATGCTATGAGGCTGCAGAGTGACTTGGATAGGTTAGGTGAGTGGGCAAATGCATGGCAGATGAAGTATAATGTGGATAAATGTGAGGTTATCCACTTTGGTGGTAAAAACAGAGAGACAGACTATTATCTGAATGGTGACAGATTAGGAAAAGGGGAGGTGCAACGAGACTTGGGTGTCATGGTACATCAGTCATTGAAGGTTGGCATGCAGGTACAGCAGGCAGTTAAGAAAGCAAATGGCATGTTGGCCTTCATAGCGAGGGGATTTGAGTACAGGGGCAGGGAGGTGTTGCTACAGTTGTACAGGGCCTTGGTGAGGCCACACCTGGAGTATTGTGTACAGTTTTGGTCTCCTAACTTGAGGAAGGACATTCTTGCTATTGAGGGAGTGCAGCGAAGGTTCACCAGACTGATTCCCGGGATGGCGGGACTGACATATCAAGAAAGACTGGATCAACTGGGCTTGTATTCACTGGAGTTCAGACGAATGAGAGGGGATCTAATAGAAACGTTTAAAATTCTGACGGGTTTGACAGGTTAGATGCAGGAAGAATGTTCCCAATGTTGGGGAAGTCCAGAACCAGGGGTCACAGCCTAAGGATAAGGAGTAAGCCACTTAGGACTGAGATGAGGAGAATCTTCTTCACCCAGAGAGTGGTGAACCTGTGGAATTCTCTACCACAGAAAGTTGTTGAGGCCAATTCACTAAATATATTTAAGAAGGAGTTAGATGTAGTCCTTACCACTAGGGGGATCGAGGGGTATGGCGAGAAAGCAGGAATGGGATCCTGAAGTTGCATGTTCAGCCATGAACTCATTGAATGGCGGTGCAGGCTTGAAGGGCCAAATGGCCTACTCCTGCACCTATTTTCCATGTTTCTATGTTTCTATGTAAAACGTTCACCAAACTCGACCTTACTTCGGCCTACATGACGCAGGAGCTGGAGGAGTCTTCGAAGGGCCTCACCTGCATCAACATGCACAAGGGACTGTTCATCTACAACAGATGCCCGTTTGGAATTCGGTCGGCTGCAGCGATCTTTCAGAGAAACACAGAGAGCCTACTCAAGTCGGTACCACACACGGTGGTCTTTCAGGATGACATATTGGTCACGGGTTGGGACACCACCGAGCTCCTAAAAAACCTGGAGGAGGTCCTCCAGCGACTGAATCGCGTAGGGCTGCGGCTGAAGAGGTCGAAGTGCATCTTCACGGCAACAGAGGTGGAATTTTTGGGGAGAAAGATCGCGGCGGACGGCATTCGTCCCATAGACGCCAAGACAGAGGCTATCAGGAAAGCGCCCAGGCTACAGAACGTCATGGAGCTGCGGTTGTTCCTGGGACCCCTCAACTATTTTGGTAACTTCCTACTGGGGTTAAGCACCCTTTTAGAGCCCCTTCATGTGTTATTGCGCAAAGGTGAGAACTGGCTATGGGGAAAAAAACAAGTGATTGCTTTTGAGAAAGCCACAAACATGTTATGCTCCAACAAGCTGCTTGTATTGTATAACCCATGTAAAAGACTTGTGCTAGCATGTGACGCGTCGTCTACGGAGTCGGGTGTGTATTACAACAAGCTAACGTTGCGGGGAAGTTGCAACCTGTCGTCTATACTTCCAGGAGCTTGTCTAAGGCCAAGAGGGCCTACAGCATGATTGAGAAAGAGGTATTAGCGTGTGTGTTCGGGGTAAAGAAAATGCATCAGTACCTGTTTGGCCTCAAATTTGAGCTGGAAACCAATCACAAGCCCCTCACATCCCTGTTCGCTGAAAACAAGGGGATAAATACTAATGCCTCAGCCCGCATACAAAGGTGGGCACTCACACTATCAGCGTATAACTATACCACCCGCCACAGACCAGGCTCCGAGAAATTGTGCGGATGCTCTCAGTCGGCTACCATTGCCCACCACGGGGGTGGAAAGGGCGCAGACTGCAAACTTGTTGATGGTGGCGTAGCCCGTAGACTTGTTGATGGTCATGGAAGCATTTGAAAATAATAAATCACCTGTCACGGCCCGCCTGATTAGGACTTGGACCAGCCAAGATCCTCTGCTGTCCCGAGTAAAAAATTGTGTACTGCCTGGGAGCTGGGCCAGCATCCCTGTTGAAATGCAAGAGCCAATCAAGCCGTTCCAGCGGCGAAACGACAAGCTTTCCATTCAGGCAGACTGCCTGTTGTGGGGTAACTGCGTAGTGTTACCAAAAAAGGGCAGGGAGACGTTCATCTCGGATCTGCACAGCACACACCCGGGTATAGTAATGATGAAAGCGATAGCCAGATCCCACGTGTGGTGGCCCGGTATCGACTCTGACTTAGAGTTTTGTGTATGGCAATGCAGCATATGTGCTCACTTGAGCAACGCACCCAGAGAGGCACCACTAAGTTTGTGGTCCTGGCCTTCCAGACCATGGTCGAGGATCCATGTCGACTATGCGGGCCTGTTTCTCGGTAAAATGTTCCTGGTGGTGGTGGGTGCTTTTTCAAAATGGATTGAATGTGAAATAATGTCGAGAAGCACCACCACCACCACCATTGAAAGCCTGAGGACCATGTTTGCCACCCAAGGCCTGCCTGACATACTGGTCAGTGACAACGGGCAATGTTTCACCAGTGCCAAATTTAAAGAATTCATGACCCGCAATGGAATCAAACATGTCACCTCGGCCCCCTTTAAACCAGCTTCCAATGCGCAGGCAGACTGGGCAGTACAAACCATCAAACAGAGCCTTAAACGAGTCACAGAAGGCTCACTCCAAACCCGCCTGTCCCGAGTACTGCTCAGCTACCGCCGAGACCCCACTCGCTCACAGGGTTGGCCCTGGCTGAGCTACTCATGAAAAGGATACTTAAAACCAGACTCTCGCAGGTTCACCCCAACCTGCATGATCAGGTAGAGAGCAGGCGGCAGCAACAAAATGTAAATGATGGTCACACCACTGTGTCACGGGAAATTAATCTGAATGACCCTGTGTATGTGCTAAACTATGGAAATGGTCCCAAGTGGATCGCGGGCACGGTGATAGCTAAAGAAGGGAATAGGGTGTTTGTAGTCAAACGAGACAATGGACAAATTTGCAGAAAGCACCTGGACCAAACAAGGCTGCGATTCACAGACTGCCCGGAACAACCCACAGCAGACACCACCTTTTTCGAGCCCACAACACACACCCAAAGGATCAACGGCACCACGCCGGACCAGGATATCGAACCCATAACGCCCAACAGCCCAGCAAGGCAAGGCCAACAACACGCCAGCCCAGCGAGGGCACAGCCAATACACCAGAATAGACATTTGTACCGAGGCGGTTCACCAGGGAAAGAAAAGCTCCCGACCGCCTCACCTTGTAAATAGTTTTCACTTTGACTTTGGGGCAGTGGGGAGTGATGTTGTGTATCTGTAAAGCATGCACTCCCATGTTCCGCCACCAGGGAGTTCATCCCCTGAAGTCCCAAGGGATCCCAGCATCCCTTGGGATCACTGTATATAAGCTGGCCGCTTCGGCCTGTTCCTCACTCTGGTGTGTCTTATTAAAGACTGAGGTCACTGTTACTTTAACCTCCCTGTGTGCAGCCTCATCTGTGTTAGGAACACAATACATTCTGCATCTTGGGGTTGTCAAGGCATGAAAGGTTAGTTGTGAGTCGCTGGTTATATAGGGCTCTCATAGCTGGGTCCTTAAGTGCTCCGGCAGCAAGCTCCCACAGTCAACAAGCTCCCCGCTGGAGTAGAACTAAACTACAGAACCTGTAGGAACCTTTTCAACCTGCGCCGTCTCCAGGCCAGATCCAAGACCACCCCAACCTCTGTCATCGAGCTACAGTACGCGGACGACAACTGCGTATGTGCACATACAGAGGCTGCACTCCAGGACATAGTCGACGTATTTACGGAGGCATGCGAAAGCATGGGCCTTATGCTAAACATCCGTAAGACAAGGGTCCTCCACCAGCCTGTCCTCACTGCACAGCACTGCCCCCCAGTCATCAAGATCCACGACGCGGCACTGGACACCGTGGACCACTTCCCATATCTCGGGAGCCTCCTATCAACAAGAGCAGGCATCGATGACGAGATCCAACACCGCCTCCAGTGCGCCAATTCAGCCTTAGGTCGCCTGAGGAAAAGAGTGTTTGAAGACCAGGCCCTCAAAACTGACACCAAGCTCATGGTCTACAGGGCCGTAGTGATACCTGCCCTCCTATATGGCTCAGAGACATGGACCATGTACAGTAGACACCTCAAGTTGCTGGAGAAATATCACCAAAGATGTCTCCGCAAGATACTACAAATCCCTTGGGAGGACAGGCGCACCAACATCAGCATCCTCATTCAGGCTAACATCCCCAGCATTGAAGCACTGACCACACTCGATCAGTTCCGCTGGGCAGACCACATAGTACGCATGACACGAGACATGAGACTCTCGAAGCAAGTGCTCTGCTCAGAGTTCCTTCATGGCAAACGAGCCAAAGGTGGGCAGCTGAAACGCTACAAGGACACCTTCAAAGCCTCACTGATAAAGTGCAACATCCCCACTGACACCTGAAGTCCCTGGCCCAAGACCGCCCTAAGTGGAGAAAGTGCATCCGAGTCTCGACGCCAAGAGCATGCAGAAATCAAGCTCAGACAGCGGAACGAGTGTGCGACGAACCAGTCCCACCCACCCCTTCCCTCTACGACTATCTGTCCCACCTGTGACAGAGTCTGTGGCTCTCGTATTGGACTGTTCCGCCACCAAAGAACTCACTTTAGGAGTGGAAGCAAGTCTTCCTCAATTCCGAGGGACTGCCTATGATGATGACCTGTATTGATCATGTAAATGTACCACACAAAAAGAAACACAGCTGTAATCCACTCAACAAATGTACCAAGATGTAAATGTAAAACCCATGTGATGAACTTGAATGCAACTTGCATGTAATGGGCCATTAGCATGATGTCTGTGTGGGGGGGAAGAATGGAATAATCATGGACTCACAATCAGAAACCACGGGGACCTCCACTGGCAACAAATCTCACTACCAACCCACCCAAGATAGAAGTGACCCTCCAATGGTCAACCAGGAAGAGCAAAGCCCAGGTCACCGTCAACGTACGAGTTAATTTGTATTAAAGACTTGGGGGTAAGTGATGTCATGTATGTGGACCATGTATACTAACTGTATAGTCACATAAGGTGTGCCACCAGAGGGCACTGCGGTGGGAGACCTGAGGGTCACCTACATAGGTGTGCAGGACCCAGTATAAAAGGCTGCCCACCATGCTTGTGCCTCGCTCTGGAATTACAATAAATGGGACTAAGGTCACAACAGCTCAGGTACAATACTAGATCTCGTGGAGTCATTTATAAGAGCATTAAAGACATAATAAAAGGAATATTTTCTTACTATGGAGGCTTGAGTATCTTGTGGAGCTGCAGCAGCAATTTTTGACAGAGATTTCTCATGGTTTTGTACAGAAGTTACACAGAATTCCATCACTGGAGCTTGAATATTATCTTCAGTTTCCTAAAAAGAACATTAAAAGTCCAAATTCCTGGTGTTGAGAATATAACTTAATCATGTTCAACTGTAGAAAAATGCCTTTAAAATGTCAATTCAATTCATTTTTGATAATACTGTACAGTCAATTCAAAAAGTATGTTTTTTTTTAAGAACTAAGAATATTGCAGAATGTAATTTTATCCCTAGACGTATATGATGTTCGCCCAAGATTAATTAAAGGAATTGTTAGTCTCCTGACCCTGATTTATCATAATGCCTATAATGAATAGAGTTATGATCACAAAAGGTGGAAAACATTATTGGGAGCTTTTCATTCTGTCACTCGATCTCAGTTGCAACCATCAGCTCAGATACTGATACTGCGTGTAATTTAGAGGATAGGATAGAGGAGGGATCAGCATGATCAGCACGTGGTAATGTACAAATGTGAAGGGGCCAGGGCTGTGGGGAAAGGATAGCGCAGGTGTCAGCGCGTCAGAGGGCAAGGCCGCACACTAGTTGTGCTGCAGAGAACTCAGACGAGGACTTCGATGTGCCAGGCTACAGAAAAAGGCTGATGGGTGTCGACACCCAAATACTTGGTGCACTGGAAAGCCTGTCTGAAAGCCTGCACACAATGTCAAAGAGTATTGAGGAGTCCAGCACAAACTTGGCTTTGTGCAGAATGTGGAGCCCATCCTTTCTAACATGGAAAACTTCCACCAACACACCTGTGGAGCCAACCATGATGTAGTATCTGATGGCTGGTGTCTCAGCTTTCATTACAGCACAAGCAGCATTCACCCAATGTCTGAGTGCTGTAGTGGAAGCATTGCTTGATGATGCAAATGGTCTGCTCTATAGGATTCCTTGTGGCAGCATGGCTCTCGTTGTATGCCTGCTGTGCACGTGTGCGTGGGTTCTGACTGGAGCCATGTAATGAGTGGATAACCTTTGTCGTCCAGTAGCCACCCTTTCATTTGCTGTGGTGGTTCAAATACAGCTAGCACAGAGGACTGTTGCAGACTGAACGAATCGTGACTGCTGTGAGGATACTAGGCATTGATCTGCATGATTCATAGAAACATAGAAAGATAGGGGCCTGTGTTGCTCCTGTTTTTTTGGAGCAACTGGTTTAGAATGGAGTATCTTAGAAATTGCAATTCTCGGCATTTAGTTTGCTCCAGTTCGAGTCAGTTAGAACAGTTTCAGTTTGGAACAGATTTATTTTTTCAAAAGGGGGCGTGTCTGGCCACTTACGCCCGTTTTGAAAGTTTAGGCAGTGAAAACATACTCCAAACTAACTTAGAATGGAGTAAGTGTAGATTTTTGTACGCTCAGAAAAACCTTGTCTACATTTAGAAAATCAGGCGTAGGTTACAAATCAGGCGTAGGGAATGGGGAGGGGGGAGGTTTAAAGGGAAGTTTACAAACATTAAACAATTCCGTTTTACAAATAAAGAGCCATCATCAATAATAACTGATAAATACATCAATAAATCAACCAATAAATCAATCAAAAAAAATTAATAAAAAATAAAAAAAATAAAAAAATCAATAAATAAAACATTTTCTACTTATCGACTGCAGCACCAGGAGTCCTCCAACAGCGTGCTGGGACGGCCCCCCCAGTGTGTCTCTGTCAGTGTCTCTATCTCTCTGTCTGTCTGTGTGTGTGTCTCTCACTCTGTCTGTCAGTGTCTGCGTTTCTGATGGGAGGGGGAGAATGGGGGTGGGGGGGAGAGGGGGAGGAAGGAGGAGGAGAAGGGCGGGGGAGGGAGGAGAAGGGGGAGGGAGGAGAAGGGGGGAGGGAGGAGAAGGGGGGGAGGGAGGAGAAGGGGGGGAGGAGAAGGGTGGGGGGGAGGAGAAGGGGGTGAGGGAGGAGAAGGGGGCGAGGGAGGAGAAGGGGGCGAGGGAGGAGAAGGGGGGAGGGGGAAGGGGAGGAGGGGAGAGAGGGAGGAGGGGGGAGGGAGGGAGGGTGGGAAGGAGAGGGAGATGGAGGGAAGGAAAGGGGCAGAGAGGAGAGGGGGAGAGAGGAGAGGAGGTGGAGAGAGGAGGGGAGGGAAGGAGAGGGGAGGGAGGGAAGGAAGGAGAGGGGAGGGAGGGGAGGGGAGGGGAGGGGAGGCGAGGGAGGGAGAGAAGGAGGCTGAACGGCCGGGCCCAAGACTTCGGGCGTTGGTGGTGTCGGGTCTTGGGTCCCGGGTCCGGGGGGGGTGGTCGTGGAGATCAGGGGGGGAGGGGTCGTGGAGATCGGGGTGGGGGGGGGGGAGAGTCAGTGAGGTCGGGGGAGGGGAGAGTCACGGAGGTCGGGGGGGGGGGGGAAGAGTCACGGAGGTCGGGGGGGGGAGAGAGTCACGGAGGTAGGGGGGGAAGAGAGTCGCGGAGGTCGGGGGGTGGAGAGAGTCGCGGAGGTCAGGGGGGGAGAGAGAGTCGCGGAGGTCGGGGGGTGGGGAGAGAGTCGCGGAGGTCGGTGGGGAGAGAGTCGCGGAGGTCGGGTCGCCGGGGTGGGGGGGGGGGGGAGCGGAGGTCGGGTCGCCGGGGCGGGGGGGAGCGGAGGTCAGGTCGGGGGTGGGGGGAACGGAGGTCGGGTCGCCGGGGGCGGGGGGGAAGCGGAGGTCGGGTCGGGTGGGAGGGAGCGGAGGTCGGGTCGCCGACGAGGGGGGGGGGGGGTGAAGCGGAGGTTGGGTCGCCGGGGGTGGGGAAGCGGACGTCGGGTCGCCGGGGGGGGCGGGGGGGAGGAGCGGCGGTCGGGTCACCGGGGGTGGGGGGGGGAGCGGAGGTCGGGTCGCCGGGGCGGGGTGGGGTGAGCGGGGGTTGGTCCAGTCCGGGGAGCGGGAGTTAAGTCAGGTCGGGTCTGGTCGGGTAGGAGGTGAGCCTTATCCACGCAGCCCCAGTGAGACCATTCGGCCAGGGTAGGGGCTGCGTGCTTCGGGCCCCTCCCACTGTAGCGCGCATGTGCAGAGGTCCCGGCGCTGTTCTCAGCGCAGGGACCTGGCTCCGCCCCTCCCCACAGCTCATGCTGCGCCGCGCCCAGCTCCAGAGGACCTGCAGGGAGCCGGAGAATAGGTGAGTTCTTTTTAGGCGCACTTTGTGGCGCGAACAACGGGCGTCCAGGTCCGGACTGCGCCGTTTTAGGCGCGGCACGAAACTTGGACCCATAGAAAATAGGTGCAGGAGTAGGCCATTCAGCCCTTCGAGCCTGAACCATCATTCGATAAGACCATGGCTGATCATTCCCTCAGTACCCCTTTCCTGCTTTCTCTCCATACCCTTTGATCCCTTCAGCCGTAAGGGCCATGTCTAACTCCCTCTTGAATATATCCAATGAACTGGCATCAACAACTCTCTGCGGCAGGGAATTCAGCAGGTTAACAACTCTATGAGTGAAGAAGTTTCTCCTCATCTCAGTCCTAAATGGCCTACCCCTTATCCTAAGACTGTGTTTCCTGGTTCTGGACTTCCCCAACATCGGGAAGAATCTACCCGCATGTAGCCTGTCCCATCCCGTCAGAATATTGTATGTTTCTGAGATCCCCTCTCATCCTTCTAAACTCCAATTTATAAAGGCCCAGTTGATCCATTCTCTCTTGATATGTCAGTCCGGCCATCCCGGGTAACAGTCTGGTGAACCTTTGCTGCACTCGCTCAACAGCAACAACGTCCCTCCTCAGATTAGGAGACCAAAATTGAACACAATATTTCAGGTGAGGCCTCACCAAGGCCCTGTACAACTGCAGTAAGACCTCCCTGCTCCTATACTCAAATCCCCTAGCTATGAAGGCCAACATACCATTTGCCTTCTTTACCGCCTGCTGCACCTGTATGCCAACTTTCAATGATTGATCAACCATGACACCCAGGACTCATTGCACCTCCCCTTTTCCTAATCTGCCACCATTCAGATAATATTTTGTCTTCGCGTTTTTGCCACCAAAGTGGATAACCTCACATTTATCCACATTATACTGCATCTGCCATGCATTTGCCCACTCACCTAACCTGTCTAAGTCACCCTGCAGCCTCTTTGTGTCCCCCTCACAGCTGACACCGCCACCCAGTTTAGTGTCATCTGCAAACTTGGAGATATTACACTCAATTCCTTCATCCAAATCATTGATGTATATTGTAAAGAGCTGGTGTCCCAGCACAAAGCCCTGCGGCACTCCACTAGTCACTGCCTGCCATTCTGAAAAGGATCCGTTTTTCCCGACTCTCTGCTTCCTGTCTGCCAACCAGTTCTCTATCCATGTCAATATATTACCCCCAATATCATGTGTTTTGATTTTGCACACCAATCTCTTGTGTGGAACCTTGTCAAAAGCCTTTTGAAAGTCCAAATACACCACATCCACTGGTTCTCCCTTCTCCACTCTAACAGTTACATCCTAAAAAAATTCCAGAAGATTTGTCAAGCTTGATCTCCCCTTCATAAATCCATGGAGCCTTGGATCGATCCTGTCACTGCTTTCCAAATGCGCTGCTATTTCATCTTTAATAATTAATTCCAACATTTTCCCCACCACTGATGTCAGGCTAACCGGTCTATAATTACCCGCTTTCTCTCTCAATCCCTTTTTAAAAAGTGGTGTTACATTAGCTATGCTCCAGTCCATAGGAACTAATCCAGAGTCAATAGACTGTTGAAAAATGATCACCAATGCATCCACTATTTCTAGGGCCACTTCCTTAAGTACTTTGGGATGCAGACTATCAGGCCCCGGGGATTTATTGGCCTTCAATCCCATCAATTTCCCTAACACAATTTCCCGCCTAATAAGGATATCCTTCAGTTCCTCCTTCCCACTAGACCCTCGGTCCGCTTGTACTTTCGGAAGGTTATTTGTGTCTTCCTTCGTGAAGACAGAACCAAAGTATTTGTTCAATTGGTCTGCCATTTCTTTGTTCCCCATTATGAATTCACCTGAATCCGACTGCAAGGGACCTACGTTTGTCTTCAATAATATTTTTCTCTTCAAATATCTATAAAAACTTTTTGCAGTCAGTTTTTATGTTCCCGGTAAGCTTCTTCTCGTACTCTATTTTCCCCCTCTTAATTAAACCCTTTGTCCTCCTCTGCTGAGTTCTAAATTTCTTCCAGTCCTCAGGTTTGCTGCTTTTTCTGGCCAATTTATATGCCTCTTTCTTGGATTTAACACTAACCTTAATTTCTCTTGTTAGCCACGGTTGAGCCACCTTCCCCATTTTATTTTCACTCCAGACAGGGATATACAATTGCTGAAGTTCATCCATATGATCTTTAAATGTTTGCCATTGCCTATCCACCGTCAACCCTTTAAGTATCATTTGCCAGTCTACTCTAGCCAATTCATGCCTCAAATCATCGAAGTTACCTTTTCTTAAGTTCTGGACCATAGTTTCTGAATTAACTGTGTCACTCTCCATCCTAAAAAAGAATTCTACCATGTTATGGTCACTCTTCCCCAAGTGGTCTCGCACAACAAGATTGCTAATTAGTCCTTTCTCATTACACATCACTCAGTCGAGGATGGCCAGCTCCCTGGTTGGTTCCTCGACATATTGGTTCAGAAAACCACCCTAATACACTCCAGGAAATCCTTCTCCACCACATTGCTACCAGTTTGGTTAGCCCAATCAATATGTAGATTAAAATCACCCATGAGAACTGCTGTACCTTTATTGCATGTGTTGTGTATCTGTAAAGCATGCACTCCCATGTTTCCCCCAGCAGGGAGCGCATCCTCTTAAGTCTCAAGGGATCCCAGCATCCCGTGGGAGCACTGTATATAAACCGGCCCCGAAGGCCTGTTCCTCACTCTGGAGTGTCTTAATAAAGACTGAGGCCACTGTTACTTTAACCTCCCTGTGTGCAGTCTCATCTATGTTAGGAACACAATAACTGGCGACGAGTATACGAATCCAATGCAAAGTTGCAGCAAATTGTGGGCATCCTGGAGAAGTTCTCAGAAGGTGAGGACTGGGAAGCCTATGTCGAAAGGCTAGACCAATACTTTGTAGCCAACAAGCTGGACGGAGAAGGAAGGGCTGCAAAAAGGAGAGCGGTCCTCCTCACGGTCTGCGGGGCACCGACCTACAACCTCATGAAGAATCTTCTGGCTCCGGTGAAATCCACAGATGAGTCGTATGAGGAGCTGTGTACACTTTTCCGGGAGTATCATAACCCGAGGGAGAGCATGCTGATGGCGTGGTATTGGTTCTACACGTGCCAGCAATCTGAAGGTCAGGAAGTGGCGAGCTATGTCGCCGAGCTAAGGCAACTTGCAGGACAATGTAAGTTTGATGGCTACCTGGAGCAGATGCTCAGAGACCTTTTTGTACTGGGATCATCCTACGAAAACTTTTGACTGTACAGACACTGACCCTCAGTAAGGCCATTGCGATAGCACAGGCGTTTATGTCCACCAGTGATAACACCAAACAAATCTCTCAGCACACAAGTGATAGCAATGTTCATAAATTAACTGGAACTGCGTTTGCGAGCAGAAATGTACAGGGCAGAAACTACGAGTCTACAACTGCCAGCAGGCCTCAGGTGACCCAGATGACTCAGAGTCCCCAATAAAGGATGAATGCAAGGCAATTCACACCTTGTTGGTGTTGTGGAGGCTTCTATTCAGCCTATTCATGCCGCTACAAAGGGCATGTTTGCAAGAGCTGTGGAACAATCGGACACCTCCAACGAGCTTGCAGACGAGCTGCAAGCTCTGCAAAACTTGCTAACCACCACATGGCAGAGGAAGATCGGTCCAAGATGGATCAAAGCAATTTCGAGCCTCAGAGAGAGGAGGCAGATGCTGAAGTACACAGGGTGCACACATTTTCGATGAAATGTCCACCTATAATGCTAAACGTATAATTGAATGGCTTACCCGTAGCCATGGAACTGGACACTGGCGCTAGCCAATCCATCAATAATAAAAAGATGTTTGAGAGACTGTGGTGAAACAAGGCACTCAGACCAGCCCTGAGCCCCATCCACACGAAACTCAGAACGTACACCAAAGAGTTCATCACTGTCCTGGGCAGCGCCATGGTCAAGGTCACCGACGAGGGCACGGTGCACGAACTGCCACTCTGGATTGTCCCGGGTGATGGCCCCACACTGCTTGGAAGGAGCTGGCTGGGCAAAATCCGCTGGAACTGGGATGACATCCGAGCGCTATCAGATGTCGAAGTGGCCTCATGTACCCAGGTTCTTAACAAATTTCCTTCCCTTTTTGAGCCAGGCATTGGAAACTTTTCCGGGGTGAAGGTGCGAATGCACTTGGTCCCAGAGGCACGACCCATTCACCACAAGGTGCGAGCAGTATCTCACATGATGAGGGAGAGAGTGGAAATCGAGCTGGACAGGCTGCAACGCAAGGGCATCATCTTCCCAGTGGAATTCAGCGAGTGGGCCAACCCGATTGTTCCAGTGCTCAAAAGTAATGGCACAGTCAGGATTTGCACCGATTATAAAGTAATTATTAATCATTTCTCGCTAGAGGACCAATACCCGCTACCTAAGGAAGATGACCTATTTGCGACGCTGGCAGGAGGCAAGACATTCACCAAGCTCGATCTGACTTTGGCCTACATGACGCAGGAGCTGGAAGAGTCTTCGAAGAGCCTCACCTGCATCAACATGCACAAGGGACTGTTCATCTACAACAGATGCCCGTTTGGAATTCGGTCGGCTGCAGCGATCTTCCAGAAAAACATGGAGAGCCTACCCATGTCGGTACCACGCACGGTGGTTTTTCAGGATGACATATTGGTCACGGGTCGGGACACTGTCGAGAACCTACAAAACCTGGAGGAGGTCCTCCAGCGACTGGATCGCGTAGGGCTGCGGCTGAAGAGGTCGAAATGCGTCTTCATGGCAACAGAAGTGGAGTTTTTGGGGAGAAAGATCGCGGCGGACGGCATTCGGCCGACAGACGCCAAGACAGAGGCTATCAGGAACACGCCCAGGCCACAGAATGTCATGGAGCTGCTGTCGTTCCTGGGACTCCTCAACTATTTTGGTAACTTCCTACCGGGGTTAAGCACCCTCTTAGAGCTCCGACATGTGTTATTGCGTAAAGGTGAGAACTGGGTATGGGGAAAAAAACAAGTAATTGCTTTTGAGAAAGCCACAAACATTTTATGCTCCAACAAGCTGCTTGTATTGTATAACCCGTGTAAAAGACTTGTGCTAGCATGTGATGCGTTGTTGTAAAGAGTCGAGTGTGTATTACAGCAAGCTAACGTTGCGGGGAAGTTGCAACCTGTTGCCTATGCCTCCAGGAGCTTGTCTAAGGCCGAGGGGGACTACAGAATGATTGAGAAAGAGGCATTAGCGTGTGTGTTCGGGGTAAAGAAAATGCATCAGTACCTGTTTGGCCTCAAATTTGAGCTGGAAACCGATCACAAGCCCCTCATATCTCTGTTCGCTGAAAACAAGGGGATAATTACTAATGCCTCAGCCCGCATACAAAGGTGCGCACTCGCGCTATCAGCGTATAACTATACCACCCGCCACAGGCCAGGCACCGAGAACTGTGCGGATGCTCTCAGTCGGCTACCACTGCCCACCACGGGGGTGTAAATGGCCTAGCCTGCAAACTTGTTTGGCGCAACCCGCAGACTTGTTAATGGTCATGGAAGCATTTGAAAATGATAAATCACCTGTCACGGCCCGCCAGATTAGGACTTGGACTAGCCAAGATCCTCTGCTGTCCCGAGTAAAAATCCTCGTTGAAATGCAAGAGCTAATCAAGCCATTCCAGCGGCGAAAGGACGAGCTGTCTATTCAGGCAGACTGCCTGTTGTGGGGTAACTGCGTAGTGCTACCCAAAAAGGGCAGGGAGACGTTCATCTCGGATCTCCACAGCACACACCCGGGTATAGTAATGATGAAAGCGATAGCCAGATCCCACGTGTGGTGGCCCGGTATCGACTCTGACTTAGAGTCCTGTGTACGGCAATGCAGCGTGTGTGCTCAGTTGAGCAACACGCCCAGAGAGGCACCACTAAGTTTGTGGTCCTGGCCCTCCAGACCATGGTCGAGGATCCATGTCGACTATGCGGGCCCGTTTCTCGGTAAAATGTTCCTGGTGGTGGTGGATGCTTTTTCAAAATGGATTGAATGTGAAATAATGTTGGGAAGCACCGCCACCGCTTGAGGGCCATGTTTGCCACCCACGGCCTGCCTGACATACTGGTCAGTGACAACGGGCCATGTTTCACCAGTGCCGAATTTAAAGAATTCATGACCCGCAATGGAATCAAACATGTCACCTCGGCCCCGTTTAAACCAGCCTCCAATGGGCAGGCAGAGCGGGCAGTACAAACCATCAAACAGAGCCTTAAACGAGTCACAGAAGGCTCACTCCAAACCCGCCTGTCCCGAGTACTGCTCAGCTACCGCACGAGAGCCCACTCGCTCACAGGAATGCCCCCGGCTGAGCTACTCATGAAAAGGACACTTAAAACCAGACTCTCCCTGGTTCACCCCAACCTGCATGATCAGGTAGCGAGCAGGTGGCAGCAACAAAATGTAAATGATGGTCGCGCCACTGTGTTACGGGAAATTGATCTGAATGACCCTGTGTATGGACATGGCTAAGCTATGGACATGGTCCCAAGTGGATCGCAGGCACGGTGATAGCTAAAGAAGGGAGTAGGGTGTTTGTAGTCAAACTAAACAATGGACAAATTTGCAGAAAGCACCTGGACCAAATGAGGCTGCGGTTCACAGACTATCCTGAACAACCCACAGCAGACACCACCTTTTTCGAGCCCACAACACACACCCAAAGGATCAACGACACCACCCCGGACCAGGAAATTGATCCCATAACGCCCAACAGCCCAGCAAGGCCAGGCTCACTCAGCAGCCCTGCAGGGCCAACAACACGCCAGTCCAGCGAGGGCACAGGCAACACACCAGAGCAGACATTTGTACCGAGGCAGTCCACCGGGGAAAGAAAGGCTTCCGACCGCCTCACCTTGTAAATAGTTTTCACTTTGACTTTGGGGGGTAGTGATGTTGTGTATCTGTAAAGCATACACTCCCATGTTCCACCACCAGGGAGCGCATCCCCTGAAGTCCCAAGGGATCCCAGCATCCCTTGGGAGCACTGTATATAAGGCCTGTTCCTCACTCTGGAGTGTCGTAATAAAGACTGAGGTCACTGTTACTTTAACCTCCCTGTGTGCAGTCTCACCTGTGTTCGGAACACAATAGCATGCATCCCTTGTTTCTTGTTTGATGTTGTCCCCGATCTTACTACTACTGTTTGGTAGTCTGTACACAACTCCCACTCGTGTTTTCTGCTCCTTGGTATTCTGCAGCTCCACCCATACCGATTCCACATCATCCAAGCTAATGTCCTTTGTTACTGTCTCCAATCCCCGGACTCCTATTGGGTCTTTGTCGGCCTCACCCACGCTGCTGCTCCGCCTCTCCGACAGCCGCCGATCCCCGGACTCCCGCTGGCCTTTGTAGGCCTCACCCATGCTGCTGCTCCGCCTCTCTGACTTCCGCCGATCTCCGGACACCCGCTGGGACTTTGTAGGCCTCACCCATGCTGCTGCTCCGCCTCTCTGACAGCCGCTGATCCCCAGACTCCCGCTGGGCCTTTGTAGGCCTCACCCATGCTGCTGCTCCGCTTCTCCGACTGCCACCTTTCGCTGTCAGTGGTCACACACCAGCTGCACATTGAGGGAATAGAATCCCATTTTGGTTCAGGTAAATGGCCGAGTTCACATGAGGCACACACAAAGAAATATGCGTGCAGTCAATTGCACCCTGCACTATGGGGAAGCCTGCAATCCTTGCAAACCCTCCTGCTCCCTCCTCCTGCTTGTTCCGCCTGCTTGTTTCTGGCAAGAGGGAATGAGATGTTTGCATAGAGATGTCAGTGACCTCCCTTATGCAGCAGTGCACTTCAAACTCCAGCAGCAGCCTGGAAGGAGCCAGGCATATTAAAATTCAAAACCACAGTCACCTTGACAGCCACAGCCAATGTGATCCTTCCCCTACTGTGAGGTTGGAGTTGCGCCTGCAGCAGTTGGCAGATTTCAGTCACAACCTCTTTAGTGAAGCGCAGATGTCTCAAGCATTGGTTCAGGTAAGAGAATTGCTCCCTAAACACCCTCTGCGGATATGGCCACCTGCTGAGAGCTCTTCTCCTCCTCCGTCTTCTAGCAGCTTGTCCCGCTCTGCATGGCCTCTGCTCATTCTCCCAGTCATGCTCAATGTCAAGAAGAAGGCCTACTAGGCCACCCATGTCTGAAAGCAACTGGTTTATGGACAAGCCTTTAAGTCACCAAAAAAGTACTTCAGCACCAGTCAGACCACTCCCTGTAGATTATTGAAACTTTAGCCAAGTATGGAAAAGCTCCCAAAATGCGCAGAATTGCATCGACAGCCAGAAGAAATAATCCCGCAACTAACCCGCAAGTAGTTTATGATCCCTTTATATAGCACTGGTGGGGGGTCCTTCATGCCGTTTAATATCGTTTTCAACTGTGCGAGGTTAAGAGAGGGCATAGGCTGAAGTTTGGAGCTCCAAAATGGCAGCATTGGCATCAAATCAGTGTTACACGCTGATTGATATCATGATCTGCCTGTTATGCATGGTTCCACAGGTCCTTAGGTGCGCAGGCGCTTAAAACAAAGTCACGAAGATGACGTCTGGTGCACTTCCCATCATAAGTGTGCGCATCCATCTCAGACTCCATTTTCATGTTTTAAGAGGCCTCCTCGATCCCAAAAAATGGGTGCTAGTGAGCCCAATTTCGCCCCTGCAGTTTTTGGCTGGCTGCTGGTATTGTGGACTACCTGCACAGTCCAGTTATTGTTTCAGCAGCTGTTTTCATTAAACCATGGATTCATACATAAATTAGAAAAGTACTGCACCACATTTAGCATTCAAATGCTTGGAATTTGCATTTTTTGGTAGGAATGGAAACTACTGTTCATGCAGTGATCAGATAAGAACATAAGAAATAAGAGTCGGCGAAGGCCACCTGGCCCCTCAAGCCTGCTCTGCCATTTAATAACATCATGGCTGATCTGATCATGGACTCAACTCCACTTCCTTGCCCGCTCCCCATAACCCTTTATTCCCTTATCGCTCAAAAATCTGTCAATCTCCACCTTAAATATATTCAATGACCCAGCCTCCACAGCTCGCTGAGGCAGAGAATTCCATAGATTTACAACTCTCTGAGAGAAGAAATTCCTCCTCATCTCAATTGTAAATAGGTGGCCCCTTATTCTGAGACTATGGGCTAGACTTTTCACTTTTGTGCAGATCGGCCAAAAATGGGTTTTATTTCCAGCATTTTGAGATCGCCAGATTATCGGCCATTTTCAAAACCCTAACTTTCCATTTTTGAAAATGGCTGTTACCGTGAGCGATCTGAAATGGGCGTCAGCGTTACATTTTTTTCACCTTCTGCCGTAACGTGTTGCTGACCACAGCAACGGCATGGAAACGCTCGTTTCCCCCAATGACCTCGGGCGAATGTTTGCAAGTGCTGTTGGGGAGAGGTTAAACTAAAATGGCAGGAGAATGGGAACCTATGCAAGGAGACAGAGGGAAGTAAAATGGGGGCAGAAGCAAAATATAGAAAGAAGAAAAGTAAAAGTGGAAGGCAGAGAAACCCAAGGCAAAAATCAAAAAGGGTCACATTACAACAAAAGTCTAAAGGGACAAAGTGTGTCAAAAAGACAAGCCTGAAGGCTCTGTGCCTCAATGCGAGGAGTATTCGTAATAAGGTGGACGAATTAACTGTGCAGGCAGCTAATAATGAATATGATATAATTGGGATTACGGACACATGGCTCCAAAGTGACCAAGGCTGGGAACTCAACATCCAGGGGTATTCAACATTCAGGAAGGATAGACAGAAAGGAAAAGAAGGTGGGGTTGCGTTGTTGGTTAAAGAGGAAATTAACACAATACTAATGAAGGACATTAGCTGGATGATGTGGAATTTGTATGGGTAGAGCTGCGGAATACCAAAGGGCAGAAAACGTTAGTGGAAGTTGTGTACAGACCACCGAACAGTAGTAGTGAGGTTGGGGACAGCATCAAACAAGAAATTAGGGATGCGTGCAATAAAGGTACAGCAGTTATCATGGGCGACTTTAATCTACATATAGATTGGGCTAACCAAACTGGTAGCAGTACGGTGGAGGAGGATTTCCTGGCGTGTATTGGGATGGTTTTCTAGACCAATATGTCGAGGAACCAACTAGAGGGCTGGCCATCCTAGGCTGGGTGATGTGTAATGAGAAAGGACTAATTAGCAATCTTGTTGTGCGAGGCCCATTGGGGAAGCGTGACCATAATATGGTAGAATTCTTTATTAAGGTAGAGAGTGACACAGTTAATTCAGAGACTAGGGTCCTGAACTTAAGGAAAGGTAACTTCGATGGTATGAGATGTGAATTGGCTAGAGTAGACTGGCGAATGATACTTAAAGGGTTGACGGTGGATAGGCAATGTCAAACATTTAAAGATCAAATGGATGAACTTCAACAATTGTACATCCCTGTCTGGAGTAAAAATAAAACGGGGATGGTGGCTCAACCATGGCTACCAAGGGAAATTAGGGATAGCGTTAAATCCAAGGAAGAGGCATATAAATTGGCCAGAAAAAGCAGCAAACCTGAGGACTGGAAGAAATTTAGAATTCAGCAGAGGAAGACAAAGGGTCTAATTGGAGGGGGAAAATACAGTATGAGAGGAAGCTTGCTGGGAACATAAAAACTGAATGCAAAAGCTTCTATAGATATGTGAAGAGAAAAAGATTAGTCAAGACAAACGTAGGTCCCTTGCAGTCAGAATTAGGTGAATTTATAATGGGGAACGAAGAAATGGCAGATTAATTGAACAAATACTTTGGTTCTGTCTTCAAGAAGGAAGACATAAATAACCTTTCGGAAATACTAGGGGACCAAGGTCTAGCAAGAAGGAGGAACTGAAGGAAATCATTATTAGTCAGGAAATTGTGTTAGGGAAATTGACAGGATTGAAGTCCGATAAATCCCCAGGGCCTGACAGTCTGGATCCCAGAGTACTTAAAGAAGTGGCCCTAGAAATAGTGGATGCATTGGTGATCATTTTCCAACAGTCTATCGACTCTGGATCAGTTCCTATGGACTGGAGGGTAGCTAATGTAACACCACTTTTTAAAAAAGGAGGAAGAGAGAAAACAGGGAATTATAGACCGGTTAGCCTGACATCAGTGGTGGGGTAAATGTTGGAATCAATTATTAAAGATGAAATAGCAGCGCATTTGGAAAGCAGTGACAGGATCGGTCCAAGTCAGCATGGATTTATGAAAGGGAAATCATGCTTGACAAATCTTCTGGAATTTTTTGAGGATGTAACTATTAGAGTGGACAAGGGAGAACCAGTTGATGTGGTGTATTTGGACTTTCAAAAGGCTTTTGACAAGGTACCACACAAGAGATTGGTGTGCAAAATTAAAGCACATGGTATTGTGGGTAATGTATTGACATGGATAGAGAACTAGTTGGCAGACAGGATGCAGAGAGTTGGAATAAACGGGTCCTTTTCAGAATGGCAGGCAGTGACTAGTGAGATGCCGCAGGGCTCAGTGCTGGGATCCCAGCTATTTACAATATACATCAATGATTTAGATGAAGGAATTGAGTGTAATATTTCCCAAGTTTGCAGATGACACTAAACTGGCTGGCAGCATGAGCTGTGAGGAGGATGCTAAGAGGCTGCAGGGTGACTTGGACAGGTTAGGTGAGTGGGCAAATGCATGGAAGATGCAGTATAATATGGATAAATGTGAGGTTATCCACTTTGGTGGCAAAAACATGAAGGCAGAATATTATCTGAATGGCAGCAGATTAGGAAAAGGGGAGGTGCAAGGAGACCTAGGTGTCATGGTACATCAGTCATTGAAGGTTGGCATGCAGATGCAGCAGTTGGTGAAGAAGGAAAATGGCATGTTGGCCTTCAATGCTAGGAGATTTGGGTATAGGAGCAGGGAGGTCTTACTGCAGTTGTACAGGGCCTTGGTGAGGCCTCACCTGGAATATTGTGTTCAGTTTTGGTCTCTGAGGAAGGACGTTCTTGCTATTGAGGGAGTGCAGCGAAGGTTCACCAGACTGATTCCCGGGATGGCAGGACTGACATATGAGGAGAGATAGGATCGGCTGGGCATGTATTCACTGGAGTTTAGAAGGATGAAAGGGGATCTCATAGAAACATATAAAATTCTGACGGGACTGGACAGGTTAGATGCAGGAAGAATGTTCCCGATGTTGGGGAAGTCCAGAACCAGGGGACATAGTCTAAGGATAAGGGGTAAGCCATTTAGGACTGAGATGAGGAGAAACTTCTTCACTCAGAAAGTTGTTAACCTGTGGAATTCTCTACCGAAGAGAGTTGTTGATGCCAATTCGTTGGATATATTCAAGAGGGAGTTAGATATGGCCCTTATGGCTAAAGGGATCAAGGGGTATGAAGAGAAAGCAGGAAAGGTGTACTGAGGTGCATGATCAGCCATGATCTTATTGAATGGTGGTGCAGACTCGAAGGGCCGAATGGCCTACTCCTGCACCTATTCTCTATGATCTATGTTCCCGCGTTTCAGGAGGTATTGGGATCATCCTTACATGCGCATAAGAGGAGACAG
This sequence comes from Pristiophorus japonicus, assembly GCF_044704955.1. Taxonomy (NCBI): domain Eukaryota; kingdom Metazoa; phylum Chordata; class Chondrichthyes; family Pristiophoridae; genus Pristiophorus; species Pristiophorus japonicus. The sequence goes on from NC_091980.1 coordinate 269,463,111, forward strand.
AGAGAGAGGGAGCAGAGAGGGATTGAACATGTGTGTGGGTGTGGTGTGTGCTTCTTTGGCTGTTGTGGGAGGCACGAGGGAGATTCACCAGCAGCTAAAAGCCTACTAAGCACAAAGAAGGTAGTTGGCACCGAGTTTTTGTGGAATAAATAATATTTAACATGGAAGGGATGGAGGAGGCGACCCAGCACACTGTGGACACTGAGGACGTTGGCGAAAGCAGTGAGCTGGGAGAGGAACAATTGCGAGGATGCAAAAGAGCAAGGAGGTTCTCGGATGAGGCAAATGCCTCCCTCATGCAGGAGGTCGAGTCACGCTGGGGTCAATTGGCCTAGGAAGGGCATGGGAAGCCCACCTCAAAGGCCGACCAGAAGATATGGGCTGAGATGGTCTCGTCGGCGACCAACGAAGTGCATGAGGACAACCAATGCCACAAGCGATGGAATGACCTTGTCGGATCCACCAGAGTATTACATTTATTTACATGTACTTATATATTTATATAATTGGAATTGTAAGTGTAATGAGTGATTAAAATCAGATGTGATGTTTTGCACTTATACCAGGAAGGTTGTACTCAAAGCCTGCGGTCACGGTGTACGTCTTTAGGTAAAGAATTATCATTTTCATTATAATCATGATTACATCTGTCAGTTATGTGTTGTATCAGTCTCTGTGACAGTACCTAGCAATGATATCACACAATAATCTCATGCCATGTCGTGCTGTTGTTATCTTTTACAGAAGAAGCTTTCGAGGAGTAGGGCTGAGTAGAGGCGAACGGGTGGGGGGGGGGCCAGTCATCATCGACCTCACTGATATCGAGGAGCGGGTGCTGACACTAGTGGGGACCCACCCCCGGTCAGCCACGCAAGCAGCAGCAGAGCTTGATGTGATGCCACGTGAGTAAGGTATACACCATTGTGTCATATAACGGCAATAGATGCCACACCCCTCATATCCAACCAATATTATATGATAGATGAATCATAAAATTCTTCTCTAAAGAATCATTGCAATGCAGAATTTGTTGATGGTCATGAAATGTGATGTCTGTGATGACCTTGATAGCGGTGTTACTTTTGTCATGCATATGTTGTGTGTAGCACTGGACTCACCTTGTGATCCTAGCACCCCCTTCTCCTCTAATAACCTCATTTATGTTTTGCAGCTCAGTCAGCAGTACGGCTCCATGCAAGAACACTGAGCCCAGAAGGTGAAGGTGCGGGGATAGACTCGCCGGACTCTCCTCCATCTGGTGCTGAGGAGCACTGATTCTCGCCCGTGCATCTGCTTGGTCCCTTCTCAACGGATGACAGTGCCGACTTCGAGGACCCTGCATTCCCAACTTCCATAATCTATTCGACACCGATGACATCTAGTGTTCCTGTGGCCATTCCCACATCCACCGTGGAGGTACCGGGCCCAAGCACCTTGCCACAGGGCACCATAGGTGTCTCCAGGATAGCGCAGACCAAGTGGAGGTTGATTCGACGCGGCAGGTCTGCGCCACGAGCGGCAGATCTGAGCGGGGACATGGTGCACTTGTCCAGGAGGAGTGTTGACATAGGTCAGCAGATCCAACAGACAATGGTGGTCATATCCCTCCAGCTGGCCAGCATGTCCGCCACCATGACGGAGTATGTGCTGTGGATGGCGGAGGCCCAGGAGTTGAAAGCCAGGAACACTGGTGGCAGAGGCCTCCGAGTGGTCCCAGAGCACAGCACTGCATCCCAACGTGTCACACCCCCATTGTCAATGACACATGAGAGCCAGGAGGAAGATCTTGCTTCTGGTCCGGAGGACATTCCCACCTCGGGACCGTCCTCTCCCATATCCGTCCAAGCAGCGGTTCTGCCGTCATCCCCCCAATGAAGCAGCGCCTGAGGAGCTTCTCGGCCAGGCAGCTTGGAGTCAGGAGGGGAAGGGGTAGAGGTGCGGCGGAGAAGCAGGCCGGGGCGGGTGCGAATAAAGTGAGGTGCATGGCCACAGGTGTCGTCTTGGGCATATTTTTATGTTGTTGGTGCTATTTTGGTGGGAGGGTTGGGGCAAGGGGTGAGAGGGCTACCTTGTTGGGTTGCATTTGTGTTCTGTGTTGGAAATGGTGACCGATCGAATGATGTAAATGTGATAAATTTGTTGTGGGGTGGGGTGGGGTGTTTTTTTACAGTTATAATTATGATTCACACAAATGGTCGGATGAAATATTTTTTATTTAACATACCTCGTTGCGCATGGTCTCAGATAGCTGCACCATTACATTCTGGTAATTCCTTAACATGAAAGGGTATAATTATACTTAACTTGAATCAACTTAAAATGTAACTATCACCAGGGTGATGCACATCATTGATGTATGATCTGCACACCCAGCAGTGTTGCAGCTTTGTAAATAACAACAACATTCTTTCAAGCAAAGCGCTCATTTATGAGCTGCTGACGTAAGAGTCTTGCAGCTATGTAGTAACCACGGGCCCTTTCCTGCAGTCTAGAAGCGGGCGGGGGCATGGTTTCAGCGTCAGCCTGAGATCAGCGTCCACTTCCTCGTCCTCCTCTTCCTCTCTTTCCTGAGGTGGACTGTCAGTCCCTTCTGGCAATTCTTGTCCCCTCCTGATAGCCAAGTTGTGCAGCATTGAGCACACCACCACGAATTGAACTATCTGCTTAGGGTGGTATTGGAGCTGTTCTCCTGAGTGGTCCAGGCATCTAAAGCACTGCTTAAGCACTCCAATGGTTTTCTCAACAATATTGCGAGTGGCTCTGTGGCTCTCATTGTATCGCTTCTCGACTTCGGTATGGGCATCACGCAGGGGGGTCATCAGCCAGGTGTCGACGGCATATCCTTTGTCACCAAGCATCCAGCATTGACCTTGTGGCTGACTGGTAAACATGTCAGATACAGTGCTCTCATGCAGGATGTGAACATCATGGATGCTGCCTGGAAATTTGGCATTCACTGCAGATCTGCAGGCTGCAGATCTCTCCTGATGAGCTGCCATATCTCACTGATAACCTCCTTGTGGAAGCACAGTCTCCTAAGGCAGGTGTTATTGGACAAGTTGAGGTAAAACTGCTTCTCCCTGTAAGTGCGGGGGATGTAAGGTCTGGTCCTTCTCATCAGTCTGACACGTCTTAGATTGGGCACATAATTATTTGCTGGTGATCGACAACGAGTTGCAGATTCAGGGAGTGGAATCCCTTGCGGTTCCTAAAAACCTCTGCATCCTGAAAAGGTGCCCGCATCGCAATGTACGTACAGTCTATTGCTCCCTGCACCTTGGGGAAGTTAGCAATTCAGTAGAATCCTGAAGCCCTCTCAGTCTGAGCCTCCCTGGTCATCGGGAAGCTGATAAAGTCCATCCTGCGTACATAAAGGGCTTCAGTGACCTGTCTAATGCAGCAATGTGTGACATGCTGAGATGTAGCACAAATGTGGCCAGTTGAGGCCTGAAAGGAATCTGACGCGTAGAACGAAAGTGCTACGGTGACCTTGACCTCAACAGACAGTACGGTCCTGATGGTGCTGGCAGGCTGCAGATCTCTCCTGATGAGCTGCCATATCTCACTGATAACCTCCTTGTGGAAGCACAGTCTCCTAAGGCAGGTGTTATTGGACAAGTCTGACACGTCTTAGATTGGGCACATAATGCTGTTGAATATATCTTCTGCCATCTCTAGTCTGCAGCATGTGCGTAGTCAAGGCAGGCTGCGAAATGACAGGCCCCATTCTAACAACTATCAGCATTACACCAATTGTTCACAAACAATAAATGTCCCCACTAAGACACCTAAAGTAAATTCCAATCATCCACAGTATAATAAGATGTTTGTTCAGATGTTCACATCACCTTAAAAGACTTCCACAGTACATCCAAACTCCCCCGAAGTTGAAGCAGAGCAGTCTTTCAAATGAAGCGACCTGTGCTTTAGAAAATGGCGTCCATACCGCTGTGATTAGTTCAGATGAGAGCAACTTTTTCACAGCGTTTTTTTCAGCGAACGATATTGTAGGCAAGATGTGTGCGAGGTGGCCTTGCTGGGCTGCCTGGTGTGGTGAGTCCTGCTGGGCTGCAGCGGGTGATGGGTTCTGCTTCGTGGCCAACTGCAGTGCTGGTTGTCACTGGTGTATATGTTGCGGGGTCAAAGAAGGTAAGGTCCAAAGTGGGTTGCTCAGGATAGTCCATAAATCTGAGTTTGATTTGGTCCAAGTATTTTCTGGTGAATGAGTCCATTTGAAAGTTTGACCTGAAACAACCTGCTCCCCTCTTTGGCCACAATAGTGCCGGGAAGCCACTTGGGACCTTGTCCATAATTCAATACAAATACAGGATCATTGATTTCAATTTCACGTGACACATTTGCGCTATCATGATATGTACTTTGTTGAAGCCGCCTGCTCTCTACCTGTTCATGTAGATCAGGTTGAACTAATAAGAGCCTTGTCTTAAGTGCCCTTTTCATGAGCAGTTCAGCAGGTGGAATCCCAGTGAACAAGTGGGGTCTCATGCGGTAGCTAAGCAGAATTCGGGATAGGCGAGTCTGCAGTGTATCTTCAGTTACCCTCTTCAAGCCCTGCTTGATAGTTTGTACTGCTCTTTTTGCCTGACCGTTGGATGCTGGTTTGAACGGGGCAGATGTAACATGTTTGATCCCGTTACAGGTCATGAACTCTTTGAACTCGGCATTGGTAAAACATGGCCCATTGCCGCTCACAAGGACATCAGGTAGTCCGTGCGTGGCAAACATGGCTCGCAGGCTTTCAGTGGTGGCAGCGGACGTGCTTGCCGACAATATCTCACATTCAATCTATTTGGAGTACGCATCTACAACCACAAGGAACATTTTACCCAAAAACGGGCCTGCATAGTCGACATGGACCTTGGACCATGGTTTGGAGGGCCAAGACCATAAACTTAGTAGCGCCTCCCTGGGTGCATTGCTTAACTGCGAGCATGTGTTACATCTGTGCACGCAGGATTCTAAGTCCGCATCGATACCGGGCCACCACACGTGGGATCTGGCTATCGCTTTCATCATTACGATGCCTGGGTGGGTACTGTGGAGGTCACTGATGAAAGTGTCTCTGCCCTTCTTGGGAACCATTACACGATTGCCCCACAGAAGGCAGTCTGCCTGTATAGACATTTCATCTTTGTGCCGCTGGTATGGCTTTATCTCTTCCTGCATTTCCACTGGGACACTGGACCAGCTCCTGTGAAGCACACAATTCTTTACTAGGGACAGTAAAGGGTCCTGGCTCGTCCAGGTTCTAATCTGTCGGGCTGTGACGGGTGATTGCTCACTCTCAAATGCTTCCATAACCATGACAAAATCTGCGGGCTGCGCCATTTCCACCCCCGTGGTGTGTAATGGCAGCCTACTGAGAGCATCAGCACAGTTTTCTGTGCCTGGCCTGTGGCGGATGGCATAGTTGTATCCGGACAACGTGAGCGCCCATCTCTGGATGCTGGCCGATGCATTCGTATTTATCCCCTTACTCTCGGAAAACAGGGAAATTAGTGGCTTATAGTCCGTTTCCAATTCAAATTTTAGCCCAAACCGGTATTGATGCATTTTCTTTACCCCATAGACACACGCTAATTTTCAATCATGCTGTAAGCTCTCTCAGCCTTAGACAGACTTCTGGATGCAAAAGCAACCGGTTGCAATTTCCCAGATTCATTAGCTTGTTGCAATACACACACGACGCCATACGACGACGCATCACATGCTAGTAACAAATGCTTACATGGATCATACAACACAAGCAATTTGTTTGAGCATAACAATTTTCTCGCTTTTACAAAGGCATTTTCTTGGCTTTTGTCCCAAACCCATTCGTCTCCTTTATACAGTAAGGCATGCAGTGGTTCTGACAATGTGCTGACATCCGGTAAGAAGTTACCAAAGTAGTTCAGGAGTCCGAGAAATGACCTCAGCTCCATCACGTTCTGTGGCCTCGGTGTGTTCTCAATTGTCTCCGTCTTCGAATCGGTGGGCCTGATGCCGCCCGCCGCGATTTTTCTCCCCAGGAACTCCACTTCAGGCACCAGGAAAATGCACTTTGAGCATTTCAACCTGAGCCGCAAGCGGTTGAGTCGACTAAGAACCTCCTCTAGGGTCTGCAGATGCTCGACTGTGTCCCGACCTGTAACCAAGATGTCGTCCTAGAAGACCACCGTGCGCGGGACCGACTTCAGTAAGCTTTCTATGTTTCTCTGGAATATTGCCGCGGCTGATCGAATTCCAAATGGGCATCTGTTATAAATGAAGAGACCTTTGTGTGTGTTAATGCAGGCAAGGCCCTTCGATGATTCCTCCAGCTCCTGCATCATGTAGGCCGAGGTCAAATCCAGCTTCATGAACGTCTTTCCTTCCGCCAGTGTAGCAAAAAGGTCATCAGCCTTTGGTAGTGGGTATTGATCCTGCAGGGAGAAACGATTGATAGTTACTTTGTAATCACCACAGATTCTGACGTTGCCATCTCCCTTGAGGACTGGGACAATCGGACTGGCCCACTCGTTGAAATGATGCCCTCTCATTGCAGCCTATCCAGCTCGATCGCCATCCTTTCTCTCATCATGTATGGTACTGCTCTCGCCTTGTGATGGATGGGCCGCATCCCCGGAGTCAGGTAGATCTGCACTTTTGCTCCTTGGAGCTTCCCGATGCCTGGTTCGAACAGCGAAGGGAACTTGTTTAAGACCTGGGCACACGAAGTGTCATCAGCGAGCAAGAGCGCTCGGACGTCGTCCCAGTTCCAGCGTATCTTTCCCAGCCATCTCCTGCCGAGCAACGTAGGACCATCGCCCAATACCACCCAGAGTGGTAGCTTGTGCACCGCTCCATCATAGGAGACCTTTACATTAGCACTGCCGATTACGGGAATCAGTTCCTTTGTGTAAGTTCTCAGTTTCTTGCGAATGGGAGTCAAGACTGGCCTTGAAGCCTTGCTGCACCACAATTGTTCAAAAGTCTTTTTGCTCATAATGGACTGGCTCGCACCCATGTCCAGCTCCATTGACATCAGGAGTCCATTTAATTCAGCCTTCAGCATTATCGGGGGACACTTTGTGGTAAATGTATGCACCCCATATACCTCTGCCTCCTCGGTCCGAGGCTCTGGTTCGTTGTGATCCACCGTGGATCTGTCCTCCTCTGCAACATGGTGGTTTGCAGGATTAACAGGGTTTGCAGCTTGCCTGCACATACGTTGGAAGTGTCCCATTGTTACACAGCCCTTGCAAATGTACCCTTTGAAGCGGCATGAATGGAAATGATGATCACCCCCGCAGCGTCAACAAGGTGTTAATCGCCTTGCATTCATCACCCTTGATGGTGAACTCTGAGACATCTGTGGACGTGAAGCTGCAGGCAAGTGGGGCCTGCCCTGTACGTTGCGATTTGAAAACAGCATCACTTTGTTCACAGTACTTGTAGCAGCACTCGTGTGTTGTGAGATTTGCTTAGTATTGTCACTGGTGGCAATGAACGCCTGGGCTATCGCTATGGCCTTACTCAAGGTTGGGGTCTCTACAGTCAAATGTTTGCGAAATATCACTTCATGGCCAATGCCAAGTACGAAAAAGTCTCTGAGCATGTGCTCCAAATGTCCTTCAAATTCGCAATGTCCCGCAAGGCGTCCTAGCTCGGTGATATAACTCGCCACTTCCTGGCCTTCAGACATTTTGTAGGTGTAGAACCGGTACCTCGCCATCAGAACGCTTTCCTTTGGGTTCAGATGCTCCTGGACCAGTGTGCACAAATCATCGTACGATTTCTCTGTGGGTTTCGATGGAGCAAGCAGATTTTTCATGAGGCCATACGTTGGTGCCCCACAGATGATGAGGAGAATCGCCCTCCGTTTGGCAGTGTTCGCTTCTCCTTTCAGCTCGTTGGCCACGAAGTATTGGTCGAGTCGTTCCACGAAGGTTTCCCCATCATCTCCCTCAGAAAATTTCTCCCAGATACCCACTATTCTCTGCATCGTTGGGTTCGTCATCTGTATCTTGTCACCAGTTGTTGTATATGAATAAAGAGTCTGACTAGATACTGTGAGCTCAAAGTAAAGTGTGACCTCAGTCTTTTATTGCAGGTTTCCAGAGTGCCTCTTCAGCCTGTGAGGCCTCCTTAAGTACCTGTGCTCCCAAGGGATTGTGGGATCCCTTGATACTCCATGGGATGAGCCCTCTGGTGGCTGTACAAGGTATATACAAGTTTACATACATGACACGATCAACCCGATGCACTGCAGCAGAGGGCCGGGCTGATTAAAAAATGAACAGAGCATTTTAGAAATCTTTCATTACCTCAGCCACCTCGCCTTAAGTATCACCCTTGAAGCACCCAGCCTCCTGATGAATGCTTCCTGCAGCTGCCGGCGTTTTCGCCCGCCGATGCTGCAGGGGGGGCGGAACTGAAGTTTGGGGCGCTACCGGGGCAATGCGGACGGTGATGACATCATGATCTCTGGGCGAGGGAAATCGGGCGCAATGTCCTACCGCGCAGCAAACCTCCCGCCGAATTTAGCGGGAGTCAAACATCTTGCCGCGCCAGTCGGTAAATGGTTAGCGCCCCGTTATCGCCCCCCGGAGGCGACAACGGGAGGCACTAAGAAGGCCAATTTCTAGGCCATTGTGTTCTCTTTAGAATTAGCGGGGAAAATGGGAGCACCAAATCAGAAGGCAGAAAGGTGGATGGTAAAGCAGCTTTCTGCAGATGTCAAAAGACCAAAGTTAGTTGAGAAATAAGTAGTGATTTTTTTTGGTAAATATTTGCTGAGCCATTTAAAAAAAATTGTTCATGGGGTGTGGGCATCACTGGCAAAGTCAGCATTTATTGCCATCCCTAATTGCCGTTGAGAAGTTGGTGGTGAGCCGCCTTCTTGATCTGCTGTAGTCTGTGAGGTGAAGGCACTCCCATAGTGCTGTTAGGGAGGGATTTCCAGGATTTTTACACAGTGACAATGAACGAATGGCGATAAATTTCCAAGTCAAAATGGTGTGTGACTTGGAAGGGATCTTGCCGGTGCTGGTATTCCCATGTGCCTGTTGCCTTTGTCCTTCTACGTGGTAGAGGTCGTGGCTTTGGAAGGTGCTGTCAAAGAAGCTGTGGCGAGTTGCTGCAGTGCATCTGGTAGATGGTACACACTGCAGCCATGGCACGCTGGTGGTGGAGGAAGTGAATGTTTAAGGTGGTGGATGGGGTGCCAATGGTGTTGAGTTTCTTGAGTGTTGTTGGAGCTGCACTCATCTAGGCAAGTGGAGAGTATGCCATCACACACCTAACTTGTGCCTTGTAGATGGTGGAAAGGTTTTAGGGAGTCAGAAGGTGAGACACTTGCCACAGAATACCCAGCCTTTCACCTGCTTTTGTAGCCACAGTATTTATGTGGCTGGTACAGTTAAGTTTCTAGTCATTGGTGACCCCAGGATGCTGATGGTGGGGAATTTGGTGATAGTAATTCCGTTGAATGTCAAGGGGCAGTGGCTAGACTCTCTCTTGTTGGCGATAATCATTGCCTGACACTTTTGTGGCGCAAATGTTACGTGCCACTTCTCAGTCCGAGTCTGAATGTTGTCCAAGTCTTGCTGCATGCAGGAACGAACTGCTTCATCATCTGACGAGATGTAATTGGTACTGAACACTGTGCAATCATCAGTGAACTTCCCCATTTCTGACTATATAATGGTCATTGATGAAGCAGCTGAAGATGGTTGGCCTAGGACACTGCCCTGAGGAACGCCTGCAGTGAAATCCTGAGGCTGAGATAATTGGTCTCCAACAACCACAACTATCTTCCTTTGTGCTAGGTATGACTCATGCCAGTCAAGAGTTTTCCCCGATTCCCATTGACTTCAATTTTACTAGGGCCCCTTGATGCCACTCGGTCAAGTGCTGCCTTGATATCTCACCTCACCTCTAGAATTCGGACCAAGGCTGTAATGAGTTCTGAAGTTGAGTGGCCCTAGCGGAACTCAAACTGAGCAGGTTATTGGTGAATAAGTGCCGCTTAATATCTTCAGCTACTTCATTAATGACCAGAAGTGAGGATGTTCACTGATGATTGCACAGTGTTCAGTACCAATCGCATCTCGTCAGATAATGAAGCAGTCCGTTCCCGCATGCAGCAAGACCTGGACAATATTCAGACACCTTCCATCACTTTGCTGATGATTGAGATTAGGCTGATGGGGCGGTAATTGGCCGGATTGGATTTTTCAAGCTTTTTGTGGAGTGGTCATATTTGGGCAATTTTCCACTTTGTTGGGTATATGCCAGTGTTGTATCTGTACTGGAACAGCTTGGCTGGAGGTACGGCTAATTCTGGAGCACAAATCTTCAGCACCACAGCCGGGATGTTGTCGGGACACATAGCCTTTGTTGTATCCAATGCACTCAGCCATTTCTTGATAACACGTGGAGTAAATCGAATTGGCTGACGACTGGCTTCTGTGATGGTGGGGACAACAACAACAACAACTTCTATTTATATAGCGCCATTAACGTAATGAAACGACCCAAGGCGCTTTACAGGAGTGTTATGAGTTTTTAAAAAAGACCTCGGGAGGTCTGATTAAATGCACTTTTGTCTTTTTAGTAATACTTAGCAATGTTTGACAAGGTGAGTGGCATAATTGTAGTGATGGAAAATTGAATTTATGATTTCATCACCTCATTTAAAACACATCTATCCATTTTAGGGTAGTGTTTCCTTTGGCTGCTGAAAATTATAGCAAAAAATTAAAATAGGCAATGATCCAGCATAGTTCCCCACCCATTCCTACCTCTGGTACCTAAAGATTGGGCAGTATGCATCAGAAAATCTGGAGTCAGCCTTGACTCAGTGACCTTGCACCCGAGTCAGAAGGTCATGGGTTCAAGCAAGCTCAATGGCCCTGAAATTGCGTTTGACCTCTTCCCGCGAGAAAACGACCTAAAAAAAGCAAAAAGATACGCACTTACCTGCTGCTCCTGTGACTGTCTTGTTGTGCGAGGCCCCTTGGGGAAGAGTGACCATAATATGGTAGAATTCTTCATTAAGCTGGAAAGTGACACAGACTAGGGTCCTGAACTTAAAGAAAGGTAACTTCGATGGTATGCGACGTGTATTGGCTAGGATAGTTGCCGAGAACTGGTGGGAGTTGTTTGAAGCAGGGGAGCTCCGTAGGGACCTACCACCCCGGCAGCCATCATACTGTGGTGCACCTCAAGTTGCTGGAGAAACATCACGAACGATGTCTCCACAAGATCCTACAAATCCCCTGGAAGGACAGGCAACCAACATCAGCGTCCTCATTCAGGCTAACATCCCCAGCATTGAAGCACTGACCACACTCGATCAGCTCCGCTGGGCAGGCCACATAGTCCGCATGCCAGACACAAGACTCCCAAAGCAAGTGCTCAACTTGGAGCTCCTTCACAGCAAACGAGACAAAGGTGGGCAGGGGAAACGCTGCAAGGACACCCTCAAAGCCTCCCTGATAAAGTGCAACATCCCCACTGACACCTGGGAGGCCCTGGCCCAAGACTGCCCTAAGTGGGGGAAGTGCATCCGAAAGGGCGCTGAGCACCTCGAGTCTCAACGTTGAGAGCATGCAGAAATCAAGCGCAGACAGCGGAAAGAGCGTGATGCAAACCAGTCCCACCCAGCCCTTCCCTCAACCACTATCTGTCCCACCTGTGACAGAGTCTGTGGCTCTCGTATTGGACTGTTCAGCCACCAAAGAACTCACTTTAGGAGTGGAGGCAAGTCTTTCTCGATTCTGAGGGATTGCCGATGATGATGATGAAAAATAAAACAGTGAAGATGGCTTAACCATGGCTAACAAGGGAAATTAGGGATAGTGTTAAATCCAAAGAAGAGGCATATAAATTGGCCAGAAAAAGCAGCAAACCTGAGGACTAGGAGAAATTTGGAATTCAGCAGAGAAGGACAAAGGGTTTAATTAGGAGGGGGAAAATAGAGTATGAGAGTAATCTTGCAGGAAACATAAAAACTGACTGCAAAAGCTTCTATAAATATGTGAAGAGAAAATAATTAGTGAAGACAAATGTAGGTTCCTTGCAGTCAGAATCAGGTGAATTTATAATGGGGAACAAAGATATGGCAGACCAATTGAACAAATACTTTGTTTCTGTCTTCACGAAGGAAGACACAAATAACCTTCCGGAAATACTAGGGGACCGAGGGTCTAGGCAGAAGGAGGAACTGAAGGAAATCCTTATTAGTCATGAAATTGTGTTAGAGAAATTGATGGGATTGAAGGCCAATAAATCCCCAGGGCCTGATAGTCTGCGTCCCAGAGTACTTAAGGAAGTGGCCCTAGAAATAGTGGACGCATTGGTGGTCATTTTCCAACATTCTATAGACTCTGGATCTGTTCCTATGGATTGGAGGGTAGCTAATGTAACCCCACTTTTTTAAAAAGGAGGAAGAGAGAAAACAGGGAATTATAGCCCAGTTAGCCTGACATCGGTAGTGGGGAAAATGTTGGAATCAATTATTAAAGACGTAATAGCAGCGCATTTGGAAAGCAGTGACAGGATTGGTCCAAGTCAGCATGGATTTATGAAAGGGAAATCATGCTTGACAAATTTTCTAGAATTTTTTGAGGATGTAACGAGTAGAGTGGACAAGGGAGAACCAGTGGATGTGGTGTATTTGGACTTTCAAAAGGCTTTTGACAAGGTCCCACACAAGAGATTAGTGTGCAAAATTAAAGCACATGGTATTGGGGGTAATGTATTGACGTGGATAGAGAACTGGTTGGCAGACAGGAAGCAAAGAGTAGGAATAAATGGGTCCTTTTCAGAATGGCAAGCAGTAACTAGTAGGTTACCACAAGGTTCAGTGCTGGGCCGCCAGCTATTTACAATATGCATTAATGATTTGGAAGAAGGAATTGAGTGTAATATCTCCAAGTTTGCAGATAATACTAAACTGGGTGGCAGTGTGAGCTGTGAGGAGGATGCTAAGAGGCTGCAGGGTGACTTGGACAGGTTAGGTGAGTGGGCAAATGCATGGCAGATGCAGTATAACGTAGATAAATGTGAGGTTATCCACTTTGGTGGCAAAAACAGCGAGGCGGACTATTATCTGAATGGTGACAGATTAGGAAAAGGGTTGCTGCAACAAGACATGGTGTCATGGTACATCAGTCATTGAAAGTTGGCATGCAGGTACAGCAGGCGGTGAAGAAGGCAAATGGCATGTTGGCCTTCATAGCGAGAAGATTTGCGTATAGGAGCAGGGAGGTCTTACTGCAGTTGTACAGGGCCTTGGTGAGGCCACACCTTGAATATTGTGTACAGTTTTGGTCTCCTAATCTGATGAAGGACATTCTTGCTATTGAGGGAGTGCAACGAAGGTTCACCAGATTGATTCCCGGGATGACAGGACTCACATATGAAGAAAGACTGGATCGCCCAGGCTTATATTCACTGGAATTTAGAAGAATGAGAGGGGATCTCATAGAAATGTATAACATTCTGACGGGATTGGACAGGTTAGATGCAGGAAGAATGTTCCTGATGTTGGGGAAGTGCAGAACCAGGGGTCACAGTCTAAAGATAAGGGGTAAGCCATTTAGCACCGAGATGAGGAGAGACTTCTTCACTCAGAAAATTGTGAACCTGTGGAATTCTCTACCACAGAAAGTTGTTGAGGCCAGTTCGTTAGATATATTCAAAAGGGAGTTAGATGTGGCCCTTACAGCTAAAGGGATCGAGGGGTATGGAGAGAAAGCAGGAATGGGGTACTGAAGTTGCATGATCAGCTATGATCATATTGAATGGTGGTGCAGGCTTGAATGGCTGAATGGCCTACTCCTGCACTTATTTTCTATGTTTCTATGTCTGAACTTCCGAGCCTGAGGCCCAGAGGTGACTGCGCGTGCAACTCGTGCACGTGGGGACGTGTGCAGGCCGGGATCTAGTGACAGCAGCCAATCAGCTACAGTATAGTTTCGCATACAAAACCCCCAAACACTTAAAAACCAATAAAAAAAATAGAAAATAAAGTACACAATTAATATGCATTTAAATTAAAGTTGTTATAAAAAAAAAGTTTTCCGACTTTAAAAAAAAAATTTATTAACACTTAAAATAAACTTACCATAATGGGGAAGGTTTTTAAACATAAAAAGAGCTTTTATAACTTTATTTTTTATTTGTATGTGCATTTTTAACCATTTGCACCTGTAAAAGTAGGCTATACGCCTGCTTTTTCACGTGCAGGATTTTAAAGGACATTTGCAGGGCAAGATATTCGTAAATATTGGAAATCTTACCCTGCAAGTGTCCTAGCTCTCAAGATGCAGCCATCTGTCAAGACCAAAAACTTGACAGATCGGAAATGTCGGTTTCCAGCGCATGCGCATTGCGTGCTGGAAACCGTCTTTTCCGGTGCCTTTTCGGGTCAGTAGGAACTTCTTACGAACCCGGGACATCAGAATTTCAGGGCCATTACATTTGCAGCATTTACTTTAGGACAAAATTCATGATACATAAGATAAACCGACAATGATGAGAATGTAGCAAGACTATCATGTTTTCTTATGCCCATCACCAATACTCCTTGAACCAACAAAATTACAGTTTCACATATATTTTTAATCTTTACCTCACATTCTTTTTGTATTGAATTAAGTTGTGTAACTAGAACATTATTTGCTTGCAGATTCTTATGTTTTCCACTTTCTAAGACACAAATTATGATTTAAAAGACAAATTAGTTATTTGAAATTATTTAACAATCTAATCTAATGTTACTGTTCTGAGTCTTTATTGGTCCCCATATTATTTGAAGATACAATAACTTAATTATTTTACTATAAATTAGAAGTCCAGAGTTCAAATTCCAAAAATCACAGAACGTATCACCACAAGCACCTCATCAGCTGTCATGGGTTACAGAAATAAAACGGAAAGGCAAAGTTGATTCTAATCAGTTGATCTCTGGCAGGGTCTTACTCATGGCCCTTCTTGCTCTTACTAGTTTCTCAGCTTTTAAAGTCTGCATCGTTACCTCATTTGTCAGAAATTACTGCAAGTGAAAAGACAATTTTACATAAAAATAATTTATACTTCTTGAATGGTCTGTTGGTTTAAAATGTGTAGATAGATATACCGGCTTACACAGGATTCAGGTTAATAACAACAGGATAGGGCTAGCACAATACGAAAGCAGCCATGTTCCCCTGTGGATCCACTTTACTCTTCACATAATTTGTTTAAATAACTGGTAATTCCACTTAAGAATAAGTGATAACCAGCTGTTCAAAGCATGTCACAATATGAGGAATGTAACTGCTAGAACCCATAATATTCTTAGACTATTATTATATCCTAAGTAACTTCAACAAGCGATTGTACAGTGGCATTGCAAAAGATTTATAAAAGCAAACACTAACATGTACTGGTGAATGAAGGTAAATCAGGTAAGTTAGTGTAACCCTCTCAAGACAAGAGATCTCGGTCAAGCTGAACAATTTCCTCTTGTTTCTCAGAGAGGAGATTCCAGTGTAATTGGCGACACTGACGGTTAGGTTGCCATGAATTTGACCTTGTAACTGGCAAGGTCAAAAGGGGGTCAATTAGAATAAATGCTGATATTTCTTGATGGTTTTTAACTAAGATTAGTAAGATAAACACACCTACAAAATTCTTATGGGATCAGCCAATAGAATCCAACGAATTAGTGCCAATGGAGCTCAACTCAAAAGTAGGTACCTTGTATTTATAAAGCACATCTTCAGGGTGTTCTATAGCACTTTAAAGCCAAAAAATAAGTACTTTTGAAGTATTGTCACTGGGCTAATTTGCAAACTGTAAAGTCACAGCAGTGAGATGAATCAACAATTAATCTGTTTTGACCAATGCAATGGAAGAAGTCTCCTGCTCAGCTTTGATAATGCTGTGGGATTTTTTACATCCACCTAATCAGGCAGTTGGCACCTCAGTTTAACATCTCATCCAGTGGCAGAGACAGGTTTGGTCCACTCGGAGGGGTTGAGCTTGAAATTTGGCTGACTTGGCAGGAAGGGAACCAAGCTGGGTACCGGGGAATGCAGACGTTTAAAAAATTTGTTCCTGGGATGTGGCCATTGCTGGCAAGGCCAGCATTTATTGCCCATCCCTAATTACCCTCAAGAAGGTGTTGGTGAGCTGCCATCTTGAACTGCTGCAGTCTGTGTGGTGCAGGTGCTCTCACAGTGCTGTTGGGGAGCAAGTTCCAGGATTTTCATGGTGAGCGATTCGACGATGGTAATGCCGTTGAATGTCAAGGGGCGGTGGTTAGACTCTCGCTTGTTGGAGATAGTCATTGCTTGGCACTTGTGTGGCGTGAATGTTAATTGCCACTTATCAGCCCAAGCCTCAATGCTGTCCAGGTCTTGCTGCATGCGGGCACGGACTGCTTCATTATCTGAGGAGTTGTGAATGGTACTGAACACTGTGCAGCCATCAGTGAACATCCCCACTTCTGACCTTATGATGGAGAGAAGGTCATTGATGAAGCAGCTGAAGATAGTTGGGCCTCGGACACTCCCCGAGGAACTGCTGCAGTGATGGCCTGACCTGTGATGATTGACCTCCAACCACCACAACCAGCTTCCTTTGTGCTAGATATGACTCCAGCCAGTGGAGAATTTTCCCCTTGATTCCCATTGAGTTCAGTTTTATTAGGGCTCTTTGATGCCACACTCAGTCAAATGCTGCCTTGATGTCAAGGATAGTCACTTTCACCTCACCTCCAGAATTCAGATCTTTTGTCCATGTTTGGACCAAGTTTGTAATGAGGTCTGGAGCCAAGTTGGCCTGACAGAACCCAAACTGGGCATCAGTGAGCAGGTTATTGGTGAATAAGTGCCACTTGATAGCACTGTCGACACCTTCCATCACGTTGCTGATGATTGAGAGTAGATGGGGCAGTAATTGGCAGGATTGGATTTGTCCTGCTTTTGTGGACAAGACATACCTGGGCAGTTTTCCAGATTGTCGGATAGATGCCAGTGTTGTAATGCTCAGCCATTTCTTGATATCACATGGAGTGAATCGAATTGGCTGAAGACTGGGTTCTGTGATGGTGGGGACCTCAAGAGGAGGCCGATATGGATTATCCACTCGGCAGTTCTGGCTGAAGATGGTTGCAAATGCTTCAGCCTTGTCTTTTGCACTCGTGTGCTGGGCTCCATCATCATTGAGGATGGGGATATTCATGGAGCCTCCTCCTCCCAAAGAAGAAAAAAAGAAAAAGTCTTGCATTTATATTGCACCTTTCACGACCTCAGTACATCCCAAAGCACTTGACAGCCAGTGAAATACTTTTGAAGTGTAGTCACTATTATAATGTAGGAAATGTATGAGCCAATTACACACAGCAAGCTCCCACAAACAGCAATGAGATAATTACCAGATAATCTGTCTTGGTTATGTTGATTGAGGGATAAATATTGGCCAGGATACCAGGGATAACACCTCTGTTCTTCTTCGAAATTGTCCCATGGGATCTTTTACATCCACCTATCGCATTTGAAAGACGGCACCCGGTCAGCACTGCACCGAAGTGTCAACCTAGAATTATGTGCTCAAGTCTCTGGAGTGTGACTTGAACCCACAACCTTCTGACTTAGAAATGACTGTGCTACCCACTGAGCCATGGCTGACAGCTCTATTCTGAACATACCTATTCTGAAGCTGAACCAGGAACTGCATAGACTTGTATGCCAAACCTGAAGGACAAATACAGGTAGCAGAGGTTCCTGGCACTGAAATGGAGGCGATTCTCCAAAACCCCGTTGGCTGACCTCAAAATGAATGGGAGGTTACGAAATCCCTGGCCTCCACTGATCTCATCTGAAAGACAGTACTATGATAATGCAATACACCCTCAATACAGTATTTCAATGTTGTAAAGTCCTGTCCCCTCAGTACAGATTCACACGAGGAATGTAGTGAAGTCAAGGTCACTCTGGACCTGCACCTTTATTTCACAGCTCTGGAATGCTGCACTTGCCTGAGACCTGTCCTTATATACCTGTCTCTTGTAAGTGCACCCCTGGTGGTAAAGTATGCTGGTGGTTACAGGTCATATCTTATTACAGTCATGTATAGCATGTTAGGATACAGTTATATATAATAATGTAAGATACATGACATCACCCTCCCCAAGGTCTTATTGTCTTTATAGGTTCAGTCTCTCAGGTGGTCTACGCTCTCGCGTGGAGTGTCTGAGTTGTGGTTCAGTTGTTTGCCTTGGTGTCTGTTTTTCTTTGGGTGTGGTTGCTGGAATCTCGCCTGGGCTGTCTGTTTCGATTGGTGTGATTGTTGTTGACTCGCCTGGGCTGTCTGTTGGGATTGCCCTTTCCTCAGGTTGTTCCCTCTGTCTGTCCACCAGGTGTGGTGCAAGTTCCACATTGTAGTCTGCCTCTGGTTCCTCAGTGTTGTTGGTAAATCTGCTTTTGACTTGGTCTACATGCCTCCGGCAGGTTTGGCCATTGTCCATTTGTACTACCAGTAGCCTGTTTCCTTCCTTGCCCATTACTGTCCCTACAAGCCATTTGGGACCCCTGCCATAGTTTAGTACAAACACTTTGTCCCCTATCTCATTCCATCTCCCCCTCGAATTTCTGTCATGGTACTCAGTCAGCTTACGGTGCTTTGCCTCAATGATTTCGTGCATGTCTGGGAGGATTAATGAGAGCCTTGTTTTTAAAGTCCTTTTCATCAAGAGTTGTGCGGGGGGGGATCCCGGTCAATGAATGCGGACGAGATCTGTATGCCAGCAGCAGTCGCGTGGGATCTTGGATTTTAAGCATGCCTTGTTCAATGATTTGCACTGTTCTCTCTGCCTGGCCGTTGGAGGCCGGCTTGAATGGTGCTGTCTTGACGTGATTTATGCCGTGGTCAATTATAAAATCTTGGAATTCTGCGCTGGTGAAGCACGGATCATTGTCACTGACCATTATGTCAGGAATTCCATGCGTTGCAAACATGTTTGCGAGGCTCTCCACAGTGGTGGAGGTTGTGCTCGAGTTTAAAATGGTGCATTCGATCCACTTTGAAAATGCATCTACAACTACGAGGAACATTTTGCACATGAATGGGCCCGCATAGTCTATGTGCATCCGCGACCATGGTTTGGTAGGCCAGGGCCAGGGGCTCAGGGGAGCCTCCCTGGGGGCATTGCTGAGTTGGGCACAAATGGTGCACCGTCGGATGCAGAGCTCCAAGTCTGCGTCAATACCAGGCCACCAGACGTGGGATCTGGCTATGGCCTTCATGAGAACGATCCCCGGGTGCTCGCGGTGGAGCTCCCGTACAAATGCCTCTCTGCCTCGCAGAGGCATGACTACTCGGCTGCCCCACATCAGGCAGTTCGCTTGTAGTGATAGCTCATGCATGCGCCTGTGAAAGGGTTTGAATTCCTCGGGGCAGGCATCGCGAGCCTCTGCCCAGTCACCGGTTAGGACACATCTTTTTACGAAGGATAACGTGGGGTCGCTGGCCGTCCAGGCTCTGATTTGGCGAGCCGTCATGGGCGAACCTGTGGACTGAAAGGCATTGATTGCCATGACTATCTCACAGTCCTGTTCATCAGACCCTTCCGTGGTTGCCAGGGGTAGCCTGCTGAGCGCGTCGGCACAGTTGTCTGTGCCTGGTCTGTGCCTTATGGTATAGTCGTAGGGCGCCAGCATGAGTGCCCACCGTTGAATTCGCGCTGAGGCGTTGGCGTTTATTGCCTTGCTCTCGGATGGGAAGGACGTGAGGGGCTTGTGGTCAGTTTCTAACGCGAACTTGGCCCTGAAAAGGTATTGGTGCATCTTTTTACACCGTACACGCACGCGGGTGCCTCCTTCTCTACCATTCCGTACCCGCGCTCCGCCCGTGAAAGTGATCTGGAGGCATAAGCTATCGGTTGTAATTTGCCCGCGCTATTGACATGTTGTAAAACGCACCCGACCCCATACGCTGATGCATCACGTGAGAACTAGCTTTTTACCTGGATCAAAGAAAGTCAAAACACTGTTGGAACACAGAAGGTTGCATGCCTTATTGAAGGCGCGTTCCTGGGCGTCTCTCCAAAACCAATCGCACCCCTTCCTGAGTAGCACATGGAGAGGCTCCAGCAGCGTGCTTAACTTCTGCATAAAGTTCCCAAAGTAATTGAGTAGCCCGAGAAAGGCGCGCAGTTCTGAGACATTCCGGGGCCTGGGTGCCAGGCGAATTGCTTCTGTTTTGGACTCTATTGGGCGGATCCCATCAGTGGCAATTCTTCTGCCCAAAAATTCAACCTAGGGTGCGAGAAACAGGCACTTGGATTTCTTAACTCGTAGGCCTACCCGATCCAACCGCTTTAGTACTTCCTCCAAATTACGGAGATAGGAGTCGGTGTCCCTGCCCATGATAAGTATGTCCTCTTGAAATACAACCGTCCCCGCGATGGACTTGAGCAGACTCTCCATGTTGCGCTGGAATATGGCAGCTGCTGACCTGATGCCGAATTGGCATCGATTGTACATGAAAAGGCCTCGATGTGTGTTTATGGTGGTGAGTAGCTTGGATTCCTCGGTCAATTCTTGCGTCATTTATGCAGATGTGAGGTCTAGTTTTGAGGAAAGTTTACCTCCAGCCAATGTGGCAAATAAGTCCTCCGCTCTGGGCAGCAGGTACTGGTCCTGTAGGGAGACTCTGTTTATGGTAGATTTGTAGTCCCCACAGATTTGTACGGATCCATCAGGCTTCATGACTGGGACGATGGGACTTGCCCAGTCGCTAAATTCCACAGGTGATATAATGCCTTCCCGCAGAAGCCTGTCTAGTTCGTGTTCAATCTTTTCCCTCATCACATAGGGTACAGCTCTGGCCTTGTGATGGACCGGTCTAGCATCCTGTGTGATGTAGATTTTGACTTTGGCCCCTTTGAAAGTGCCCACACCTGGCTGAAAGAGATGTTCAAATCGCTTTATAACTGCTGAGAAGGAGGTCCGTTCCTCTGACGACATGGCATGTACATCATCACATTTCCAGTTTAGTTTTGCCAGCCAGCTTCTCCCCAGCAGTGCTGGGGGGTCTCCGGGGACAATCCACAGGGGAAGTCAGTTCACTGTCCCTTTGTGTGTGATGGAGAGCATGGCCCTGCCGAGGACTGGTCCGATTTCTTTGGTCTGGGTCCTTAGTTTGGTGTCGACCCTTGTGAGTTTTGGTCTGTCACTTTTATGTGGCCACAGTTGTTCAAATTGTTGAGCGCCCATGAGAGATTGACTCGTTCCCGTATCCAGCTCCATGTTGACAGGTATCCTGTTGAGTAGGACCCTCATCATTATAGGAGGCATCTTGTTGTAAGAGCAGCGGCCATTGATCGTGTTGACCCGCTGTACATCGGTATCCCAGGTACTGTCCCCACCATCTTCTGGTCCGCTTTCCAACCCATCCGATTCGTATACCAGCCGAGCTACCGTTTTTTTGCACATGTGGGCCAGATGCCCTGTATATTCACAGTTCCTGCAAACAGCCTGCTAAAATCGACATCCCCTTGATGAGTGCCCACCCCCACACCTCCAGCACAGACCATTTCTGTTGTTTCCAAAGAATGAGCTGCGTCTGGCTGATCTCTCTTGAGCTTCTCTCAGTTTGTAGTTGATTGCTCGCATTGTGGGTTGATGAGGAGTGAACGGCCATTCCTGTGGCCCTTGCTGGCTTCTGGCACCACTGCCTGTTGTCGAGGGCCTGTTCTCCCGCTTTTGTCTGTGTGTGGGGGTAGCAGCTTGTTTCACGCTGTGAACTCCTTGTTCTGATATTTCGTTAGTTGTCGTACCTGCATTGTAAATCAACCTCGTTTCTTCTTCCCCTGCCAAGAATGTCTGTGCAACCAATGCTGCTGCCTCTAAGGTCAGGTTCTTGGTCTCTATGAGCTTTCGGAATATGCCTGCGTGGCCTATTCCTTCAATGAAAAAATCTCTCAGCATTTCTCTCCTTAGTTCATCGGAGAACTCACATAAACTAGCCAACCTCCGAAGTTCCGCCACGAAGTCGGGTATGCTCTGGCCCATACAGCGTCTGTAGTTGTAGAACCTGTGTCTGGTCAAGTGTAGACTGCTCTCTGGCTTCAGGTGGTCTCTTACCAGTGTGCTCAAATTCTTCAAACTACTTGCTTGCTGGTTTCTCAGTTGCCAGCAGATCCTTCATTAAAGCGTATGTTTTCAAGCCACAGCTGATCAAGAGATGGGCTCTTCTCTTGTCTGCTTTGTCATCTCCTAACCAGTCTTTTGGTTACAAAGCTTTGCTGGAGCCTTTCTATAAAGTCCTCCCAATTGTCTCCAGCATTGTACTTTTCATTTGATCCGTTGTTTGCCATTCTGTGGATTCTGTAATCCCGTAACTCGTCGCCACTGTAAAGTCCTGTCCCCTCAGTACAGATTCACACGAGGAATGTAGTGAAGTCAAGGTCACTCTGGACCTGCACCTTTATTTCACAGCTCTGGAATGCCGCACTTGCCTGAGACCTGTCCTTATATACCTGTCTCTTGCAAGTGCACCCCTTGTGGTAAAGTATGCTGGTGGTTACAGGTCATATCTTATTACAGTCATGTATAGCATGTTAGGATACAGTTATATATAATAATGTAAGATACATGACAAATGTCATCCTAGATTATCTGCTCATGTCGTGAAGTGCTGCTTGAATCTGCAACCTTCTGACTCAGAGGTAACAATGGTACCACTGATCTAAGGCTGACATTTAACCCACAACAGAATAGATGCAGAAGAAAAGTGGGAGATTAGCGGAAACCTGGAGAAATCACTTCAATAGCCATTTTTAGCTGTTACTCTGGGAATTATATCAATCTCCCACTGTAGAGAACCTGTGGAAATCCAGATGCCTGACTTTAAAATGGGACTTAACTACATCTACAGGCGATGGTCCAATTAATCCCTGCTCACTCACCCCACTTCATCTGAAAACTACGTCTTGTCTTGACTCTATGGCCGCGATTTTGCCAACAGGTATGAGTTGGGTGCGGGCGGCAGTGGTGGTGTGTTGGGAACGCGCTCCTGGCTCTAGCCCGCCCTCTGACAGCAATCTTGTTAAGCCCGCCCTGTGGGGTTCCCGGCCAACTAACAGGAAGCTGGTCTGATAACATTATCTGATGATGCATCATCTTCCGCTTTCCTTAAAGGGACCATGTCCACATTGAGTTTGACAGTTCTTCTGTCAGTGTTCTGTAGCATTGAGTTGCTACAAACACTGACAAGCACTGCACAAAGGTGCACAGCTGCACCCAGGCTCTCCCGTGACTCCCTCTAGATGCTTATGAAGGGAGTCACAGCACGCAGAGAGGTGCTCTTCCCTTCCAATGGATGGAAGAGACCTCCCCAGGACACCAACGCAGCCTGGATGCACATTGCACAAGAGGGCATAATCAAGGATGTTGTCAGAAGGACCTGGCTGCAGTGGCACAAATCTTTGAATGATCTCAGTAGATCATGAAACATTACTGCAAAGCCACACTCAACCTCATACTGCTGTGCTACTCGTCACATCTGCATCACTCAGCATTCCCTACCCTACTCCTGCACATCCTTACTCACACCAACTGAACTTGCACCTCCACCCAACCCTCTTTCTCTCTATCTACATTATCACTTGCCCATCTCACTAGCCACTCCTCACAGTCATGCTCATCCTTGTCCAATCATACCAAATAACAACACGCAAGGGTCGGCACTTGGGTGTTTTAGCCAATGTTCATGTAGACTTTATGCTAATGTGTTGTCAAACATTGAAATCTTTATCTTGAACTCTTTGGGATGGAAATTCCTCCCGCCCATTTTGAGGCATTAATCCAGGCGGAGCGGTAAGTATAGTGCTAAGAAATTTGCTGGAATTGGACCAAGAGCTGAAAAGGGTGCTAAATCAGGCGTTACACACCTGGCCTGGGGGTGGGGTGGGTGGGGCACTAACGAAAATGCTGGTGCTAAATTTTGCCGAACCATTGCGCATGAAGTCTGATTCACATTCCGGGAAAAGCCGAGTCTTAAAGGTGCGGCAAAGTAAGTATGCGCATGCGCAGGTCCACCTCCTCACTGACTTGAGAGCGGGAAAATGGACAAGCAGGGAGGAAGGCAGAGAATGCACCATTTCTCGGCCACGGCCCTTGCGTCCTTGCTTGACAATGTTGAGAGACGCAATAATGCGCTACATCCTGGAGGGGGGCGAAGGCCAGCACTAAGTGGGCAGTAGAGGGAGATGGCCCAGCATGTCTCTGCCCGCGACACGACAGCCAAGACAGTGACACAATGTCGCAAAAAATTCAATGACTTCACTAGGACCGTCAGGGTAAGTACCCTTTACATTAACCTTGCAATGCATTCATGTGAGCCTCAGTCTTATACAATGTAACAGCTTTACACTGCCCACCCCTTCTCTATGTATACCAGACCATGCTCCTCATTGCTGGAGACACCTTAAAAGCTCTCTAGCACCTCACCAGACATGGCCCGCCCATTCAAGCGTCTCTCATCTTCTAACTCCCGACTCAGCCTGAGGACACCTACCATCACTTTTTATCTCTTCATATGTGGCCACAGGCCTTCAGCCTCATACTTACTCACAGCCCTTTGTTCCCAAATCCCACCTTTAACACATCCACTGTGCACTGCCACGCAGGCTGAGATGCAGACCTCGTGACATTAACAGCGAGTCACTTCCTGCAGACATGTGTGGCACACGAATAGCGACAGACTCACTGACAACTTCTCATTTTAGTCATTGGCCAAACTCGCCCACAATAGACGAGAGCAGCAACGGATGGGTGGAGGGGAGCCTGACCTCTAGGATCTCACCAACATGGAGGAGCGAATGTCCACCCTCATGAATGCACCAGTTGGAGCGGTGAAGGCCGGTGAGGCAGAGCCCCGCTCGATAGTGACGTTTTGTGAATGAGACGGGCGCTTTCTGTGAGACCCGGTACCCTTGAGCCCACATGCCTTACAATATGTAGCTCCTTCTTCCCTTCCTGCCCCCTCATCAACTGCTACCCACACTTCTGTTGCTTTGTGCTTACAGATGATGAGCCAGATGAGCCACAGCGTGCCCGTCAGCCGCCATCGTCACATGAAGGGGAAGATAAGGAGGATGTGGAGATGAGTGTGGCCACAGAGCAAGACCCATCCTCAATGCCAGTGAGTGGGGAGACCTGCTCGGTGGAGGAGAACACGCTCCTGGGGTTCCCAGATCTGGACGCTCTTGGCCCCAGTAGCCTGCAGCAAGGAGAAGCTCGGGGGCAAGCTTTCCGGAGGGTATGTCAGCCCAGGAGCCCTGCTCAGAGACAGGCAGATGAGGACCTGGATTTGGAGGCTATGTCCAGGGAGTCCATGCAGATGCACCGTGAGCTTATGGGTGCATTGGGGAGGGTGCCACAGAGCGTGGATGCACGTACTGGGCGCGTGGCAGAGGCCGCCTCAAGCATTGCCCAAGCCTCTCAGCAGTCCACTGAGCCCATCCTTGCCCAGTTAAACCGAGAAGCAGGCTCAAGAGCGACAGTGGGGTCAGAGGTGATAGCGATGCCATGGATGACGTGGCAGCAGCCATGACATCACAGGCCGAAGACACGCAAGGTTTTTGTGATGTTATGCAGACACTGGTTGCTGACATGCACTCTCACACTGCAACGTTTCAAGTGCAGTCTGAGCTTATGTAGTCTCAGAGTGATGCCATGTAAGCAGCGTCTGCTGTCATCCTCTCTGTCATCCCCAGACGGATGGGGAACAGACGGTACCGCAGCAGGTCAGCAATCTGTGGTTGCACATATTGCTCCTGATGCTCTGGCTCCGCCCCGAAGGAATGGCAGTGGGCCGCTGGAAATGGAAGGTGCTTTCTTTCCTCACGATGACAGCATTCCTGCTCCTGCCACTGCCAGTCCGCCTCTGCACCTGCCATGGTCTGTACCCCAGCCATCCAACACTGCAGCCACACATCCTGAGGCGGTGCAGTCAGCAGTTGGGCCTTCCAGGCCCACAACTGGTCCAGGGTTCATCTTAGGCTGTCTGTCCCGTCTCCCTCAGACACAGAGCAGCCCTCAAGTAGCCTTGCTGCAGGCACTGAGACCACACATTGAGGAGGAACAGTAGGCGTGGGAGGGGGGTGAGGCAGAGAGGTGGGAAATGTGAGTGCAACACGCACTGATAAAATGTGTCCCCATGAGGCATTTGTACATATGTTCTGCATGACAATGATATTTTATGGTCTTTGAAGTGGCTGTAGCTCCATTTTTTATTTTTTGTGGGTGTGGGGTTTTTGGGGTTGTTTGAGGGATGTTAATAAATAAAATGTTACTTTGACCATCGCCTTCAGCCACTGGTGTATGACTGTGGACTTGTGACGGAGATGTGGTATTATCGTGGCACAATGTGTGGTCATTATTAGCTGCATCCCTCAGCTCTCTCCATTTAAGCAAACCAATGCCTTATGAGCCGCTGCCGAATAACCCTGAGGCCGCCAACATTGGAACGCTGTCTCCTCCGTGGCTGCTGCTGGTGCTCGTCGCCTTGCTGGACATTCGGGGCATCACCAGGCTCCTGTTCCTTTTCCTCCCCCTCCTCCTGAGGTGGGCCTGCTGTCCCCACAGGCAAGGCCTGGGCCCTCATAAAGGCCAAGTTGTGTAGCATGCAGCACACCACAATGAATAGTGACCTGGTGAGGAGAATATTGAAGGCTGCCTCCAGAGTGGTCCAGGCATCGGAAGCGCTACTTCAGCAGCCCTATTGTCTGCTCTATGATGTTGCGGTTGGTGGCATGGCTCTCATTGTAGTGTTCCTCCAGGTCTGTAGTGGGGTTGCGGAGGGGGATCATTAGCCAGGTGGCCAAGCCGTATCCCTTGTCCCAGAGCAGCCAGCCTCGGCCTTCCCATGGTGGCTGAAACAGTCGTGCACAGTGCTCTCCCTCAGGATAAACGCATCATGTGCGTTTCCAGGATAGCGGGCATTAACTGCGAGGATGCGATGCGCGTGGTCACACATCAGCTGAACATTTAGGGATTGGTATCCCTTTCTGTTTCTGAAGACCGCTGCATTCCGGAATGGTGCTTGCAGGGCCACGTGTGCGCCATCAATTGCTCCTTAAACCCTCGGGAAGCCTCCTATGCTGGCAAACCCACATGCGTGCTCATTCTGTTTCTCCTTGGTCATTGGGAAGTTAATGAAGTCCATTCTGCGTGTGTAGAGAGCCAGTGTGATGTCGCAGATGCAGCGATGTGCGATGAATTGTGAGACGCTCCATATGTTCCCTGATGCAGCCTGGAAGGAGCCGGAGGCATAGAAGGTGAGTGCCACTGTGACCTTCACTGAGACGGGCAGTACAGTCCTGGTGCCGATGTGAGGCTGCAGGTCTGCCTGCAGGAGATGGTATATCTCTGTAACTACCTACTTTTAGAAGCGCAGCCTTCTGACACACTGCACCTCGGATAGTTCCAGGTATGCGCATTGTCACCGGTAAAGCCATAAGCCATAAGCCATAAGACACCGGTAAGGTCTCTTGCCCCGATGTCTAGTGGCTCTCCTCCTTTGGCCGCCGACATGGCCAACAGCCCTTCTCTCTTAACGCTGCCTTACTAGAGCATGTAGAATGTGACGCTGACGGCATAGTAATGCACCCATTAAAGTTTTCTAAATGACTTTTTTTCAAGCTGTACTGTTACTTCTGTCTGTTACTGCAAACTCGGAGGCTCAAGCACCATACCCTGCGTAAATGTTGCTCTTAGTGTGACCTCTGAGGGAAGTGCTTCCTCATCCCTTTAAGTAAGCCACCAATTAACGACTGTGGAAGGCTGTACCAACTGTTTTTTCAGACTTGATTAATGGCGGTCGCTAAATGAGGCGGTCGCACCTAATTTAGTGAGTGGGGCGCAAGCGTGGTCATTGCACCAGGACTGACATCATGATCGGATTGATAGTCAGCAACCAGGTGCCAGTGTTTTGTACCCCCGGTAAACCTCAACTAAATTTTCCGGCAAGGTGCTAAAGCTGTGCGCCCGGTCAGTAAGCTATTATGCTCGCAGTAGCGCCCCTTCTGGCTGCTAACTGAGGTGCTAGACAACCGAATTTCCACCCCTTTGTGTTCTTGGACAGATTTATGTGCACCTTTGGAAGTGGCTTAGTGAGTTGTAGTGAATGGTCAGATCCTGCACATTGGTGATGAGTCTGAAAGGAATAGCTCAGACATTGCAGGGATGGTTTATGAAGCTGGTGTAGGGTGGTGCCAACCTGGCACATCATGTAGCAGCCAGGGTGCACATCGTCAAGTGAAATAAATGTTGCCATGGTGAGGCCATCCCTGATTCCCCCAGGCATAAATGTGGTCAGGTGCTAATGGCCTGTGTCCTGTGAAGCATCAGGTGATTGCGGAGAAGGTTGGTGTTGGTGATGCTGGTGTGCCCGGTGATGTTGTTGTTGGGGCTGATTGTGGTGCGATTCTGAGGACCAAGGTGAGATTTTGTCAAAGGTACTGATGCTGCTGGAATAGATGACAGGTGAGTTTGAAATGACAGAAGCGATCTGTCAATGGTGGAAGAGGTTGCTCCAACGAGGTGACTGTGAATAGAGAGTACACTGCAAACACTTCCAACTTACATACAGCTCAAAGGTTTCTTCCAAATCCTGAAAGCTTCATCTTCTGTCATTGGAAAATGAACACGATTTTTGCAGCTGTCAACTTGCCAAAGCAATAGAGAATCACTGAGAACCCAACTCCACTTACCAGGCATGTTCCCCGAGGAACGGCAAACCCGTCAAAAAGTTGGTAAAATTGTAAATGCCCGCTTTTAATCCTCTTAAGTAGCATTCAACTACCTGTTAATGACACTTTTGTGTATACCTTTGCAAGTGGCTTAGTGAGTTGTAGTGAATGGTCAGACCCTGCACATTGGTGGTGTGAAAGGAATGACTTGGGAATTGTGGACACTCCCCACTGGCACCTGGGAATCCCTGGCCAAAGACCACCCAAAATGGAGGAAGAGCATCCAGGAGGGCACTGAGCACCTCAAGCCTTGTCGCCAAGAGCATGCAGAAATCAAGCACAGACAGCGGAAAGAGCGTGCGGCAAACCAGGCTCCCCACCCACCCTTCCTTCAACCACTGTCTGCCCCACCTGTGACAGAGACTGTAACTCCCGCATTGGACTGTAGAGCCACCTGAGAACTCACTTTTAGAGTGGAAGCAAGTCTTCCTCGATTCCGAGGGACTGCCTATGATGATGATGGTGTTAATTGTTATGTATGTAAACTTGACTAGTGTGTAAGACTTGCCACCAGGGGGCGCACCTGTTGGAGACCCAAGGGTCACCTGCAAGCAGGTATAAAAGGCAGTCTACCACACTGCTTCCTCACTCTGGAGTTACGTTTAAGAGACCAAGGTCACAACAGTTTGAGCTTACAGTGTACAGTCTTGTGGAGTTATTCTGAACACAACAATTGGCGATGAGTAACAGATCACGAACTTTCACACGGTTATGGCTGCCATTGGTATTCTTGAGAGATTTGTTGAGGGTGATGATTGGGAAGGCTTCATTGAGTGTCTTGACCAGTACTTCGTGGCCAACGAGCTGGATAACGGAAGATACCGCGGTCAAGCCCAGGGCGATTCTCCTCACCGTTTGTGGGTCCACGATATATGGTCTCGTCAAAAATCTGCTAGCACCGACGAAACCAATGGACAAGACATATGCAGAGTTGTGCACGCTGGTTCGGGAACACCTCAAGCCGAAGGAGAGCATCTTAATAGCCAGGTATCGCTTTTACACGCACCATCGCTCCGAGGGCCAGAACATGGCGAGCTATGTCGCCGACCTAAGATGCCTTGCGGGATATCTTTGCAGCATCGAAGCTCAGCGGCAAGTACTGTGCATAAAATAATGCCTTCAGCAGGCAGAACTGTACATGGCAGGGCTTACACGCCTGCAGAGGCCAGACCTAGGATGACTAGAATTCGCTGTGGGGTATAAATGCGAATCCATTAACACCATGTTGGCGCTGCGGGGGTAATCATCGGACCCATCAATATCGATTCAAGCACTACGTGCGCAAGGGCTGTGGAACAATGGGGCACCTCCAGTGAATTTGCAAACGTACTGCGACTCACCACGTGGCAGAGTCGGCAGAAGATGACCGATCCGGTTCGGATCATGCTGAACGAATAAGAGAGGCAACTCAACCCGAGGCTGAAGAGGAAGTGTATGGGGTACACACCTTCACCACCAAAAGCCCTCCAATAATATTGAAAGTCAAATTAAATGGATTTCCAGTTTCCATGAAATTGGACACGGGGGCGAGTCAGTCAATTATGAGCCAGAAGGCTTTTGAGAAACTGTGGGGCAACAAGGCACAAAGGCCAAAACTAAGCCCGATTCACACAAAGCTGCACACTTACACCAAAGAGCTCATACCAGTCATTGGCAGTGCGGCAATGAAGGTATCGTACGATGGAACTGTGCATGATTTATCACTATGGATTGTACCAGGCGATGGCCCAACGCTGTTCAACAGAAGCTGGCTAGGAAAGATCCGATGGAACTGGGATGACATCAAAGCACTGTCTTCAGTGGATGACACCTTGTGCGCCTAAGTGCTAAACAAATTCCCGTCGTTATTTGAGCCAGGCATCGGCAACTTCACAGGTGCCAAAGTGCAGATCCATCTAGTCCCTGATGCACAGCCCGTTCATCACAAGGCCCAAGCGGTTCCATATATGATGTGAGAGAAAGTCGAGATCAAGCTGGACAGACTTCAATGAGAGGGAATCATATCGTCAGTCGAGTTCAACGAGTGGGCCAGTCCAATTGTTCCAGTGTTGAAAAGCGATGGGACGGTCAGAATCTGCGGGGACTACAAGGTAACGTCAACCGAGTCTCGTTACAGGACCAGTACCCACTACCAAAAATGGATGACCTGTTCGCAATGCTAGCAGGGAGAAAGTCGTTCACCAAGCTAGATTTAACCTCTGCTTACATGACACTGGAGTTGGCTGAATCTTCGAAAAAATTGACGTGCATCAATACGCACAAAAGACTGTTCATATACCACAGGTGGTATATGAACCGCCTGTTAATTGTTATGTATGATAACTTGACTAGTGTGTAAGACTTGCCACCAGGAGGCGCACCTGTTGGAGACCCAAGGGTCACCTGCAAGCAAGTATAAAAGGCAGTCTACCATGCTGCTTCCTCACTCTGGAGTTACATTAAAGAGACCAAGGTTACAACAGTTTGAGCTTACAGTGTACAGTCTTGTGGAGTTATTCCGAACACAACAATTGGCGATGAGTAACAGATCACGAACTTTCACACGATTATGGCTGCCATTGGTATTCTTGAGAGATTTGTTGAGGGTGATGATTGGGAAGGCTTCGTTGAGCGCCTTGACTAGTACTTCGTGGCCAACGAGCTGGATAACGGAAGATACCGGGATTTTGGGATTCGCTCGGCTGCGGCCATCTTCCAGAGGAACATGGAGAGTCTGCTGAAATTGGTTCCGCGCACCGTGGTGTTTCAAGACGACATCCTGATCACTGGTCGCAACACCACCGAACACTTACACAACCTGGAAGAGGTTCTAAAGCGACTGGACAGAGTCGGACTCAGGCTGAAATGCTCCAAGTATATTTTCCTGGCACCAGAGGTCGAACTTTTGGGGAGAAAGATTGCGGCGAATGGCATCAGACCCACGGGTCCAAGACGGAGGCCATCAAGAATGCGCCCAGACCACAGAATGTGACGGAGCTGCATTCGGTCCTGGGACTCATCAACTATTTTGGTAACTTTCTACCAGGGTTGAGCACTTTGCTGGAACCTTTGCATTTATTGCTACACAAGGGTGACGACTGGGTTTGGGGTAAATCTCAAGAGACAGCCTTTAATCAGGCCAGAAACCGGCTATGTTCTAAGAAGTTACTTGTATTGTATGACCCGTATAAACGGTTAGTACTAGCTTGTGATGCATCTTCGTACAGGGTCAGTTGTATTACAGCAAGCCAATGTGTCAGTCAAACTGCAACCGGTTGCATATGCGTCCAGAAGTTTATCTAAAGCTGAAAGAGCCGACAGTATGGTTGAGAAAGAAGCATTAGCATGTGTATATGGGGTTAAAAAAATGCACCAATACCTATTTGGACTCCAGTTCGAGCTCGAACCGCTCATTTCGCTGTTTTCAGAAAGCAAAGGTGTTAACACCAATGCTTCGTCCCGCATCCAAAGATGGGCACTAACATTATCTGCGTATGACTATGTAATCCGCCATAGGCCAGGCACTGAGAACTGCGCTGATGCCCTCAGTCGGCTACCATTGCCCACCACCGGGGTGGAAATGGCGCAACCCGCAGACTTGCTTCTTGTAATGGATGTTTTTGAGAGCGAGACCTGTCACGGCTTGCCAGATCAGGACCTGGACTAGCCAGGACCCTGTGCTATCATTAGTAAAAAGATGCGTCTTTAATGGGAGCTGGTCAGCTGTTCCCGGGGAAATGCAAGACGAAATTAAGCCATTTTACCGACGCAAGGATGAAATGTCCATCCATTCGGATTGTCTCCTATGGGGGAATTGCGTGGTTTTGCCAAAAAAAGGCAGGGAAACGTTTATACGCGACCTACACAGTACCCACCCAGGCATAATCATGCTGAAGGCTATCGCCAGGTCGCACGTTTGGTGGCCCGGCATTGACTCGGAATTGGAGTCAAGCATACACCAATGTAACACTTGCTCACAGTTGAGCAATGCACCAAGGGAGGCCCCACTGAGTCTGTGGTCATGGCCCTCCAAACCGTGATCCAAGGTCCACGTAGATTTTGCTGGGCCTTTTCAAGGAAAGATGTTCCTTGTAGCAGTGGACGCTTACTCTAAAGGGATTGAATGTATAATAATGTCATCATGTACGTCCACTGCCACCATTGAAAGCCTCCGGGCCATGTTCGCCACCCATGGTATGCCCGAAGTCCTTGTTAGTGACAATGGACCATGTTTTACCAGCTCTGAATTCAACGAGTTCATGACCCGCAATGGCATCAACTATGTCAGGTCTGCCCCGTTTAAGCCCGCATCCAATGGTCAAGCGGAACAGGCAGTTCAAACTATCAAGCAGAGCTTGAAATGCGTGACGGACGGTTCCCTGCAGACCCGGTTATCTTAGGTTCTGCTCAGCTACTGGACGCGACCCCACTCGCTTACTGTTGTTACCCCTGCAGAATTGTTAATGAAGAGAGCACTCAAAACTAGACTCTCCTTAGTCCACCCGGATCTCAATGATCATGTAGAAACCCGGCGTCACCGGCATAACGTGTACCACGATCGCGCGGCTGTATCGAATGACATTGAGGTTAATGACCCTGTGTTTGTTCTTAATTACGGTCATGGTCCCAAATGAGTTGCTGTCACTGTTTTAGCCAAGGAGGAGAATAGAGTGTTTGTTGTCAAACTTTTGAATGGACAAACGTGCAGAAAGCATTTGGATCAGACCAAACTGCGATTCACTAACAACCAAGAACAGTTTGAAGAGGAGATTACCATCATTGATCCACCAACACACACCCAACCAGCAACCGACCTAACCACGAGGATGAACCCACCATGCCCAACAGTCCTATCAGACCAGTCGTGCTGCAGTGCAGCAATGATCCGACCAACTCACCCATGCCAGGACTTCAACTCAGTCAATCAACCTGGGAATGTAGAGCCCCGGTTCGCCTCAACTTGTAAATAACTTGTATCTAAGACTTTGGGGGGGGGTGGGGGGCACCTGTTGGAGACCCAAGGGTCACCTGCACACCCCGGCAAGCAGGTATAAAAGGCAGTCTACCATGCTGCTTCCTCACTCTGGAGTTACATTAAAGAGACCAAGGTCACAACAGTTTGAGCTTACAGTGTACAGTCTTGTGGAGTTATTCCGAACACATTAATGACATTAATTAATGGGGCCGCCGCTTGCTGTTGGGTCTGCGATCTTCACGCAGACATGACAGGTCGGAAACTCACACGGAGGCGGGCTTAAAGCGGGCTCCCAACCCGTTGTCAATCAAGGCTATTTTGACAGCGGGCCCACTTCCAAACCCGCACTCACAGGGCTAGAAAGATTCCGGCCTCTGTGTGCAATGCCACAGGAGATTGATTAGTAAAAAGACTAAAAACCAGTCATAGTTCAGGAAAAAGTTTAATATTTCCTCAATCATAGAGAAACAGAAACTATCATCTCAGAACATAATCTCAGTAAATCTGTAGATCTAATGCTACCTGGGCAGCTAATTTAAGTTTGTTAAGTTTGAAAAATAGACTCAGGCCAGAATTTTACCAGTGCTCAATGGACGGGATCGGTGGCGGGTCAGCAGTTAAATGTGAATTGATTGACAGTGGGTTGGGAACCTGCTGTCAAATCATGCACACTTGCCTTTCCCAATGTCGGGTCTGCTCAGCGCCAATGTCAGGTCTGCCGGCACTGAGCAGACCCAACAGGCAGTGGCGGGGTAGCCAATTTAAATGATCAGTGACTTGTTTACAGCCACTTAACAATGGCTTTAAATTTAACTTTTGAATTTAACAGCTCGCCCAAGGGTTTCATGCTGTTGCTAGACCACGTCTGTGAAGCTGAGGCGGGAGGTAAGTGGCCATTGAAACAGCTGATGAGTTGACAGCTTCAATGTCAAGTAAAAGCTCCCACCTTACAGAAATGTATTCCCGCAGCCACAAGCTCTTCCTCACTGCAGTTCCACAACAGATTCATCATGTTGTAAGACTTTACACAAGTCTACATCCAGTCTGACCTCATTACCTCTCACAATTTACAGATCACTTCTGTCATCTCAAGATCACCTGCCATCTATTCAATCAGTATGGGTGCTCTTTATACTCTCTCACCTTGATCCTTAGAATTCCACCACGATCAGCCCCAAATGCCAGCAGTACCAGGCGCACCAGCAGTAACACCAACCTTCTCTGCAATCACCCGATGCTGCACAGGACAGAGGGCATCAAAACCCGAGCACATTGCTGCCCGGGATGCCAGGGATGGCTTCACCATGGCCATATTTACTTCACTTGAAGCTGTACACCCTGGCTGCCAAATGATGTGCCAGGTTGGCACCACCCCATACCAACACCATAAAGCATCCCTACAATGCCCAAGCCATTCCTTTCACACTCATCAGCATTGCAGGGGTTACTGTTATGTTTTACCATTCACTGCAACTCACTGAGCCACTTCCAAAGGTGAACCCAAATTTGTCCAAGAAAGCAAAGTGTTGAAAATGAAGATTTCAATGTTTGACAACACATTAACAGAAACTTTACATGAACATTGGTGATAACATCCAAGTGCCTACCCTTGTGTGTTGTTAGTTGTTATGATTGGACTAGGAAGAGTGTAAGTGTGAGCGGTGGTCAGTAAGATGGGGAAGTGATAATGCAGATAGAGAGGGATGGGTGGAGCTGCAAGGTATGTTGGTGTAAGTAAGGATGTGCAGGAGTAGGGTAGGGAAGGCAGAGTGATGGGAATGTGATGGGTGGCACAGCAGGTTGAGGTTGAGTGTGGCTTTGTACTAATATTTCATGATCCAATAAGATAATTGATAGATTTGCGCCACTGCACCCAGGTCCTCCTAGCAACATCTCTGCTTGTGCCCTCCTGTACAATGTGCAACCAAGCTGTGTTAGTGTCCTGAGGAGGTGTCTTCCACCCATGGGAAGAGGATGTGCTGTGACTCCCTCAACAACAACAAAAACTTGCATTTATACAATGCATTTAACATAGTGAAATGTCCCAAAGCGCTTCACAGGAGTATTATGAGATAAAAAATCATATGGTGGGAGTCATAGGAGAGCCTGGGTGCAGCCCTGTGCCTTTGTGCAGTCATTGCCAGTGTTTGCAGCACCTCACTGCTGTAGAACACTGACAGCACAAATGTCAAACTAAATTTGGACATGGTCCCTTTAAGGAAACCGGCTGATGATGCATCATCAAATGAAATCACCAGATCTGCTTCCTCTAATTGGCTGGGAACCAGGTTGGATAGCCTTGACAAGTCCAATAAACTGAAATTCATTTCAGACAGCGATGGAGTGAGCAGCGGGGTTGAGATCTGCGATCGACATCGCCCACCAAGGTCAGCAAAATCGCAGCCTTAGAGTGGATTTACAATAATCTTAAAATCGGCAAAATAGATAAAGTTCCAAACTTGATAGAAAATGGAAAAACTGTAATACACATTTATTTAACCTAACTGAATTTAAAATGAAGGACATACCTGTTTCTGTCTGTGACTGTTGCCATGCAAGTT
This sequence comes from Pristiophorus japonicus, assembly GCF_044704955.1. Classification (NCBI taxonomy): domain Eukaryota; kingdom Metazoa; phylum Chordata; class Chondrichthyes; family Pristiophoridae; genus Pristiophorus; species Pristiophorus japonicus. The sequence continues at coordinate 269,499,421 of NC_091980.1, forward strand.
TGAATGGTTTCAAAGATAATGTTGATTTCTGACCAACTGTGGCATGTCTCTGAGACTGTGCTTGTTCAGTACTTACAGTATTCAAAGTAATATGGTATTCATGCTGCTGGTAAATGCTGCAAACATATTTTAGATGCAGTTACATTAGATTTAACTGTTAGAGGGTAACTATACCAAATATACCAAATATTCTTCTCCATAAAATTTCTACCACAGTGAGTCTCATCCTATCATCATAAATACGAGAAAAGTGTACTCATCATATTACATTTTTGTACTGGAGTAGCTTCAAGTCACTCTCATACATGGAAGATGTTCAAGGACAACTATCTGTTGGATAAATATTTCTACAATTCAAGAGTAAAGCTGAATGGTCAGAAAAAGGTGCAGAACTCACCCAAAGTGAACAACGTTGTTTGAATCCAAGCTTCTTATGTCAACTCATTATTATAAATAATCACAGTTCCAGGTGCAAGAGGTGGGAGTGGAAAATTGTATTTAGGTGAAATTTTAAGGAATGCGGACAATTAAACTGCTGTCAAAACTTGGAAGTAAAACTGTTTGCAGCCTTAGGAAAGGCTCAAAAGCATTTTGATCCATTGGCTGCATTTGCCAAGGCTGAAGGGGAAGATGGCTTAAAAAGTGAAAGGCAAAATTCAAGTGAAGAACAACCCAATGTGCAGACAAGCCCAGCACCTAAACTAGGTGTGCTCGGGCCTACGGATGTGGCTGGTGGCATCTTAGCATCCTAGGATCTGGCACCGTTCTGGAAGGGAAAACTGAAGTTTGTCAGAACTGTGGAAGGGGACCTAAAGTTTGCCAGAGCTAGGGGCAGAAGGTTGAGTATGGGATTTGTCTCACTGGTGGATTGCTGGGTTATGTCAGCAGTGAAAGCAAAATCTTGACGGCATGACAGAGTGAGGAGAATTCCCAGTTCTGGCAGCACTGTTTGGTGAGTGCCTAAGACATCCCTGCAAACATTAAATTCAGTGTTGATGTGATTAGTTCCTGGATGTGTGTCTTTCTGAGAGTACAATTTTCTCTCACAGTTGTCACTAATTTTCTACATAGCAACAAAACACAATTAAGGCTAATCAATAATTTTCTCTTTGCCGATGAAACTTTTAAAATGCAATTAATTTGTTCTTTATTTGGGGGAATTTATCATCAGAGATAGAGTGATGGAGCACAGCTCCTAGTATCTCACCATTAAGAAAATATTCCAATTTTCTTTCTCAGATCCAAAGTGGATGACCTCACACATCCCCATGTTGAACTTCATCAGCCATAATTTTACCCACTCATTCAGTCTGTCTATGTCCCTTTGTAGCTTCTTCATCTACATAACTTTCTGTACCTCCTAACTTAGTGTCATCTGCAAACTTGGATATACGACTCTCTATTTCTTCATCCAAGTCATTAATATACATGGTGAAAAACTAAGGCCCCAGGACAGATCTCTGGGAAACACCACTTGTCACATCTTGTTAATCACAAAAAGAAGCCTTTATCTTAACTCTGTCTCCGATCAATCTCGCTGAGATGTTGATCGATTAAGTGAATGGGCAAAACTGTGCAAAGATACAGGTACATATCCCAATGAGAAGAAAAGACGATAAGAGAAGGGATAACCATTTGTGGTTAATTAAGCAAATAAGGGATGTTATCAAATTGAAAACAAGGGCATACAATGTGGCCAAGACTAGTGGGAAGCCAGAGGATTGGAAAACTTTTAAAAGCCAGCAAAGAACGACTAAAAAAATGATAAAGAGAGCGAAAATAGATTATGAAAGAAAACTAGCACGAAATATAAAAACAGATAGTAAGAGTTTCTACAGGTACATAAAAAGGAAAAGAGTGGGTAAAGTAAATGTTGGTTCCCAAGAGGATAACACTGGGGAATTAATAATGGAGAACAGAGAAATGGCAGAGGCATTGAACAAATATTTTGTATCGGTTTTCACGGTAGAAGACACTAAAAACATCCCAATAGTGGATAATCAAGAGGCTATAGGGAGAGAGGAACATAATACAATCACTATCACTAATAAAGTAGTATTCGCTAAAATAATGGAACTAAAGGCGATCAAGTCCCCTGGACCTGATGGCTTACATCCTAGGGTCTTAAAGGAAGTAGCTGCATTGGTTGTAATCCACCAAAATTCCCTGGATTATGAAAGTAAACTAGCACGAAATATAAAAACAGATAGTAAGAGTTTCTACAGGTACATAAAAAGGAAAAGAGTGGGTAAAGTAAATGTTGGTTCCCAAGAGGATGACACTGGGGAATTAATAATGGAGAACAGAGAAATGGCAGAGACATTGAACAAATATTTTGTATCGGTCTTCAAGTGGATTGGAAAAGCGCAAATGTAACGTCCCATTTAAAAAAGGAGGCTGAGAAAAAGCAGGAAACTACAGACCAGTTAGCCTAACATCTGTCATTGGGAAAATGTTGGAGTCCATTATTAAGGAAACATTTGGAAAAGCATAATTCAGTCAAGCAGAGTCAGCATAGTTTTATGAAAGGGAAATCATGTTTGACAAATTTGCTGGAGTTCTTTGAGGATGTAACAAGTAGGGTGGATAAGGGGGAACCACTGGTATTTGGATTTCCAGAAGGCATTCGATAAGGTGCCACATAAAAGGTTACTGCTAAAGATAAAAAGTTCACGGGGTTAAGGGTAATATATTAGCATGGAGAGAGGATTAGCTAACTAACAGAAAACAGAGAGTCGGGATAAACGATTGGCAAATAGTGACTAGTGGGGTGCTGCAGGGATCGGTGCTGGGTCCTCAACTATTTACAATCTATATTAATGACTTGGATGAAGGGACTGAGTGTAATGTAGCCAAGTTTGCTGATGATACAAAGATGGGTGGGAAAGCAAATTGTGAGGAGGACACAATAAATCTGCAAAGGACTGTAGACAGGCTAAATAAGTTGGCAAACATTTGGCAGATGGAGTATAATGTGGGAAAATGTGAGGTTATCCACTTTAGCAGAAAAAATAGAAAAGCAAATTATAATTTAAATGGAGAAAAATTGCAAAGTGCTGCAGTACAGAGGGACCTGGGGGGTCCTTGTGCATGAAACAGAAAAAATTAATATGCAGGTACAGCAAGTAATCAGGAAGGCAAATGGAATGTTGGCCTTTAGTGCAAGAAGGATAGAGTATAAAAGCAGAGAAGCCCTGCTACAACTGTACAGGGTATTGGTGAGGCCATATCTAGAGTACTGCGCACAGTTTTGGTCTCCGTATTTAAGGAAGGATATACTTGCATTGGAGGCTGTTCAGAGAAGGTTCACCAGGTTGATTCCGGAGATGAGGGGGTTGACTTATGAAAATAGGTTGAGTAGGTTAGGCCTATACTCATTGGAGTTCAGAAGAATGAGAGGTGATCTTTTTGAAACGTATAAGATAATGAGGGGGCTCGACAAGGTGGATGCAGAGAGGATATTTCCACTCATAGGGGAAACAAAAACTAGGGGACATAGTCTCAGAATAAGGGGCTGCCCATTTAAAACTGAGATGAGGAGAAATTTCTTCTCTCAGAGGGTTGTAAATCTATGGAATTCTCTGCCCCAGAGAGCTGTAGAGGCTGGGTCATTGAATATATTTAAGGCGGAGATAGACAGATTTTTGAGCGATAAGGGAATAAAAGGTTATGGGGAGCAGACAAGGAAGTGGAGCTGAGTCCATGATTAGATCAGCCATGATCTTATTAAATGTCGGAGCAGGCTCGAGGGGCCAGGTGGCCTACTCCTGCTCCTATTTCTTATGTTCTTATGTAAATGGACTTCAATGCAGGCAAATGTGAGGTCATCCATGTTGGACCTCAAAGGGATAGAACAGGTATTTTCTAAATGGTGACAAGCTAAAAACAGTGGAATCCAAAGAGACTGGGTGTCCAGGTACATAGATCATTAAAATGTTATGAACAGGTACAGAAAATAATTAAAAAGGCTGATGGAATGCTGGTCTTTATGTCTAGAGGATTAGAATACAAGGAGGTAGAAGTTATGCTACACCTATAAAAGTCCTGGTTAGACCACATCTGGAGTACTGTGAGCAATTCTGGGCACCACACCTTAGGAAGGATATATTGGCCTTGGAGGGAGTGCAGCGTAGGTTTACAAGAATGATACCCAGACTCTAGAGGTTAAATTACGAGGAGAGATTACACAAACTAGGGTATTATTCCCTAGAATTTAGAAGGTTAAGGCGGGGATTTGATGGAAGTTTTCAAAATATTAAAGGGAACAGATAGGGTAGATAGAGAAAAACTATTTCTGCTGGTTGGGGAGTCTAGGACTAGGTGGCACAGTCTAAAAATTAGAGCCAGACCTTTCAGGAGTGAAATTATGAAACAGTTCTAAACTCGAAGGGTGATAGAAGTTTGGAACGCTCTTCTGCAAATGGCAATTGATGTTAGATCAATTGTTAATTTTAAATCTGAGATTAATAGATTTTTGTTTCCCAAAGGTATTAAAGGATTATGGACCAAAGGCAAGAATATGCAGTTAGGTTGCAGATCAGCCATGATCTCATTGACTGGTGTTACAGGCTTGAGGGGCTAAATGGCTGATCCTGATCCTATATTCCTAGTTGTTAGAGCCTTGGTCAGGCCCCATCTGAAGTACTGTGTTCAGTTTTGGGCAACAAACCTCAGGAAATATATATTGGCCTTGGAAGGGAACAATGTAGATTCACCAGAATTATACTGGACTTAAAGGGTTAAATTATGAGGACAGATTTTCTTGTATTCCCTCAAGTTTAGGAAATTGAGGAGTCATCTAATCAAGGTATTTAAAATGATAAAGTGATTCAAGAGAGTAGATAATCAGAAATTATTTGCTCTGGTGAGGAAATTCAGAACAAGAGTGCATAATCTTAAAATTAGAGTTAGGCCATTTAGGACTGAATCAGGAAGCACATTTTCAAACAAAGGGTAGTAGAATTCTAGCACTCTCTTTCCCAACAGGCTGTGAATGCTGGACCAATTGTAATTTTAAAGACTGAAATCAATAGCTTTACCTAGTTAGGTAAGTATATCAAAGGATATGGAACAAAGGCGGGTAAATGGAGTTGTGGTATAGATCAGCCATAATCTAAATGAATGGAGGAGCAGGCTTGAGGGGGCTGAATGGCCTACTCCTCTTATTATGTCTCTAAAAGAATAACTCAAATTAGGATGGATGCACACATTTTTGGGTGGACTCGGGACAGCAGGGAGAGGAACAAAAGTTGATGAAATGTAGTGACAAATCCCTATCCATAAAATCTCCCTTTGTAATTTGCTTCATAGCAAATGTGGGTGGCCTACAGCATCCACTGAAATACTGCCCATTGCATGTTAACAAAAATGAAGTCTTCCTTTAATCTTGAACATTCTTCTCTTTATACCTGCCTTGAAAAATGAACACCAGTATAAAATAAGTGTTTCGGGTTGCTAGGTGGCTGCCACAGGCAAAAATAAGTTAAAGGCCACCTTCAAAAGTTATTTCCTAACTTGATGCTGAAGACTATAAAAAACATTTTCTGGTTTCTGCCATCTCACCCTTGCTGATTTGCTCAGTACTGCTCCTGGTTGCTTTTTGTTTGTTTTATGTAGATTTTTTGACGTCAGGAAATAATTATGTTTCCCTTGGGGATTCCTCTGTTATGGAAAGCAAGAAGTGGAGTATCAAACAGAAGTCTGCAAGAAAGCTGGACTGATCAGGCACCATAAGCAGCACCCATAGGTACCTACATTTCTATACATGATCCAGGTGATCATAACTGAACCTACCAATGCTTGAGATGGTTGTGCTTTCCTCACGAACCAGCATTGTGTCATCCGCTTGACTCCGATCTGGAGCTCACCTCTATCAGACACCACTCTGCCAATGGCAGTAAAAGTATCTACAGGACTTCTATGCCACTGGTTCCTTCCAAGCAGCACTGAGGAACATTCGTGTTAGCCAAATTGGCTGTCCACCGCTGCATCAAACAAGGAACTGATGTATTGTTTGTGCGAGTAGCCCAGTTGCATCTTCTTCCTACAGACCTTGCGTATCAATGTGAGAGAGCTAGCAACTTTTACAGAGTGATTATATTTCCACCGGTGCAATCTACATCATCATGCATGCTCCTTTTAAGTACTATAAACTTTCTCCACACAAAATGGTTTCAACTATCAATGTGCAATTGGTGTCTAGTCAGAAGCACCAAATTATCCTTGGCAGTCAAGGAACTGCCACAATTCTACTTTAAGACAATCTGCAACCCTAACATGATTTACAGCTGAAAGGTAAGTATCTGGATGACTGATTGGTGATCAAGGCTACTCTCTGCAAGAATAGTCAATGAGACTGGTTTAGATCCAAGGGACTCTGGTGGAGCACTGTTACAATGAATCTCATGGTGCCTCCAGAATTGTCATTAAGCAGACCAGGGGGATTCTGAAGGCACACTTCTGAATCCTCAATCGATTTTTATTTTTTTGTCATGAGATATGGGCATCGCCGGCAAGGCCAGCATTTATTACCCATCCCTAATTGCCCTTGAGAAGGTGGTGGTGAGCTGCCTTCTTGAACCGCTGCAGTCTCTGTGTTCTCCCACTGTTAGGAAGGGAGTTCCAGCATTTTGACCCAGTGCCAATGAAGGAACAGCAATATAATTCCAAACAGGATGATGTGTGACATGGAGGGGAACTTGGAGGTGATGGTGTTCCCATGCACCTGGTGTCCTTGTATCTCGAGGTGGTAGAAAGACTTGCATTTATATGGCGCTTTTCACGACCACCAGACATCTCAAAGCGCTTGACAGCCAACAAAGTGCTTTTGGAGTATTGTGATTGTTTTAATGTGGTTTTGGGAAGTGCTGTTGAAGAAGCCTTGGCGAGATGCTGCAGTGGATCTTGTAGATGGTACACACTGCAGCCACGATGCGTCAGTGGTGGAAGGAGTGAATGTTCAAGGTGGTGGATGGGGTGCCAATCTTCAAGCAGACTGCTTTGTCCTGGATAGTATCGAGCTTCTTGAGTGTTGGAGCTGCACTCATCAGGCAAATGAAGAGTAATCCATCACACTCCTGACATTGCCTTGTAGATGGTGGAAAGGTTTTGGGGAGTCAAGAGGTCAGACACTCTTCGCAGAATACCAGGCTCTGAACTGCTCTCGTAGCCACAGTATTTATGTATCTGAAGAAACTCTGCAGTTCAGTCCAGTCTGGTCTCACATTGTTGTGGTTTGCTGTATGCTGCACAAATTTGCATCCACAAAGGACTGCCCCAGAGAAGCAACAGGAAGGTGACTAAATCAAGTATGAAAAAGGTCCAGGTTCCTTTGGGTATTCTCCATCAGCTTGTTACTGTGGCTCCTCTCTTCCTCCTATCTCTGCAGTTGTCAGCCTTTTTCACTGCTGAGCCAATGGAAAAAATTGAAATGCACATTTTGGGGGCTTCTGTCTCATTTAAATCTTGTTCTACCCATTTAATACATTAAGTGCCCAGCTGTAGCACCAGAGCCTGTCCTTCTTGGCAGTGATGGATGCACTCTGAAAAGTGGTTACACTGTGGGAGCCTGTTTTAAATATGGGATTGATCCTGATCTAGGAAAATAGGTCCAGATCAGATAAGGCAGTCGTCCTCCCTCAACGCATCTGGAGGTGATCTTGTCCTTAAGAAAAATTTCCGCCAAGGAGAAAGTAGCCCACAACCAAAGAAAGAACTACCGTGGATGGAGGAACATTAAAGCTACCAGAATCTTGTCCCTTATTGCAACGAAGCCATAGAACTCGGTCTCTTTGGGTAGGCACACAGGGGAAGCAGTGGGAAATAGAGAAATAGGAAGGAATAATTTCTCAGTTCTTTTGTCCCAACTGTAATCTGCTGTCATATTTGTGAATGCTTAAGCTCATACCTTGTTCTGGAAGCACTATGGCCATTGTGCAACTCGTCTATCCATGCTGACTCATCTCCTTTTTCTGCCTTCTTAAGTGTGCCACAGCAACAAGCTGTCCAATGCTCAGAGGAACCATACCTTTCTTAATACACAACATTTTAGAGGCAAGCTCAAAATAGAAGGGACAAAAAGCGCTGGAAGCCCAACACCAATAATAAAATTCAGTTCACGCACAAAAAATTTACTAATTCAGACAAAGGCCAAACTGGTGCATGAAGTAAAGTACTGACAAAATCCAGCACTATCTCAGTGTCTCCGAGCTTTACATGTTTTTTGAAGTAAAAAAAATTGCTTTTATTTAAGTTTAGTTAAAAACCTACTCAAATTCATCATCCAGTTTGTGTTCAGATTATTTTCAAAATCACAAAAGCTGAAATTATGTTATACACAGAAGATAAAATTTGGCTTTTCCACTGAGAATAAGTAGATTCTTTGAACAAAAGCCAGAGTAATTATGTCATCAGTACAGTCTTACATGTTTGAAGAAAGAGAGAAATAGACACATGGGGACTGAAATTAGTGAAGGGCAAGGGCCACCCAAGTGCAGCCCAAAGGACTGCCAAGATACCTGACGGTACTCTGGGCAGGGTTTTCGGCAAAAAGGTACTTGGAAGGGCGGCCGGCGACAAAAGAGTGACTTACAGCGTCAATCTGGGTGGCAGCAGGCGGGAGCTCTCAGTCTTGCCGCCCAAGTGCCGCTGAAGATGGAGTTGGGCCCAGGGAGGGTCGAAGAGCTGCAAATAAAAAACATCCAAAAAAAAAACATCGGAAGACCTTCAACAGTCCCCATCAAGGTAAGTCGCTATAAAGAATAAAATTTTAAAATTGTTTACTAACCTTTTTTTCAGCTCTCCATACTTACCGTCGGGGATAGACCAGCCTCCTCGTAGCGGTCCACCCCCGCTCTGGCGCCGACTCCCGCCCGCACCAATCTGGCATCTCGACAGGCGAGAGGTCAGTTGTGCCACTTGGCTGTCCATTGACATCAGCGGGCAGTTCCCGGCGGTTCTCCCCTCCCGCCCGCTCCAGACCAAATCAAAACTGGCACTGGGCGCAACTCGAGGAGGAATGTTGGCGGCAGTGGGCGGTAAGGCCATTTATTTCTGCCCCAGGCTTTTTTATTGGTAAGATCCCGACTAGTAATTCAGTATTGGTTATTTTCATAAAATCTTGCTGGTTCCCATTATCAGTTTTCTAGCTCCTTTCAGTGCTTTTGATTTGTATTTTCCCCACCTTTTCAGTGTTGATTTGTTGCTATTTGATTTGGAGCCAATCAACAGTGTAATGGCTAAATTGCGATAGCAGGAAGAGTAATAAACATGAAATGCATGCTAGATATAATCCTTTTAGTGCCAGATAAATTAGTTCATTGACAAGCATACCTATCAATATTAGAATATTAAAACTGTTTAGCACAGCATTATTTAGCTTTATTTGCTAGTTACAGAATTTTGAAATCGTACCTTTGTTCTTGTTCCTTAGGAGTGACAATATTTGGCAAATTACTGAAATGCAACCGATCTGTTTGAAGTTCACTTATTTCTTCAAAACTCTCACAATCACCAAACTGCACGATAAAATTTAAATTAAATTAAAATGCTTCAAATATAGTAAGATACACATTACATGAGATTGCAGAAAGTAAGCAAATATTCCACACTTTTTCTTTATTAAAACATTACTGGAGTATTTTTCTAAATTACTAAATCTTAGTTTATTTCACAGAGATAAAGAGACGAAGAAATGTTGCAATCATTTTAATGCATTTTAAAATAAAAATTTCAGATTCTATGCAACCATGTTGCACCATATGGGGCCGAAATTCAGGCCCGCCAGAAACCTGGCACACCTACCGCCTTTTTCGCGCCATTAGTGGTGGCCACTCGATCCATATTCAGTAGATGTTTTTTTTAAATGGGTTCCTGTGGTAATGAGTGGCCATGTGCTGATAACAAGCCAACCACTCCCTTAAAGGCCAGGGTTTGCAGCTAGGCCCTGAGGAGCGAAGGAGTGGGTTCGAAGGATGGCTGGTGCTGGTTACATAGAAACATAGAAAATAGGTGCAGGAGTAGGCCATTTGGCCCTTCGAGCCTGCATCACCATTCGATAAGATCATGGCTGATCATTCCCTCAGTACCCCTTTCCTGCTTTCTCTCCATACCCCTTGATCCCCTTAGCCATAAGGGCCATATCTATCTCCCTCTTGAATATATCCAATGAACTGGCATCAACAATTCTCTGCGGCAGGGAATTCCACAGGTTAACAACTCTCTGAGTGAAGAAGTTTCTCCTCATCTCAGTCATAAATGGCCTACCCCTTATCCTAAGACTGTGTCCCTGGTTCTGGACTTCCCCAACATCGGGAACAATCTACCCGCATCTAACCTGTCCCGTCCCGTCAGAATATTGTATGTTTCCATGAGATCCCCTCTCATCCTTCTAAACTCCAATGTATAAAGGCCCAGTTGATCCAGTCTCTCCTCATATTTCAGTCCAGCCATCCATGGAATCAGTCTGGTGAACCTTCGCTGCACTCCCTCAATAGCAAGAACGTCCTTCCTCAGATTAGGAGACCAAAACTGAACACAATATTCCAGGTGAGTCCTCACCAAGGCCCTGTACAACTGCAGTAAGACCTCCCTGCTCCTATACGCGAAATCCCTAGCTATGAAGGCCAACATACCATTTGCCTTCTTTCCCGCCTGCTGTACCTGTATGCCAACTTTCAACGACTGATGAATCATGACACCCAAGACTCGTTCCACCTCCTCTTTTCCTAATCTGCCACCATTCAGATAATATTCTGTCTTCGCGTTTTTGCCCCCAAAGTGGATAACCTCACATTTATCCACATTATACTGCATCTGCCATGCATTTGCCCACTCACCTAACCTGTCAAAGTCACCCTGCAACCTCTTAGCATCCTCCTCACAGCTCACACCGCCGTCCAGTTTAGTGTCATCTGCAAACTTGGAGATATTACACTCAATTCCTTCATCTAAATCATTGATGTATATTGTAAAGAGCTGGGGTCCCAGCACTGAGCCCTGCGGCACTCCACTAGTCACTGCCTGCCATTCTGAAAAGGACCCGTTTATCCCGACTCTCTGCTTCCTGTCTGCCAACCAGTTTTCTATCCACGTTAGTATATTACCCCCAATACCATGTGCTTTGATTTTGCACACCAATCTCTTGTGTCGGACCTTGTCACAACCCTTTTGAAAGTCCAAATACACCACATCCACTGGTTCTCCAATGTCCACTCTACGAGTTACATCCTCAAAAAATTCCAGAAGATTTGTCAAGCATGATTTCCCCTTCATAAATCCATGCTGACTTGGACCGATCCTGTCACTGCTTTCCAAATGCGCTGCTACTTCATCCTTAATGATTGATTCCAACATTTTCCCTACCATTGATGTCAGGCTAACCGGTCTATAATTACCCGCTTTCTCTCCCCCTCCCTTTTTAAAAAGTGGTGTTACATTAGCTACCCTCCAGTCCATAGGAACTGATCCAGAGTCGATAGACTGTTGGAAAATGATCACCAATGCATCCACTATTTCTAGGGCCGCTTCCTTAAGTACTCTGGGATGCAGACTATCAGGCCCCGGGGATTTATCGGCCTTCAATCCCATCAATTTCCCTAACACAATTTCCCACCTAATAAGGATATCCTTCAGTTCCTCCTTCTCACTAGACTCTCGGTCCCCTAGTACTTCCAGAAGGTTATTTGTGTCTTCCTTCGTGAAGACAGAAGCAAACTATTTGTTCAATTGGTCTGCCATTTCTTTGTTCCCCATTATAAATTCACCTGAATCTGACTGCAAGGGCCCTACGTTTGTCTTCACTAACCTTTTTCTCTTCACATATCTATAGAAGCTTTTGCAGTCAAGTTTTTATGTTCCCGGCAAGCTTCTTCTCGTACTCTATTTCCCCCCTCTTAATTAAACCCTTTGTTCTCCTCTGCTGAATTCTAAATTTCTCCCATTCCTCAGGTTTGCTGCTGTTTCTGGCCAATTTATATGCCTCTTCCTTGGATTTAACACTATCCTTAATTTCCCTTGTTAGCCACGGTTGAGCCACCTTCCCCGTTTTATTTTTACTCCAGACAGAGATGTACAATTGCTGAAGTTCATCCATGTGATCTTTAAATGTTTGCCATTACCTATCCACCATCAACTCTTTAAGTATCATTTGCCAGTCTATTCTAGCCAATTTACACCTGAAACCATCGAAGTTACCTTTCCTTAAGTTCAGGACCCTAGTTTCTGAATTAACTGTGTCACTCTCCATCCTAATAAAGAATTCTACCATGTTATGGTCACTCTTCCCCAAGGGGTCTCACACAACAAGATTGCTAATTAGCAATTTCTCATTACACATCACCCAGTCTAAGATGGCCAGCTCCCTGGTTGGTTCCTTGACATATTGTTCTAGAAAACCATCCCTAATACATTCCAGGAAATCCTCCTCCACCGCATTTGCTACCAGTTTGGTTAGCCCAATCAATATGTAGATTAAAGTCCCCCATGATAACTGCTGTATCTTTATTGCATGCATCCCTAATTTCTTGTTTGATGCTGTCCCCAAACTTACTACTACTGTTTGGTGGTCTGTACACAACTCCCACTAGCTAGCGTTTTCTGCCCCTTCATATTCCGCAGCTCCATCCATACCGATCTCACATCATTCAAGTTAATGTCCTTTCTTATTATAGGTCTGGTTGACCAAGAAGGGCAAGACGATTTTCCGACGCAGATCTCGAGACCCTGATGCAGTCTGTTGAGGGCAGGAGGCGAGTCCTTTATCCAGACATGGGGAGACCCACTCGTGAGGTGTTCACGAATGCATGAAGGGAGATTGGTGTGGAGGTCTCAGGGGCCTCCATTCATAACTGGACCATGATGCTGTGCAGAAAACGTTTGAATGGCATCATCCATCTGATGAAAGTGAGTACCTGTTCCACCAACTGCTGACCTTGCATCTGCGCGCCTCTCCTTCATTCTTCTCTTATTTCCCATCTTCACTGTTCAGTCACTGAAGCAGCATGTCATTGTTGCCACCTTTATATATATATATACATTTGTGTATTTGTGTTCTCACAATGGAGACTCCCATTCATCTCACACTAACAGCTGCATGTCAGGGACACACACTTGTGCTCTCATTTCTGATGAGTCATCACAGTGGTATTCACCAACCATTCTTTCTTTAGCAGGCCAAACTGGTTCACAATAGAATGGAGCAAAGGATGACGTGTGGTGGCAAGGCAGATATACATGTCTTCACACCCTTAGAGGAGAGGGTCCAAGGGGCTCATGGGCGGACATGGTGTCTTCTCTGTGACCTGCGGTATTGCTCATACCGATGTGGGTAAGTGAAAGCCCGCCTTTAATGCTCTCTCTCCCTGAATGCACCAGCGCTCACTGTGCCTTTTCTTCTGAAAGTCTGCTAGTTGCAGCCTCCATGTGTCAATTCCCCACCTCCCCCTCACGCCAGGCCTTCTCCCATTTATGTTTGCAGATGAGATGCCCCCTGTGGCCTCCAGTACTGGCAAAACCAATGTGGACAGCATGGGTAAGTGAGGCTCTCCTTTAATGCTCTCTCTCCCTGAATGCGCCAGCGCCTACTGTGCCTTTCCTTCTGAATGTCTGCTAGTTGCAGCCTCCATACGTCAATTCCCTACCTCCATCTCACGGCAGCCCTTCTCCCATTTATGTTTGTAGATGAGAGACCAAGTGGCAGCACAGGAGAGAATGAGGCAACACCTAGCACACCAGTGCCAGGCCTCAATGACACTCTTGATGACATCAGCACAGAGATGTTTAATGAGAGCATTGAGGACATGGAGGGGTCCAGCTTTGTTGATACCATGGAGCGAATTCCATCATTTGGGAACATCAGTGATGAGGAAGAGGAAGAGACTGCTGGCACCAACGCATCACTGCTTCCACCCACACGCGCCAGCTCAGATACTGGGAGTACACGGTCTGATCTAGTTCAGATAGTACAGGGGTCTGCACTGGGTGTTGTACCGGGGCCTAGCGGGCTGCAGCGTGGTGATGGGGCTAGGCATCATGTGCCATCTCTCCGGGGGGACAAGTCCGCACCGGAGTTCTGCTGAGGAGGACTCAGACGAGGCCATTGATGTTGCGGCTTACGAGAGAAGGGTGGAGGCCATGCATTCCCAGATGTTGGGGGCACTGGCAAGGGTGCCAGAGAGTATGTCGGAAGTGGTCAGGAGCATGGAGGAGTCTGCCTCCCGCATAGTTGACAGCTCTGCGCACACCATGGAGCCCATCATTGCCAGTGTGCAGGTGATAGTGGACTCCCAGATTGTCTGTGCGGATCCAGTTATGATGCCACAACCTGCAGGTGATGTGGCAGCTACCATTTCAGCACATGTGCGAGGGAACGAGCGCATCAGTGCTGGTTTGGAGAGGATGGCCGTGGCCCTGGAAGTGCAGAATGCTCTGATGCACTTTGGGCAACAAGCCACAGAGCGTCAAACTGCTGCCATGGAGCGTCAAACTGCTGGAATGTCTGCTGGCTTTGAGACTCTGGCTGCTCTCATGCAGTCTCAGCTCGATGCCACCCAACACCTCAGTGTTGCGTTCATGGCTAGGTCCGCCACGGGCCACGGGGGAGCTTCCGGTGTTGCGCCACAGCATTGACCTGAGCTCCCTCAGATTGGTGGTGGTGGTGGTAATGTGCCACCCCGTGGAGTGACGCAGGCTCCTCAGACCAGGATCCTGATGATGTGCTTTCTCAGGATCACACCATTCCTGACCCCAGACCCGTCACTCCACCATTGAATCCAACCATGGTCTCGCCAGAATGAACCCTCCCAGGAGGGTGCTGACCAGTCTGCAGCCGGTCCTTCCAGGCCCAAAGCTGCTTGAGGGCGTCCTAGGACATCTGCAGCTTCCACACAAGAAACACAGCAGCTTTCCCAGATGCATGATGCAGGCCCAGGGGAGACACTGAGGTGGACTAGTAGGATAGGCATGCGTAAGAGATGCACAAGGGTGAGAAATGATGTTTTTGTGTAAGTTGTTTGGAATGTTTTTTATTGTGTTGGCTTTTCACCGATTTGGATCATGTCTTAAATCTTTATTTTTTGCACCTATGTCTGGCCAGGTGTATCATTTGAGTGTGGGCAATTATGTGTGAAAGCACTCATTGAGATGCACATGGAAAATAAGAGCTGAAGGATCATGTGGGGATGAGATTATGTGAATCGAGCAGCAATCAGACATCTCTGCACCTCCCTCGCATCATTATACATCATCATAGGCTGTCCCTCAAAATGAGGATGTCTTGCTTCCACGCCAAAAAGGGATGAGTTCACAGGTGTTTCAATGAAGGACCTAATATTCCGGATCCTGAACTACATCTTGAAGGGTGGAAGATGCCGATGCATGGATTTTTTTAACGTGTGGTGGCCGTTGTACCCCAGCCACTACATGGGCTTGACAGAGCTAGGTCTTGGTCCAACGACAAGGATTAACCAAGACAACTGGAGACCAGCTCTGCTGCACGGACCTAGTGTGCATACATATCACAGTGTGGGCTGGCCCATGCTGCCCTTCGGTCCTCGCCTCTTCTGGGCCCCAAACTCATACCTCTCCTGGGTCCTGGTCACATCCCTCTATGAACTCTTGCAGCTCCTTCGCCCCAACCTCGCTGTACCTGCCCGCACTGCAATCAGCGACCTGGATTTGGGTGGCATCAAATCCAGTCGTTCTCTTCGCAGCCGTCGCCCTACTGCAGCAGCACGTGCTGCTGCCTACAGTGGCATCCCGCCGCACATTGCTCACTCTAATGGCCCCGGCCTGTTGATGGTCTTGCAGGCCGGGACCGCACCAATTTCCGGGCCGGGCCACTGCAAGTTGTTCCCTTGCAGGGTTGCGATGGTGATGGCGCCTCCTAGCTGGTTGGCAATGGAAATCCTGGTCCTCCTCCTCAGGTGCTACTGCTGGCTCGACCTCCAGTGTCTGGCCCCTCATGATAGCCAGGTTGTGCAGCATGCAATAGATCACCACAAATATGCAGACCCATTCAGATTACTGCAAAGCGCCACCAGACCTGTCCAGGCAATGGAACCTCTGTTTGAGGATCCCGATGCAGTGCTTGATGATGCACCTGGTGCCTGAATAAGCATCATTGTAGGCATGCTCAGCCGCAGTCCTGGGGTTCCAAAGTGGAGTCAGCAGCCAAGTGATATCCCTTGTCCCTGTGCAGTCATCCACAATCCTAATTTGGCTCAGTGAAGACGACGGGCACACTGGTCTGGTGCAGGATGAAGGAATTGTGGCTGCTGCCTGGATACCTGGCATCAATTGCCAGGATCCTATGCTGGTGGTCGCACACCAGCTGCACATTCAGGGAGAGGAATTCCTTTCTGTTCATGAAGAGTTCGGCATGGTTCAGTGGCGCCCTCAGGCCAACGTGGACCCTGCACAACCCTGCAATCCTGACAAATCCGGCTTGCCACTTCACCTGATTCTCCCTGGTCAAGGGGAAGGAGATATATTTGATTCTTCTCCTATAGAGTGCATTGATCACCTGCCAGATGGAGTGATGAGCAGAGAATTGGGAGATTTTCGATATGTCTGCAGTGGCAGACTGAAACGAGCCCATCGCATAAAGGATCAGAGCTATGGTGACCTTGGTCTCAACGGTGAGAGCTGTCCTGAGCCTTGTGTGAGGCTGCAGATCTTGCCGCAGGACATTGCACAGCTCCCTCAGTACGTCCTTTCTAAATCGCAGCCTTCACAAGCATTGCTCATTCCTGAGCTCCAGAAGGAAAATTGTCATCGGTAGACCCTTTGACGGTAGGACCTCATTCCCCCAGGTCTGTGGGGGACACCTCCGATGGCAGCTGGCTGATCGCCTTCTACCTGTTGCTGGCAAGGCTCCTGGCCTTGTATCTGGTGCGGGAGGTCAGCGTACTGAACGTCCTCCTCACGCCATCTCCCTCCTGGCCACCCTCTGCACGTTGAGGTCTGCAGGCCTTTGTCATTGCTGGGCAGCCATGGCTGCTGCCTCCCTTGCCTGCTGCCTATGTATCCATTGCTGATGGCACCGCCTTCTCCTGCGTGCCACCCTGCCTCTCACAAGGTGTACAAGGCATTCGCCTGCCAACACTGAGTCTGTAATGTCCTTACTCTACAGTATGAAACCACACGAGGCACATTCTGGGGACAAGATCACTCTGTGACCTTAACTCTTTATTCACAGGACTCCAAAGATGATGACCCTGCGTGGGACCTCCCTTTTTATATCTGTGTGTTCAGGTAAGGAGTGTCACCCACAAGTTCACCCTTGTGGTCAAAGTGTGCATCTAGGTTGTGTATACAGTAATACAGTGGTGATACATTGTAGTTACATACATGACATCACCTCCCCCCCCCCCCAAAGTCTTATTGGGATCATAGGTTTAGTCTTTCAGGTGGTCTACGCTCCCTCGTGCAGCGCCGCAGTTGGGGCTCTGGTTGTTGGACACTGACGTGAGTGTCTGTCACCTGTGGTGATTCCGGCCTGACTGCAGGGACTGTGCATTCTTTTGATTGCTCTTGTTGCTCGTTCACTGGCGGTGTTGTGAGCTTCATCTCATGGTCGGTCTTCTTCAGGTTCCTCCGTGTCCATGCTGAACCTTTTTTTTACTTGGTCCAGATGCTTACGGCATATCTGACCATTGTTGAGTTTTACCACGATGACCCTATTCCCCTCGTTGTCAATTACAGTGCCCTCAAGCCATTTGGGCCCCATGGCGTGATTGAGGATGAATACAGGATCATTTATTTCCATACATCTCCCCCTCGAATTACGGTCATGGTACTCATTTTGTGACTTACGCTTGCCCTCAACTATGTCGGTCAGGACTGGGTGAATGAGGGACAACTGAGTTTTGAGCGTCCGTTTCAGTAGTAGCTCTGCGGACGGGACCCCCGTAAGCAAGTGCGGTCGGGATCTATAGGCCAGCAGGAGACGCAATAGGCGGCATTGTAGGGAGGGTCCTTGAATCCTGAGCATACCTTGCTTAATGATTTGGACCGCACGTTCCGCCTGGCCATTGGAGGCCGGCTTGAACGGCGCAGTCCTGATGTGGTTGATGCCATTGCCCAACATAAACTCTCAGAATTCGTAGCTTGTGAAACATGGGCCATTATCACCAACCAGGATGTCCGGCAAGCCATGGGTTGCAAAGATCGCATGTAGGCTTTCCACGGTGGTGAATGACGTGCATGAATTCAGAATGATGCACTCGATCCATTTCGAGTATGCATCTACCACAATAAGGAACATCTTACCCATGAATGGGCCTGTATAGTCAACATGAATGCGCGACCGTGGCCTGGTGGGCCAGGGCCACGGGCTGAGCGGGGCCTCCCTGGGGGCATTACCCAGCTGGGCACACGTCGTGCACCTGCGAACACAGTGTTCCAGGTCTGAATCAATTCCAGGCCACCAAACGTGTGACCGGGCAATGGCCTTCATCAGCACAATGTCTGGGTGCTCGCTGTGGAGTTCCCCGATGAATGCCTCCCTGCCCTTCTGGGGCATAACTACACGGCTGCCCCATAGTAGGCAGTCAGCTTGGATGGAGAACCCATCCATCCATCTGTGGAACGGTCTGACCTCCTCAGGGCATGCTCCATGTGTAGGCGCCCAATCCCCAGTCGGGACACATTTCTCAATCAGGGATAGGAGAGGATCTCTGTTTGTCCAGATTTTGATCTGGCGGGCTGTGATGGGGGAGCCTGCGCTGTCAAAGGCGTCGACAGCAATGACCATCTCGGCGCTTTACTCCGCTGCCTCCTCAGTGGTGGCCAATGGAAGCCTGCTGAGCGCGTCAGTGCAATTTTCAGTGCCGGGCCCGTGCCGGATGGAGTAGTCATAAGCAGCCAGCATGAGAGCCCATCGCTGTATGCGAGCTGATGCGTTGGCATTGATAGCCTTGCTGTCTGACAACAGGGATGTTAATGGCTTGTGGTCCGTCTCTAATTCAAACTTCCGACCAAAGAGGTACTGATGCATTTTTTTACACCATAGACACATGCAAGCGCTTCCTTCTCGACCATCACATATCCCCGTTCTGCTTGAAAGAGCGACCTGGAGGCATAAGCCACAGGTTGTAGGTGACCCTCAGCATTGCCCTGCTGCAACACGTACCCAACCCCATAGGACGATGCATCACACGTCAGAACCAAGGGTCAACAACTTGCTTGAACAAAGTAGGTTTCGCGCCCTATCAAAAGCCCGTTCCTGACAGCCCTCCCAAAACCAATCGCAACCCTTACGCAGGAGCACGTGTAGCGGCTCCAACAATATGCTCAAGTTTGGCAGAAAGTTCCCGAAATAGTTCAACAGTCCCAGGAATGAACGCAACTCCGATGTGTTGCAGGGCCTGAGTGCTCGTCGAATTGTCTGTTTTGGATTCGGTGGGCCGAATCCCATCTGCAGCAACTCTCCTGCCCAGAAACTCAACCTCAGGAGCTAAGAACACACATTTAGACTTCTTGAGTCACAGGCCTACCCGGTCCACTTGGCGTAGCACCTCCTCTAGCTTGTGGAGGTGTTCCTTGGTGTCTCGACCCGTGATGAGGATGTCATCCTGGAATACGATCGTTCCAGGAATGGATTTAAGCAGGCTTTCCATGTTTCGTTGAAAAAGCGCGGCCGCTGATTGTTTATAACAGGTGCCCATTTGGCATTCAAACAGTCCCTTGTGCGTGGTGATGGTGGTCAGAAGTTTAGATTCGTCGGCCAGTTCCTGGGTCATATAGGCTGAAGTGAGGTCCAACTTGATGAACGTGCTTGCCACCTGCCAGCGTGGCGAAGAGGTCCTCCGCTCTCGGGGGCGGGTATTGATCTTGTAGGGACACTCGATTGATGGCGGCCTTGTAGTTGCCACAGATCCTGACAGAGCCATCCGCTTTTAGGACAGGAATGATGGGGCTCGCCCAGTCGCTGAACTCAACAGGCGAGATGATGCCCTCTCTCAACAGCCAGTCCAATTCGCTCTCGATCTTTTCCCGCATCACATACGGCACCGCTCTGGCTTTGTGGTGCACTGGCCTGGCGTCCGGGGTGATGTGTATCACTACTTTAGTGCCTTTGAAAGTCCCGACGCCAGGTTGGAATAGTGAATCGAATTGTTGTAGGACTTGTGAGCACGAACTTCGCTCCACAGATGACATTGCGTGAACATCCCCCCATTTCCAGTTCATCTCGGCTAACCAGCTGCTCCCCAACAGTGCGGGACCATTGCCTGGGACAATCCAGAGCAGCAGCCGATTCACTAACCCATTGTGTGTGACAGCCAATATTGCACTGCCGAGCACCGGAATGATTTATTTCGTGTAAGTCCGTAATTGTGTCTCAATACCTGCTAATTTGGGTCTACTGGCTTTAAGTGGCCATTGCTTCTCAAATTGCTGAATGCCCATGAGTGACTGGCTGGCCCCAGTATCCAGCTCCATGCGTACAGGAATACCATTTAATAAAACCCTCATCATCATTGGTGGCGTTCTGGTGTATGAACTGTGAATATTCGCCATATGGACCCGCTGAACCTCGGTGTCCATCGATTTGCCCCAAAAGAACCCTCTTCTGGTCCATCTGCCTCATATATTAGTCTGGTTGCAGACTTCCTGCACATTCGAGCTAAGTGGCCACTGAGATTGCAGTTCCTGCAGACAAACTGTTGAAATCTGCAAGATCTAGCTAAGTGTTTTCCCCCACACCTCCAGCATGAGTTAAAGTTTCCATTGTTGGGAACAAAGGGACTATGGCCAGGCATTCCGCGCTGACTGTCCCTTTGACTGCTTTTAAGTACCCTATTAGTGGGTGTCAATGGCCCCATCCCGGACTGCATCGTCCACTGTGATGGCGTGAATGTCAGTTCAGCCTGCCATTGTCTCTGTTGAAGTCCTACTCTGGGGGCTATTGCTGCCTGGGGAGTGTCGGACTCCCCCTGCCTGCCTGCGGGGCTCTGAGTCGCATTGATGATGTTGACTCCCTGATCCATCGCCGCATTAGAGGCAGAATTGCGCACGCATATTCCTTTAGTCTCTTCCTCCCCCGTCATGAAAGTTTGAGCTATCAACGCCGCCGATTCCAAGATCAAATCCTTGGTCTCAATTAATTTGTGGAAAATTCCTGCATGACCGATGTCCTCGATAAAGAAGTCCCTTAGCATCTCCCCCCTGCAGGCGTCTGTGAACTTAGAGGCTGGCCAAATGCCGGAGATCCGCTATGAAGTCCGGTATGCTCTGTCCTTCACAACGTCGGTGGGTGTAGAATCTGTGTCGGGCCATATGTATGCTACTCGCCGGTTTGAGGTGCTCCCCGATCAATTTGCTAAGTTCTTCAAAGGTTTTGTCCGCCGGCTTTTCGGGTGCTGGTAAGTCCTTCATGAGCACGTAAGTCTTTGGTCCGCAGCTGGTCAAAAGATGAGCCCTTCGCTTGTCGGCCGCTGCATCCCCCAGCCATTCTTTCGTAATGAAGCTTTGCTGAAGCCTCTCAACAAAATCGACCCAGTCTTCCCCAATACAGTACCATTCCTCTGTGCTACCGGTGGCCATTCTCGTGGGTCGTGAATTCACGTTTCTCGTCGCCAATGTAATGTCCTTGCTCTACAGTATGAAACCACATGAGGCACATTCTGGGGACAAGGTCACTCTGTGATCTTATCTCTTTATTCACAGGACTCCAAAGACGATGACCCTGCGTGGGACCTCCCTTTTTATATCTCTGTGTTCAGGTAAGGAGTGTCTCCCACAAGTTCACCCCTTGTGGTCAAAGTGTGCATCTAGGTTGAGTGTATACAGTAATACAGTGGTGTTACATTGTGGTTACATACATGACAGAGTCCATTCTGTATGAAGGATGGACTCTCACAAGCAGGCATCTGTGGAGCAGAGAATGAGGCCCACAGGCCTCCACTAATCATAGAAATTTACAGCATGGAAGTGTTGTGTATGGAGAAAGAGTCAGACTGAACACTGTGAGCTCAAAATAAAGTGTGACAGTCTTTTATTGCAGGTCTCCAGAGTGCCTCTCCAACCTGTGAAGCTTCCTTAAATATCTGTGCTCCCAAGGGATTATGGAATCCCTTGAGACTCCAGGGGATGAGCCCTCTGGTGGCTGCACAGAGTAAATACAAGTCCACATATATAACAGGAAGGAGGCCATTTTGACCCATTGTGTCCATGCCAGGCAACAAGAGGTTATCCAGCCTATTCCCACTTTTCAGCTCTAGGTCCATAGCCCTGCAGTTTACAGCACTTCAAGTGCACATCCAAGTACTTTTTAAATGTGGTGAGGGTTTCTGCCTCTACCACCCTTTCAGGCAGTGAGTTCCAGACCCCCACAACCCTCTGGGTGAAGAAATTTCCCGTTAAATCCCCTCTAAACCTTTTACCAATTACTTTAAATTTATACTTCCTGGTTGTTGACCCTTCTGCTGAGGGAAATAGTTCCTTTCTATCCACTATATCTAAGCCCCTCATAATTGTATACACCTCAATGAGGTCTCCCCTCAGCCTCCTCTGTTCGAATGAAAACAAACCTAGTGCATCCAATCTGTCTTCATAGCTAAGATTCTCCACTCCCGGCAACATCCTCGTAAATGTCCTCTATACCCTCTCCAGTGCAACCACATCCTTCCTGTAATGCGGTGACCAGAACTGCACGCAGTACTCTAACTGTGGCCTAACTAGTGTTTTATACAGTTCAAGCATAACCCGCCTGCTCTTGTATTCTATGCATCAGCTAATAAAGGCAAGCATTCCGTATGCCTTCTTAACCACCTTATCTACTTAGCCTACTACCTTCAGGGATCTGTGGACATGCATTCCAAGGTCCCTTTGTTCCTCTACACTTCTCAGTGTCCTACCATTTAATGTGTATTCCCTTTCCTTGTTAGTCCTCCCCAAATGCATTCCCTCACATTTCTCCGGATTGAATTCCATTTGCCACTGTTCTGCCCACCTGATTGATATTTTCCTGCAGTCCACAGCTTTCTTCTTCATTATCAACCACACAGCTGATTTTACTATCATCTGCAAACTTCTTAATCATACCCCCTATATTCAAATCTCGATCATTGATGTATACCACAAAAAGTAAGGGACCAAGTACTGAGCCCTGCGGAACCCGACTGGAAACAGCCTTCCAGTCACAAAAACACCCATCAACCATTACCCTCTGCTTCCTGCCTTTGAGCCAAATTTGGCTACTTTTCCCTGGATCCCATGGGCTTTCATGCCAAGTCTGCCATGTGGGACCTTATCAAAGCCTTGCTAAAATCCATATAAACTACACTACCCTCATCGACCCTCCTTGTTACCTCATCAAAAAATTCAATCAAGTTAGTCAGACATGACCTTCCCTTAACATGCTTTGAGTGTCTTTGATTAATCCGTGTCTTTTTAAATGAATATAGTCAGTGAGAGTGAAAAAGTTTTTTTAAGTTCACAAAAAGTTCTGAAAAGTCTGTTGCAGGTTTAACAAATCCCCACTGTGAAATCCGAAAAAGTTTGGTCAAAAATACCCGATTGCACAAAACCTTGGTTCCTCCTTTGGCGGTTGAGAGCAGCCCGGCAAAGTGCAGCAACCCAAAAAGCTGGTGGGGGCACTGTCAACAAAAAAGCCGGCATTTTTATACCGAATACAGGTGGCGTGGCCACATAGCAGCAGTGTGCATGCTGATGATGTCATCACGGCTGCAAGCCCCATACCGTAGCGGAAGTCGGCGGTTTGGGGCAGAAGTGGACACCACCCAGAAAATCCCCGCCACTCGATTCCGCCGCATGGCCGCCACAAACCCGCGGTAACGGACCTTATCGGGACCCTGAATTTTGGCCCCTATATCTCAAGTTATCATTTACTCCAATGTGAATTTAAAGTACGATAACCATTAGTTAGAATTCTTATAATGGCATTGCCTACTGAAGTGTGCATGAGACAGTCATACAAACAAATTTACACAATTGCAATCTAAATTTAGGAAAACTGAAGTTACCTGTGCAGCATTCCCTTGTCTTTCATATTGATCCTCTGATGCTTTCTCTTTTGTGAATGCAGTAATTTGCCTCAAAATGTTTTCTGTGTCTATTTTTAAAGTGGCGCTATCAGTATTAAGGGAATAATATATAACAGTAGAAAGATTTCAGTGAAATTACTCTGTTATGATATGAACATGACTCCAGAAGTCATCTGTAACAGTACATTCACGTTACCAATCATTGCACTAATGCTAAATTTGTAGAGTGCATATTTTGTGTCAAATTGAAGAGATTCTGAAATGATACTGAACGAATCTACGTCTCCTGATTTAGGCTGCATTTACATTGTAAGTGTAGCATTGGAGCAAAGCAAAAACACTTTGCACAACACTACAGTTATAGTGAATGCATCTTTGGATTGCCTACATTGCAATTGCCCACCTTATACGGTCTTTCTCATGAATCAAATTGAAAGAGACTTTACAGATTGCAGAAGTAAGTCAAAGGTTGATAATAGGAAAAATGATAGCAGATGCAGTATCTTTAAGCTATTTTGATGTCAATGATAAAGGCATTGCCTTTGAGAGCTACCCTTCATGTGCAATATAAAAGATGCCTTCCCCAAGCTGATGCATCAGCTCTTTTCCAGAAAAAAAACCTATTAGGATAAAGTACTTCCCCAAGAAAGGGGCTGAGAAAATGGTTGGTTAATATGTAGAGCATGCCACTATTTGGGTAAAAAACATGACATTGCATTGTAGATAATCTTCACTTTTACTTAATTTCAGCATTCACCACATACTACAGGCAGCTGACTTGTCAGTTGGAAGAAGAAGACGATTAGGATCAAAAGCCTGCAGTCTTCGTTAGAGATTCACAGCTGATGCTCTATCCAGTCTTTCTTACAGATATTGTAAATGATGCAGTGATCAGTGTGCTGACCTGACCTGGGTGGGAACACCTCCAGCAACACTGGGGATAAGAGGAATGTCCCAGGACTCAGCGCGCCGTCCTGACCTGGGTGGGAACACCTCCAGCAACACTGGGGATAAGAGGAGCTAGACTCCACAAGGAAGCAGCGTGAGCCATCCTGATGAGGGCGACAAAATCGAAGAGGGTGACTAAATCAACATCATTGGAATCCAGGTTGGATTGAGGCCGAGCCCAGTGGCGAGGTCGGGACCCAGGGGGCGCGGTGAGCGGAGGTCGGGGCCCAGGGGCAACGAGGAGTGGAGGTCGGGGCCCAGGAGCGGCGAGATCGGGTCCCAGGAGCAGCGAGGAGTGGAGGACGAGGCCCAGGAGTGGCGAGGAGTGGAGATTGGGGCCCAGGAGTGGCGAGGAGCGGAGGTCAGGGCCCAGGAGTGGTGAGATCGGGGCCCAGGAGAGGTGAGATCGGAGCCCAGGTGGGCGAGGTCGGGGCTCAGGAGTGGAGCGAGGTCTGAGACCAGGAGCAGGGCGAGGTCGGGGCCCAGGAGCGGCGAGGTTGGGGTCCAGGAGGAGTGCAGCAAGGTCGGAGCCCAGGAGCAGCGCGGTCGGGGTCCAGGAGGAGAGCAGCAAGGTCGGGGCCCAGGAGCGTCGCGGTCGGGGCCCAGGAGGAGCGCAGCAAGGTCAGGGCCCAGCAGCAAGGTTGAGGCCCAGGAGTGGCGCAGCGTGGACCAGCAGCAGGGTCGGGGCCCGGGGAAGGAGCAGGACGGGCCAACAGCGAGGCAATGAATCCCAGGGAGAGAGGACCTGCGGAAAGGAGGACAGTAGCAGTATGTCTGTGTGTATGTACTAGGCCCATGCAGCGGAGCCTGGTCTCCAGTCATCTTGGATCCCCTTGCCACTGGACCAAGACTTTGCTCTGTCAAGCATGTGTGGTAGCTGGTGTGCAACGGCCACCCCACGTTAAAAGAATTCACGCACAGGCATCTTCCACCCTTTAAAATGAAGTTCAGGACCTGGAACATCAGGACACTCATGGACAATCCCAACAGCAACAGATCGGAACATCGCATTGCTAGTGTTGCCCGGGAACTCAGACGTTTTGACGTACACATCGCTGCCCTAAGCGAGACCTGGCGGGCAGGTGAAGACCAGTTCAAGGAACAAGGTGGTGGTTACACCTTCTTCTGAAAAGATAAACCAGAAGATCGCCGCCTCCATGAGGTAGGCTTTGTCATATAAAATGAACTCGTTGGCCATCTCAGAGACTCCCCTTGCGGGATAAACGAACACCTCATGACCCTACGGCTCACCCTAGCCCAGAACCAGTGCGCTACAGATGAGACCAAAGAGGAATTCTACTCCAGCCTTGAATAATCCCTGTCCCGAGTGCAACGGGTGACAAGCTGATCCCTCTTGGCGACTTTAACGCCAGAGTTGGAAAGAACACAGACCTCTGGGGAGGTGTGATCGGCAGAGAGCGGGTAGGGAAAACCAACTCCAACGGTACCCTCCTCCTGACGAAATGCTTAGATCATGGCCTTGTCATAACCAATACCTTGTTCTGTCAGAAAGACAAGTACAAGGCTTCTTGGCAACACCCTCGCTCCAAGCACTAGCATCTGCTAGACTATGTCATCGTCCAAGCGAGGGACCGCAAGGATGTGTGCACCACCAGCGCCATTTCAGGAGTTGATGACTGCTGGACGGACCACTGCATAATCTGCTCCATCATCTCCATCAACGTAGCCCCAAAACAGCAACAGCAACAGAAACAATGCCGCAGGAAAATCAACACTGGCGCACTCAAAGACTCTGCTAAGAAAGCCCTATTCAACCAGCGCCTCGCTACCAACCTGACGACTCCCAGTGACCCAGAGTGTCCACAGCACCCGGTCTGCCCTCAAGGTCTCCATAATTATCACCTGTGACGAGACGCTTGGTCACTCGACCAGGAAACACCAAGACTGGTATGACGAAAAGGACCAAAAGATCCAGGAGCTAATAAGCTGCAAGCGCTAGGTATTCTAGAACTGGAAACAGCAACACAACTGGAGAGCAAGAAAGCAGCTCTACAGACATCTGAAGGCCGAGGTCCAACAAAAATCTTGCGACCTAAAGAACAGATGATGGGTGGAGAAAGTGCAGGAGATCCAGCTATTAGCTGACAACCACAACGTGCGTGGATTCTTTAGCGCAGTCAAGACCACCCAAGGTCCTACCCCACTGCTGGCCAAGAACGAAGAGGTACTCAAGGACAAAGAGGCAGTCAGTGCCCGCTGGAAGGAGCACTTCAAAGATCTCCTTAACCGAGACTCTGTCTTCGACATGAGTGTCCTCGACTCCATCCCGCAGCATGCTACCTGCCACCATCTCAGCACAACCCCAGCCCGACATGAGGTAGAAAAGGCCATCCGACAACTGAAGAACAACATGGCCTCAGGAGCAGATGGAATCCCCGCCGAATCACTAAAACATGGCGGAGAAGCACTATTGGCGCAAATACATGATCTCATTTCTCTTATCTGGAAGAAGGAGAAGATGCCAGGAGATCTCAGAGAGATTGTAATCGTGACTATCTTCAAGAAAGGTGACAAATGTGATTGTGGTAATTACAGAGGAGTTTCCCTGCTGTCGGTCACAGGGAAAGTCATCGCAATAATTCTCCTCAATCGCCTTCTCCCTGTGACTGAAGAGCTCCTCCCAGAGTTGCAATGCAGATTCCGCCCACTAAGGGGCACAATGGACATGATCTGCACTGTGCGGAAAATCCAAGAGAAATGCAGGGAACAGCACCAACCCTTGTACATGGCCTTCTTTGACCTCACAAAGGCCTTCGACACTGTCAACCGTGAGGGATTATGGAATGTCCTCCTCAAATTCGGCTTCCCGCAAAAGTTTGTCACCATCCCCCGCCTGCTTCACGATGACATGCAAGCCGTGATCCTGACCAATAGATCCACCATAGACCCAATTCACATTCGGACCAGGGTCAAACAAGGCTGTGTCATCGCACCAACGCTCTTCTCAATCTTCCTTGCTGTAATGCTCCATCTCACCCTCAGAAAGCTCGCCGCTGGAGTGGAGATAATCTACAGAACAAACGGGAAAGTGTTCAACCTCCGTCGCCTCCAGTCCAGATCCAAGGTCGTCCCATCCTTTGATATTTAATTCGGCACACGCGGAGGCCGAACTCCAAGCCATCGTCAACACCTTCGCCGAAGCATACGAGAGCATGGGCCTTACACTAAACATCCATAAGACAAAGGTCCTCTACCAACATGCCCCCGCCACACAGCACTGACACCCAATCATCAAAATCAATGACAAGGCCTTGGACAATGTGGACCATTTTCCATACCTCGGGAGCCTACTGTCAACAAGGGCAGATGCAGATGACGAAGTCCAACACCGCCTTCAGTGTGCCAGTGCAGCCTTCGGTCGCCTGAGGAAGACAGTGTTTGAAGACCAGGACCTCAAACCCGGCACCAAACTCATGATCTACAGAGCAGTAGTGATACCGGCCCTCCTATATGCTTCAGAGGCATGTACAGCAGGCACCTCAAAGCACTGGAGAAGTATACCAACGCTGCCTCCGCAAGATCCTGCAAATCCATTGACAGGATACGTGCAGCAACATCAGTGTTCTCGCTCAGGCCAATATCCCCATCATCATAATCATCACAGGCAGTCCCTCAGAATCCTCTAAAAATGAATCCTTAGATGGCTGCAGTCCAATACACGAACCACAGTCCCATTTACAGGTGGGACACTAGTCGTTGAGGGAAAGGATGGGTGGGACAGGTTTGCTGCACGCTCTTTCTGCTGCCTGCGCTTGATTTCTGCATGCTCTCGGCGATGAGAGTCAAGGTGCTCAGCGCCCTCCCGGATGCACTTCCTCCACTTTGGCCAGGGACTCCCAGGTATCAATGGGAATGTTGCACTTTATCAGGGAGGCTTTGAGGGTGTCCTTGTAATGTTTCCTCTGCCCACCTTTGGCTCGTTTTCCGTGAAGGAGTTCCAAGTAGAGCGCTTGCTTTAGGAGTCTCGTATCTGGCATGCGAACAATGTGGCCTGCCCAGTGGAGCTGATCAAATGTGGTCAGTGCTTCAATGCTGGGGATGTTGGCCTGATCGAGGACACTAATGTTGGTGTGTCTGTCCTCCCAGGGGATTTTCAGGATCTTGCGGAGACATCATTGGTGGTATTTCTCCAGCGACTTGAGGAGTCTACTGTACGTGGTCCATGTCTCTGAGCCATATAGGAGGGCGGGTATTACTACAGCCCTGTAGACCATGAGCTTGGTGGCAGATTTGAGGGCCTGGTCTTCAAACATTCTTTTCCTCAGGCGGCCGAAGGATGCACTGGCACACTGGAGGCAGTGTTGAATCTCGTCGTCAATGTCTGCTCTTGTTGATAAGAGGCTCCCGAGGTATGGGAAATGGTCCACGTTGTCCAGGGCCGCGCCGTGGATCTTGATGGCTGTGCTGTGCGTGGAGACAGGTTGGTGGAGGACCTTTGTCTTACGGATGTTTAGCGTAAGGCCCATGCTTTCATACACCTCAGTAAATATGTTGACTATGGCTTGGAGTTCGGCCTCTGTATGTGCCCAGAGGCAGGCTTCGTCTGCGTACTGTATCTCGACGACAGAGGTTGGGGTGGTCTTGGACCTGGCCTGGAGATGACGAAGGTTGAACAGGTTCCCACTGCTTCTGTAGTTTAGTTCTACTCCAGCAGGAAGCTTGTTGACTGTGAGGTGGAGCATGAGAATGAGGAAGATTGAGAAGAGGGTTGGGGCGATGACGCAGCCCAGCATCAAAGCATTGACCACGCTCCGTTGGAGAGGCCACATCATCCAATACGAGACTCCCAAAACAAGCCCTCTACTCGGAGTTTTGACATGGCAAGTGGGCCCCAGATGGGCAGAGGAAATGCTTCAAGGATACCCTCAAAGCCTTCTTGAAAAAGTGCTACATCCCCATCGCCACCTGGGAATCCTTGGCCCAAGACCGCTCAAAGTAGAGAAGCATCCGGGAAGGCGCTGGAACCTCAAGTCTCTTCACCGGGAAGTCAAGCGTAAACAGCACGGCAACTCAAGCACCCCACCCACCCGTTCCTTCAACCACCATCTACCCCACCTGTGACAGAGATTGTAGGTCTCACATTGGACTCATCAGCCACCTGAGAACTCATTTTTAGTGTGGCAGCAAGTCATCCTCGACTCCGAGGGACTGCCTAAGAGAAGAGAGAGATCACTGAATAAAAAGCATTTTGCTTCAAAGATCTTGAAGTTTATCATCTAGAACAGAAATTACTACCAACTTAACATGAGTTATTGTTCATTGAGTTCCCTCATATTGAGAGGTTTGGCGAGTACATACTGGATTGTTGATAAGACAAAATATCCAAAGCTATCTGATAACATGTACCTATGAACATGATTCCAGCTACGATTTTTTTAAAGGAAATTGAATTGCAAAAACTGACTGATTTGAGCCATAGTTTTTCCAAGTTCAGGGTAGCATAGTTTTTCAAGTTCAGGGTAGCATGGACCTTTCTTCATGGCCTTTCAGCTCTCAAAGCAGCAAATTGTTTACTTCAGCTGCTATGATGCATGGAATTGTTTATATCATTTAAATGGATGATTTCTATAAATTGGAGGAATAAGTGATCCTCTTGAAATTCTCCATGACTAAGTAATTATGGCAGTGCCCTTCTATTAGGACAGGAAAAACATTGTAAGCATGACCTACTCTGGTCTTTACACTGATTGGAGGCATGGCATAACTGCTATGTGGATGGAGTGAATGTTCAGGAAGATTAGGCTTTATAGACTCACCCTGGCCTTGGGTCCCTTGAATCCTGCTGTGGTGGCCATGATTCTAGAATCAGTCCCAAAAATGCTGATAGTACAAAGCCCTGCCCAAGTCTGTACAAGGACAACATGAACCATAGGGGTTTGTTAGTCCATAGATAACCTTGAAGCTCTGCTAATTACACTTGTAGATTTTAAGCAAAAGCCCTACCTGGTCATTGAAACGTTATTTACCTTGAAAGGCATCTTAAATCAATTCTGCAGTACTATTGACAGATCAGGAGAATTAACACGTGGCTAAAAGTCTAGTGTGGGAAAAAGGTGTTCCTCTTCATGGGACACTGGCACCAATTCTAGGACAGGAAGGAGTTGTACCAATGGGATGGGCTCCATCTAAACCAGGGTGGGACCCATGTCCTCGTGGAAAGGATCAATAGGGAGGTGGAAAAAGCTTTAAACTAGTATGATGGGGGCAGGGATCTACAAGAAATGTAACCAGCCTAAATATAAACAAAGCAGGAAAAAAGAGCATAGGAAAGAATAAAGGGAGGACATTGATGGCATGGGAATAAATAGTTATAGAACAGGAGTCTAAAAAGATGGTTAAACATTCAGTGAGAGGAAAT
This sequence comes from Pristiophorus japonicus, assembly GCF_044704955.1. Taxonomy (NCBI): domain Eukaryota; kingdom Metazoa; phylum Chordata; class Chondrichthyes; family Pristiophoridae; genus Pristiophorus; species Pristiophorus japonicus. Next base: position 269,530,753 of record NC_091980.1, read on the forward strand.
CCTATTAAAAATGAGTTAAACTGTCTGTACAGCAATGCACACAGTGTCCGTAATAAAATAAGGGAGCTGGATCAATCCTGCGTTGCGAGGAACCAAACATAGTAGGGATTACTGAGAAATGGATACAGAAAAATCAAGATTGGGAATTAAACATTGTAGAGTATAGCATATTTAGAAAAGCTAGAGAGGGAAAAAGGGGAGGTGGAGTGGCTGTAATAATGGCAGTAGAAAAATATAACATAATGGCAGTAGAAAAAAATGACGAAGCTATCAACAAGGCAAAAATAGAATAATTGATAGATAAAAGATAATAAAGGATCAATCATATTAATAGGTTTAGTCTACAGACACCTAATAGTGGAAGGGAGGTGGAGGAAGAAATATGCAGACAAATTAGGGAAATGAGTAAAAAAACAGAATAGTAATCGTGGGGGAATTCAACTATCCTAATATTAATTGGATAGAAGAGGTAGGTAAAGGGGATAAGGGAATGGAAATCCTACAACATGTACAGTACTCCTTTCTAGCCCAATATGTAAAAATACAACAAGGGAAGATTCACTATTGGATCTAGTAATGGCGAATGAACCATAACAGATAAGCTAAGTAAAAGTAGGCAAACATCTAGGCAATAGTGACCATAATATAATACGCTTAAAGATGTCAATTGAGAAGGACATAAGTATGACGAAAACCAGGGTAATAGGTTGGAGAAAAGCCGATTTTGAGGGGTTGAGATTAGAACTTGGGAAAATAAAATGGGCAACAATATTGGCAAAAATCGATGTAGAACAGCAACAGGAAACATTTAAAACAGTGTTCAACAGAGTGCACGAACAATATATTCCATTAAAAGGAAAGAACAAACTAAACACTAATGAGACTCCATGGATTAATAAAGCCATTTCAGAATGGCAGGCAGTGACTAGTGGGGTGCCGCAGGGCTTAGTGCTGGGACCCAAGCTCTTTACAATATACATCAATGATTTGGATGAAGGAATTGAGTGTAATATCTCCAAGTTTGCAGATGACACTAAACTGGATGGCGGTGTGAGCTGTGAGAGGGACGCTAAGAGGCTGCAGGGTGACTTAGACAGGTTAGGTGAGTGGGCAAATGCATGGCGGATGCAGTATAATGTGGATAAATGTGAGGTTATCCACTTTGTGGCAAAAACGCGAAGACAGAATATTATCTGAATGGTGGCAAATTAGGAAAAGGGGAGGTGCAACGAGACCTGGGTGTCATGGTTCATCAGTCATTGAAAGTTGGCATACAGGTGCAGCAGGCGGTAAAGAAGGCAAATGGTATGTTGGCCTTCATAGCTAGGGGATTTGAGTATAGGAGCAGGGAGGTCTTACTGCAGTTGTACAGGGCCTTGGTGAGGCCTCACCTGAAATATTGTGTTCAGTTTTGGTCTCCTAATCTGAGGACATTCTTGCTATTGAGGGAGTGCAGCGAAGGTTCACCAGACTGATTCCCGGGATGGCCGGACTGACAAATGAGGAGAGACTGGATCAACTGGGCCTTTATACATTGGAGTTTAGAAGGATGAGAGGGGATCACAGAGAAACATACAAGATTCTGACGGGATGGGACAAGTTAGATGCGGGTAGATTGTTCCCGATGTTGGGAAGTCCAGAACCAGGGGACACAGTCTTAGGATAAGGGGTAGGCCATTTATGACTGAGATGAGGAGAAACTTCTTCACTCAGAGTGTTGTTGATGCCAGTTCATTGGATATATTCAAGAGGGAGTTAGATATGGCCCTTACAGCTAAAGGGATCAAGGGGTATGGAGAGAAAGCAGGAAAGGGGTACTGAGAGAATGATCAGCCATGATCTTATTGAATGGTGGTGCAGGCTCGAAGGGCCGAATGGCCTACTCCTGCACCTATTTTCTATGTTTCTATGTTTCATAAGGGAACAATTGAGGGAATGGAAAGAGGCATACATTAAGTACCTAAACAGCGGGGCATGATAAGGGAGAATACGAAAAGATTAAGAGAGAAGTCAAGAAAACAATTAGGAAGGCAAAGAGGAACTATGAAATTAAATTATCAAGGAATATAAAACAAAATAGTAAAATATTTTACAGGCACATAAATAACAAAAGGGAGGTTGGGATGGGAATAGGGTCATTAAGGGATAGACAGGATAATACCACAGGTAACGATAGAGAGATGACAGAAATATTGAATAATTAGTTTGCTTCAGTATTTACCAGGGAGGTAGAACAGGTGATGAGATTAGTAATGAGATAAGTACATTTAAATTAAAAAGAGGGGATATATTAAATAAACTAATCAAACTCAAAGACGATAAAACCCCTGATCCGGATGGATTGCATCTATGCATTTTAAAAGAATCTAGGGAAGAGATAGCAGAGGCGTTACTACACATATTTAATAATTCATTAGAAAAAGGTGTAGTGCCAGAGGATAGCTAACATAACACCTATATTTAAGAAGGGGGACAGAACATGTGCAGGGAATTATAGACCAGTCAGCTTAACATCTGTGGTAGGAAAAATAATGGAATCCCTACTAAAGGAGAAAATAGAAGAATAACTACCAACCAAAAATATAATAATGAATAGTCAGCATGAATTTAAAAAGGGAAAGTTTTGCTTGACCAACCTCTGAGTTTTTTGTAGACGTAACAGAGAGTAGACAACGGTAATGCAGTAGATGTAATTTATCTAAATTTTCAAAAGGCCTTTGATAAGGCACCCAATAATAGACTGATGAACAAGGTCAGAGGATGCGGAGTCAGGGAACAAGTAGCAGAATGGATAGCTAGCTGGCTTCAAGACAGAAAGCAGAGAGTAGAGGTAAAAGATAGATATTCACAGTGGCAGAAGGTGGATAGTGGTGTTCCACAAGGATCAGTGCTGGGATCACTGTTGTTCACAATTTATATTTATGATTTAGACTTAGGAATCAAAAACACAATTTCCAAATTTGCAGACGACACCAATACTGAGGAGGACTACAACAAATTACAGAAGGATATTGATAAACTTGCAGAATGGGCATATAATTGGCAATGAAGTTCAACACAGATAAAGGTGAGGTATTACATTTTGGTAGGAAGAATAGGGAGGTCACTTATTACTTGGAGGGATGCAAGTATAGGTTGGATAGAGGAACAAAGGGGTCGCGGAGTACAGATACACAAATCACTAAAAGTTGCAACACAGATTAGCAAGGCCTTAAAAAAAGCAAACCAAGCACTAGCGTTTATTTCTAGAGGTATAGAAATGAAAAGTAGGGAAGTTATGCTAAACCTGTACCGAACCTTAGTTAGACCACACTTAAGAGTACTGCATACAGTTCTGGCTGTCATATTACAAAAAGGATATAGAGGCACTGGAGAGGGTGCAGAGAAGATTTACAAGGAAGATACCAGAAATGCGAGGGTATACATATCAGGAAAGGATGAACTGGCTGGGTCTCTTTTCTCTTGACAAAAGAAGGCTGAGGGGTGACCTAATAGGGGTCTTTAAAATTATGAAAGGTTTTGATAAGAGTGGATACAGAGAGAATGTTTCCACTTGTGGGAAGAGCAGAACTAGAGGCCATCAATATAAGATAGTCACCAAGAAATCCAATAGGGAATTCAGAAGAAACTTCTCACAAAGTGTGGTGAGAATGTGGAACTCGCTACCACAGGCAGTGGTTGAAGCGAATAGTATGGATGCATTTACGGGGAGGCTAGGCAAGCACATGAGGGAGAAGGGAATAGAGGGTTATGCTGCTGAATTTAGACATGGCTGGAGAGATGCTGTAGGAGAGAGCGCTTTAGATTCCTGAGGCATTGGAACTGCTTCTGGGGGAGGTGGGACCTGTACTAGCCGAACGAGTTGCACACCAACAGAGCTGGGACCAATATCCTTGCCGAGGGTTTGCTAGTGCTATTGGGGAGGGTGTAAACTAGCTTGGCAGGGGGATGGGAACCTGAGAACAGAGTCAGTAGGGAGGGGAGTAAAGCTAGAATTGGAAAGCAAACTGTAGAAAGTAAATTTGAAGGACAGAGGAAACAAGCATGAAAAAATGGTAATAAAACAAATTTAAAAGCTCTTTGTCGAAATGCACGTAGCATTCGTAACAAAATAGATGAGTTGACGACACAAATAGATACAAATGGGTATGATCTGATAGCCATTACAGAGATGTGGTTGCAAGGGGACCAGAACTGGGAACTAAATATTCAGGGGTATTTAACAATTCGGAAGGACAGACAGAAAGGAAAAGGAGATTGGGTAGCACTGTTAATAAAGGATGAGATCAGTGCTGTTGTGTATATGTAAAGCATGCACTCCCATGTTCTGCCACCAGGGAGTGCATCCCCTGAAGTCCCAAGGGATCCCAACATCCCTTGGGAGCACTGTATATAAGCCTGCCACTAAGGTCTGCCCCTCACTCAGGAGTGTCTTATTAAAGACTGAGGTCACTGTTACTTTAACCTTCCTGTGTGCAGTTTCATCAGTGTTAGGAACACAATAACTGGCGACGAGTATACGTATCCAACGCAAAGATGCAGCAAGCTGTGGGCATCCTGGAGAAGTTCTCAGAAGGTGAGGACTGGGAAGCCTATGTCGAACGGCTAGACCAGTACTTTGTAGCCAACGAGCTGGACGGAGAAGGAAGCGCTGCAAAAAGGAGAGCGGTCCTCCTCACGCTCTGCGGGGCACCGACCTACAGCCTCATGAAGAATCTTCTGGCTCCAGTGAAACCCATAGATAAGTCATATGAGGAGCTGTGTACACTGGTTCGGGAGCATCTTAATCCGATGGAGAGCATGTTGATGGCGAGGTATCGGTCCTACATGTGCCAGCGATCTGAAGGTCAGGAAGTGGCGAGCTATGTCGCCGAGCTAAGGCGAGTTGCAGGACAATGTGAGTTTGATGGCTACCTGGACCAGATGTTCAGAGACCTTTTTGTACTGGGCATTGACCACGAGACCATCCTACGAAAACGTTTGACTGTAGAGACACCGACCCTCAGTAAGGCCATTGTGATAGCACAGGTGTTTATGTCCACCAGTGATAACATCAAACAAATCTCTAAGCACACAAGTGCTAGCAATGTTCATAAATTAACTGGAACTCTGTTTGCAAGCAGAAATGTACAGGGCAGAAACCACGTGTCTGCAACTGCCAGCAGGCCTCAGGTGACCCAGATGACACAGAGTCCGCAACAAAGAATGAATGCAAGGCAATTCACACCTTGTTGCCGTTTTGGAGGCTTCCATTCAGCCTATTCATGCCGCTTCAGAGGGTATATTTGCAAGAGCTGTGGAACAATGTGGCACCTCCAACGAGCTTGCAGACAGGATGCAAGCTCTGCAAAACCTGCTAACTACCACGTGGCAGAGGAAGATCGGTCCATGGTGGATCAAAGCAATTTCGAGCCTCAAAGAGAGGAGGCAGATGCTGAAGTACACGGGGTGCACACATTTTCGACGAAATGTCCAGCTAGAATGCTAAATTAAAAATTGAATGGCTTACCCGTAGCCATGGAACTGGACACTGGCGCTAGCCAATCCATCATGAGTAAAAAGATGTTTGAGAGACTGTGGTGTAACAAGGCACTCAGACCAGCCCTGAGCCCCATTCACAATAAACTGCGAACGTACACCAAAGAGCTCATCACTGTCCTGGGCAGCGCCATGGTCAAGGTCACCTACGAGGGCACGGTGCACGAATTGACACTCTGGATTGTCCCGTGCGATGGCCCCACACTGCTTGGAAGGAGCTGGCTGGGCAAAATCCGCTGGAACTGGGATGACATCCGAGCGCTATTACATGTCGATGAGGTCTCATGTACCCAGGTTCTTAACAAATCTCCTTCCCTTTTTGAGCCTGGCATTGGAAACTTTTCCGGGGCGAAGGTGCGGATCCACTTGGTCCCAGAGGCACGACCCATTCACCACAAGGCGCGAGCGGTACCTCACATGATGGGGGAGAGAGTGGAAATCAAGCTGGAGAGGTTGCAACGCGAGGGCATCATCTCCCCAGTGGAATTCAGCGAGTGGGCCAGCCCGATTGTTCCAGCACTCAAAAGTGATGGCACAGTCAGGATTTGCGGCGATTATAAAGTAACCATTAATTGTTTCTCGCTAGAGGACCAATACCCAGGCAGACGACCTATTTGCGACGCTGGCAGGAGGCAAGACGTTCACCAAGCTCGACCTGACTTCGGCCTACATGACGCAAGAGCTTGAGGAGTCTTCGAAGGGCCTCACCTGCATCAACGCACAAGGGACTGTTCCTCTACAACAGATGCCCATTTGGAATTCGGTCGGCTGCAGCGATCTTCCAGAGAAACATGGAGAGCCTACTCAAGTCGGTACCACGCACGGTGGTTTTACAGGACGACATATTGGTCACGGGTCGGGATACCGTCGAGCACCTACAAAACCTGGAGGAGGTCCTCCAGCGACTGGATCGCGTAGGGCTGTGGCTGAAGAGGTCGAAATGTGTCTTCATGGCAATAGAAGTGGAGTTTGTGGGGAGAAAGATCGCGGTGGACGGCATTCGGCCCACAAACGCCAAGACAGAGGCTATCAGGAACGTCACGGAGCTGCGGTCGTTCCTGGGATTCGTCAACTACTTTGGTAACTTCCTACCGGGGTTAAGCACTCTCTTAGAGCCCCTACATGTGTTATTGCAGGTGAGAACTGGGTATGGGGAAAAAAAACAAGTAATTGATTTTGAGAAAGCCAGAAACATTTTATGCTCCAACAAGCTGCTTGTATTGTATAACTCGTGTAAAAGACTTGTGCTAGCATGTGATGCATCGTCGTACGGAGTCGGATGTGTATTACAACAAGCTAACGTTGCGGGGAAGTTGCAACCTGTCGCCTATGCCTCCAGGAGCTTGTCTAAGGCCGAGAGGGCCTACAGCATGATTGAGAAAGAGGCATTAGCGCGTGTGTTCGGGGTGAAGAAAATGCATCAGTACCTGTTTGGCCTCAAATTTGAGCTGGAAACTGATCACAAGCCCCTCATATCCCTGTTCGCTGAAAGCAAGGGGATAAATACTAATGCCTCAGCCCGCATACAAAGGCCAGGCACCGAGAACTGTGCGGATGCTCTCAGTCGGCTACCATTGCCCATCACGGGGGTGGAAAGGGTGCAGACTGCAAACTTGTTGATGGTGGCACAGTCCGTAGACTTGTTGATAGTCATGGAAGCGTTTGAAAACGATAAATCATCTGTCACGGCCCGCCAGATTAGGACTTGGACCAGCCAAGATCCTCTGCTGTCCCTAGTAAAAAAAACTGTGCACTGCATGGGAGCTGGGCCAGCATCCCTGTTGAAAAGCAAGAGCTAATCAAGCCATTCCAGCGGCGAAAGGACGAGCTGTCCATTCAGGCAGACTGTCTGTTGTGGGGTAACCGTATAGTGTTACGCAAAAAGGGCAGGGAGACGTTCATCTCGGATCTCCACAGCACACACCCGGGTATAGTAATGATGAAAGCGATAGCCAGATCCCACATGTGGTGGCCTGGTATCGACTCTGACTTAGAGTCCTGTGTATGGCAATGCAACGTGTGTGCTCAGTTGAGCAACGCGCCCAGAGAGGCACCACTAAGTTTGTGGTCCTGGCCCTCCAGATCATGGTTAATGATCCATGTCGACTATGTGTGCCCGTTTGTCGGTAAAATGTTTCTGGTGACGGTGGATGCTTTTTCAAAATGGATTGAACGTGAAATAATGTCGGGAAGCACCGCCACCGCCACCATTGAAAGCCTGAGGGCCATGTTTGCCACCCACAGCCTGCCTGATATACTGGTCAGTGACAACGGGCCATGTTTCACCATGCCGATTTTAAAGAATTCGCAATGGGATCAAACATGTCAGCTCGGCCCTGTTTAAACCAGCCTCCAATGGGCAGGCAGAGCAGGCAGTACAAACAATCAAACAGAGCCGCAAACGTGTCACAGAAGGCTCACCCCAAACCCGCCTGTCCCGAGTACTGCTCAGCTACCGCACGAGACCCACTCGCTCACAGGGGTGCCCCCGGCTGAGCTACTCATGAAAAGGACACTTAAAACCAGACTCGCGCTGGTTCACTCCAACCTGCATGATCAGGTAGAGAGCAGGCGGCAGCAACAAAATGTAAACAATCATCGCGCCACGGTGTCACGGGAAATTGATCTGAATGACCCTGTGTATGTGCTAAACTATGGACATGGTCCCAAGTGGATCATGGGCACGGTGATAGCTAAAGAAGGGAGTAGGGTGTCTGTAGTCAAACTAGACAATGGACAAATTTGCAGAAAGCACCTGGACCAAACGAGGCTGCGGTTTACAGACTGCCCTGAACAACCCACAGCAGACACCACTTTTTTCGAGCCCACAACACACATCCAAAGGAACAACGACACCACGCCAGACCAGGAAATCGAACCCATCATGCCTAACAGCCCAGCAAGGCCAGGCTCACCCAGCAGCCCTGCAGGGCCAACAACATGCCAGCCCAGTGAGGGCACAGCCAACACACCAGAACAGACATTTGTACCGAGGCGGTCCACCAGGGAAAGAAAGGCTCCCGACTGCCTCACCTTGTAAATAGTTTTCACTTTGACTTTGGGGGAGCGGGGGGGGAGTGATGTTGTGTATCTGTGAAGCATGCACTCCCATGTTCCGCCACCAGGGAGCGCATCCCCTGAAGTCCCAAGGGATCCCAGCATCCTTTGGGAGCACTGTATATAAGCCGGCCCCTAAGGTCTGTTCCTCACTCTGGAGTGTCTTAATAAAAACTGAAGTCACTGTTACTTTAACCTCCCTGTGTGCAGTCTCATCTGTGTTAGGAACACAATAAGTGCGTCAGTGAGAAATGATATTGGCTCAGAGGATCAGGGTGGTGAATCAATTTGGGTGGAAATAAGAAATAATAAAGGGAAAAAGTGACTGGTGGGCATAGTCTATAGGTCCCCTAACAGTAGCTATACTGTTGACAGGACTGTTCACTAAATATATTCAAAAAGGAGTTACAATTCAATAAATATATTCAAAAAGGAGTTAGATGTAGTCCTTACTACTAGGGGATCAAGGGGTATGGCGAGAAAGCAGGAATGGGGTACTGAAGTTGCATGTTCAGCCATGAACTCATTGAATGGCGGTGCAGGCTCGAAGAGCCAAATGGCCTACTCCTGCACCTATTTTCTATGTTTCTATAATTCAAGAAATAATGGAGGCTGGTAATAAAGGAACGGCAATAATCATGGGTGATTTTAACCTTCCCATCGATTGGACAAAGCAAATTGGTCAGGGTAGCCTTGATGAAGAGTTCACAGAGTGTATCCGGGATAGTTTCCTTGAACAGTACATTGCGGAACCAACCAGGGAGCAGGCTATCTTAGATCTAGTACTGTGTAATGAGGCAGGATTAATAAATGATCTCAGAGTAAAGGATCCTCTAGGAATGAGTGACCATAACATGGTTCAATTTCAAATTCAGTTGGAGGGTGAGAAAGTTGATTCTCAAACAAAGGTCCTCAGCTTAAATAAAGGTGACTACAAAGGTATGAGGGCAGAATTGGCTAAAGTGGACTGGGAAAATAGAGTAAAGTATGGGACGATTGATGAGAAGTGGCAGAAATTTAAAGTGATATTTCATAACTCGCAACAAAAATATATCCCAATGAGAACGAAAGACTGTAAGAGAAGGGATAACCATCTGTGGCTAACAAAGGAAATAAGGGATAGTATCAAATTGAAAACAAGGGCATACAATGTGGCCAGAACTAGTGGGAGGTCAGATGATTGGGAAATTTTTAAAAGCCAGCAAAGAACAACTAAAAAAATAACAAAGAGGGAAGATAGATTATGAAAGTAAACTAGCACAAAATATAAAAACAGATAGTAAGAGTTTCTACAGGTACATAAAAAGGAAAAGAGTGGCTAAAGTAAATGTTGGTCCCCTAGAAGATGAAACTGGGGAATTAATAATGGAGAACAGGGAAATGGCAGAGACGCTGAACAAATATTTTGTATCAGTATTCACGGTAGAAGACACGAAAAACATCCCAATCGTGGATAATCAAGGGGCTATAGGGAGGGAGGAACTTAATACAATCACTAACACTAATGAAGTAGTACTTAGTAAAATAATGGGACTAATGGCGGACAAGTCCCATGGCTTACATCCTAGAGTCTTAAAAGAAGTGGCTGCAGAGATAGTGATGCATTGGTTGTAATCTACCAAAATTCCATGGATTCTGGGACAGTCCTAGCGGATTGGAAAACCGCAAATGTAACCCCCTATTTAAAAAAGGAGGCAGACAAAAAGCAGGAAACTATAGCCTAACATCTGTTGTTGGGAAAATGTTGGAGTCCATTATTAAGGAAGCAGTATCGGGTCATTTGGAAAAGCATAATTGAATCAAACAGAGTCAGCGTGGTTTTATGAAAGGGAAATCATATTTGACAATTTTCCTGGAGTTCTTTGGGGATGTAATGAGCAGGGTGGATAAGGGGGAACCAGCGTATGTGGTGTATTTGGAAATCCAGAAGGCATTCGATAAGGTGCCACATAAGAGGTTACTGCACAAGATAAAAGCTCGCAGGGTTGGGGGTAACATTTTAGCATGGAGAGAGGATTGGCTAACTAACAGAAAACAGAGTCGGGATAAATGGGTCATTTTCCAGTTGGCAAAGAGTGACTAGTGGGGTGCCGCAGGGATCGGTGCTGAGTCCTCAAGTATTTACAATCTATATTAATGACTTGGATGAAAGGGCCGAGTGTAATATAGCCAAGTTTGCTTATGATACAAAGATGGGTGGGAAAGCAAATTGAAAAGCGGACACAAATAATCTGCAAAGGGATATAGACAGGCTAAGTGAGTGGGCAACAATTTGGCAGATGGAGTATAATGTGAGAAAATGTGGGGTTATCCACTTTGGCAGAAATAATAGAAAAGCAAATTATAATTTAAATGGAGAAAAATTGCAAAGTGCTGCCGTACAGAGGGAGCTGGGGGACATTGTGCATGAAACACAAAAGGTTAGTAAGCAGGTACAGCAAGTAATCAGGAAGGCAAATGAAATGTTGGCCTTTATTGCAAGGGGGCTAGATTACAAAAGCAGAAAAGTCCTGCTACAAGTGGACAGGGTATTGGTAAAGCCACACCTGGAGTGTTGCGTACAGTTTTGGTCTCCGTATTTAAGGAAGGATATACTTGCATTGGAGGCTGTTCAAAGAAGGTTCACTAGGTTGATTCCTGAGATGAGGGAGTTGACTTGTGAAGATAGGTTGAGTAGGTTGAGGCTATACACATTGGAGATCAGAAGAACGAGAGGTGATCTTATTGAAACATAGAAACATAGAAAATAAGTGCAGGAGTCGGCCATTCGAGCCTGCACCACCATTCAATAAGATCATGGCTGATCATTCCCCTCAGTACCCCTTTCCTGCTTTCTCTCCATACCCCTCGATCCCTTTAGCCGTAAGGGCCATATCTAACTCCCTCTTGAATATATCCAATGAACTGGCATCAATAACTCTCTGCGGCAGGGAATTCCACAGGTTAACAACTCTCTTGAGTGAAAAAGTTTCTCCTCATCTCAGTCCTAAATGGCCTACCCCTTATCCTAAGATTGTGTCCCCTGGTTCTGGACTTCCCCAACATCGGGAACATTCTTCCCGCATCTAACCTGTCCAGTCCCATCAGAATCTTATACGTTTCTATGAGATCCCCTCTCATCCTTCTAAACTCCAGTGTATAAAGGCCCAGTTGATCCAGTCTCTCCTCATACATCAATCCAGCCATCCCTGGAATCAGTCTGGTGAACCTTCGCTGCACTTCGTCAATAGCAAGAACGTCCTTCCTCAGATTAGGAGACCAAAACTGAACACAATATTCCAGGTGAGGCCTCACCAAGGCCCTGTACAACTGCAGTAAGACCTCCCTGCTCCTATACTCAAATCCCCTAGCTATGAAGGCCAACATGCCATTTGCCTTCTTCACCACCTGCTGTACCTGCATGTCAACTTTCAATGACTGATGAACCATGACACCCAGGTCACCTCACATTTATCCACATTCTACTGCATCTGCCATGCATTTGCCCACTCACCTAACCTGTCCAAATCACCCTGTAGCCTCTTAGCATCCTCCTCACAGCTCACACCGCTACCCAGTTTAGTGTCATCTACAAACTTGGAGATATTACATTCAATTCCTTTATCCAAATCATTAATGTATATTGTAAAGAGCTGGGATCCCAGCACTGAGCCCTGTGGCACCCCGATTGTCACTGCCTCCCATTCCAAAAAGGACCCGTTTATCCCGACTCTCTGCTTCTTGTCTGCCAACCAATTCTCTATCCACGCCAGTACATTACCCCCAATACAATGTGCTTTGATTTTGCACACCAATCTCTTATGTGGGACCTTGTCAAAGGCCTTTTGAAAGTCCAAATACACCACATCCAATGGTTCTCCCTTGTCCACTCTACTAGTTACATCCTCAAAACATATAAGATAATGAGAGGGCTCGACAAGGTGGATGCAGAGAGGATATTTCCACTCATAGGGGAAACTAAAACAAGGGGACATAGTCTCAGAATAAGGGGCCGCCTATTTAAAAGTGAGATGAGAAATTTCTTCTCTCAGAGGGTTGTAAATCTATGGAATTCTCTGCCCCAGAGAGCCGTGGAAGCTCGGTCATTAAGGCGGAGATAGACAGATTTTAGAGCGATAAGGAAGTAAAGGATTATGCGGAGCGGGCAGGGAGGTGGAGCTGAGTCCATGATCAGATCAGCCATGATATTACTGAATGGCGGAGCAGGCTCAAGGGGCCAAATGGCCTACTCCTGCTCCTATTTCTTATGTTCCTCTTATGTTCTTCTGAAAGATGGGAGGAGGCTCAAGTGGAGCATAAACGCTGGCACGGACTGGTTGGGCTGAATGGCCTGTTTCTGTGTTGTATATCCTATGTATAAGTAGTCCAGAAATCTGCAGCTCATTATGACAGCAAACAAGAAAATTCAAGATAGGAAACAACTAACTCAAGAACATCCAATGCTGGTGTAGTGCAACAGAAACAATTAGCTTATTTCTCTTTGAATACAGCAATGTGGTATTCTGTGGATGGTCTCAAACATAGGGGTAGTCAATAAAATCATTGTATGATACAGCACAGAAGGAGGCCATTCAGCGCATCTTGCCTGTGCCAGATTTACACTGCTAAGCACAGGACAACCCTATTTATCTGTTGCACAAGTACTAATCTTTACACAACTACTAATCTTTACACTTGCAGCCATGGAAACCACTATTATATCAGCATGGGAAACTGGCATTATTACAGACATGATTAATATATCGCTTGGAGCTTACACCAGTAAATATTCGCTCATTCTGGATGGTTCCCAGCATTGGTGTCAATTATTTAAAACAGTGACAGGTCATATTGGGTAGAGACACTGCAGATGAAAGCTTGGAGAATTACTTGCAGGTTTTAGTTCCTACGTTCAATTACTTCAACATCAATAGTAATTCAGTAAAGGTACTACGCTTTCTCAAAACAAAAATATAATTTTTCCTTGCACAGGTGTAATCATTGGGGATTATACAACTGGAAAAGATAGAAAACTTTACCCCACTGATGGTCACAGGAATAGATGATCTTGTGGAGAAATTATTCCTCTATGATTTTCCCATTATTGATCTGATCTTACTTTTATAGTATATGAAGGACTTAAAATGGGGAATGTATTTTAAATATAGAATAGGTGACAGTATTAAGTGTGCAATGCAATACAATGCTAAACCCAAGCAAACTTAACAATAACAAAGAATTCAAATTGATACATTTCTAAAGCCCATTCATGGAGAGATCCAAAAGGTGGTGTTTCTGTTAAAGAGAAAAAAAATTACAATTACTTTTCTCAAAAATGCAAATAGTTTCTGATGCAAAATTTACTTTTGTACAAATCTATTTTTTTTAGCTACCTAGAAGATCAGCAAGGAGCTGTGTCTTTTGTTTCATTTGTTCAGTGCAGTTCAGTACTCTGCATCGAATTTCTTCCAATGCCACTTTTTTTTTTAAATATTCCTTTGCTTGGGGAAATTCTGAATATTGTGATTGGTGATGCAGCAGAATCTTTCTGTATTGCTGCAAATAATCTTGGTACATTTGTCTGTGAAAATTAAGTGTTTCCCCTTACAACTCATATTTGATACTAATTTAGAGTAAGATAACTTTTAGGCAATAAAAACTCATAGACATACAGAACACAATGTTACTACAAACAATTCAATGCAATATAGGCACATTCATTCTACAAATTGACATACAAACAATGTCACATTCTCCTCTAGCTCATTCTCAAACTACAGATACATCAGTAATTGTTTTCTATGACCATCATCAGTCAAAACAAGAATGGATGTTTTACTGAAACATTGGGGGAATTTTAACTGGGAGCAGGTTTTGGATGGGCAAGGGGTTAAGTACCAAACCAACCCGACATCATCAATTTGAGGCCCAGGCTATTTTAACTCCCGGGCCTCATTTGCATCCCATCAGCTGCCTGATTGAAACAGGCGGAAAGAAGCGGCTTCCGTCAGGTCAAAATCACAGGGCCCTAAGGCAGCCCACTGGCACCAAGGAAAGTTCCGTAGGAGGGTAAATAAGAGCCGTTTTGCAGGTGGGAAAGGAGGGGGGCGGGGGGGTCAGCATAGGCCCTGACTATACTTGTGGGGATCAGAAAAGCACTCCAGCTCCATCTGACCCCATTAAGGAAAGTTTTTGACTTATCTTAGAAGACCTACTCTTCTGCCCCGCCAGGTTTTACAAAGCGGATTATCCGTCCGTCACGGGCATCCCACTTAGTAGGCATTTTAAATGTATCAAGGTCCTAATGACATCATAGGCCACTAATTTACATGTATTAATAAGGCTCCCACCTGAGTCAGGCGGGTGGCTCAGCTGCATTAAAGAAAAGACTCAGTTAAAGTGGAGGCGGGCAGGAATCGAGTGGGAATGGGGTAGTAAGGGGGAGAAATTTGGGGCGCTAGCTTTTAAAAGTTGAAAAAGTTAAATGAAAAAATTAAAACATTCGGGGTTTGCGCCGCAGCAAGGAAATGGAGCCACTTCCTTCCTGGATCGCAACAGGGTGCA
The DNA here is from genome assembly GCF_044704955.1 of Pristiophorus japonicus. Taxonomy (NCBI): domain Eukaryota; kingdom Metazoa; phylum Chordata; class Chondrichthyes; family Pristiophoridae; genus Pristiophorus; species Pristiophorus japonicus. The sequence continues at coordinate 269,545,891 of NC_091980.1, forward strand.
GGCGGGGCTGTAGTTATGCAGCGGTACACAATGGGCCATGCAGCACTGCCACGTTGGAAGACTCTTTCCCTCCTGTAGTGTATTTGCTTCATGGGTTCATTGCTTAAGAATTCACAGCTACATATTTGATGTAAAGAACTAGCTGGTTTATTAGCAAAGGTTTAGCAATCAAACTGAACCCTACCAGTTCATCCACCAGGTTCACAACTGCATGTCTCATCATGGAGACTCTGGACTCAATTATCTGGGGTTTTATTGAGTCTTATGAACATCACAAGACTGGCTAAGCTGCTCAGTGCAACAGCTCCACAAACCTGTAAGCATGCTCATAGATGCATACATTACACCTACCTTTAAGAGAAGAGCCACCGTTGCAGGCTCTGCACGGGACAAACTTACCTGGTCCCTGACGGCTGCCCCGATCTGACCCAATCAACTCGGTGCACTGCAGTAGAGTGCCGGGCTGATTGACCACGGATGAAAAAGATCAAAAAAAATTGAGAGCTTTTTAGAAATTTGTTCTCTTACCTCGGCCACTTCGCCTTTAAGTTTCGGCCACAAAGCGCCCGGCTTCCCAATGAACGCCTCTTGCATCTGCCAGTGTTTTTGTCAGGCGATGCTGCAGGGGCACGGAACCGAAGTTCGGATCCGGGGTGCTACCGGGGTGATGCGCACCGTGAGGACGTCACGATCTCTGGGCAAGAGAATGGTTGCAACGCCTACTGCCGTCATAAACCACCCGCCGAATTTAGCGTGAGTCGATCACCTTGCCGCGCCCGGTCAGTAAGTGATTAGTGCCGTTATCGCCCCCCCAGAGGTGATAACGGGAGGTGTTAAGCAGACCAATTTCTAGGCTTAAGTCTTCACACAGCTAATTTACCTGCCGCCAATCATGTTTCCCCATTGTGTTCTTGTTGCTAAAGAAAAAGCTATTATAATATTAATTGCACGCCAGATTAAATAGAGATGTTAGTAACTCTGTTTGATATCACTGACTTTATGGGGAGAAGGTGAAAGAGTTATTGTCCAGATTAGCAATTTAAACCACATTAAATGTAGATGAAAAAGCAGATATTAGAAAGCAATTTTTTTTAAACAGTCAAAATCGGAAGAGATCAACAAAGAAGGCGAGAATTTTTTTTTTCTGGAGTGAAATAGAAGAAATATGCAGCAATCCTCACAAAATAACGTAAATTTTGAAAATATTGGAAGATTCTGAATCACTTGCTGGCCACTGATGAGAGAAGGCACAGAGGAAATTGGTGGTGCAGGCTCGAAGGGACAAATGGCCTACTCCTGCACCTATTTTCTATGTTAAGAAATTGTAATAAAGTCCTTAAAAAGTGTAGCTCGTGAAGGCAGAAACTACAACAGAAAGAAAAGGAGAGAAGAAAAGGCTCTGCACCATAAACAAAATAATGAGGGGTGAAATTGGATGAAACAGTCATGCTGCTTGCTCATTTACATGATTGAAGCGTTGATCTCAGCGCTAAACACGCTGCTGGTTGGCTTAGTGCTCAATGTGGTCAATATTGGGTGCAGTCTACTGGCCAATAAAATTTTGCCGAGGCTCTCTGCACTACTTAAAGGGGAGGTGCTTTGTTTCAAAAGTACTGAAACCATGGCCCAACAGGGAAGAGAGAGGGCAAGGAGGTTCACAGATGCGGCGCTGGAGGTTTTGGTCCTGAGGATGCACAAAAGACGTCAGAATGGTGAGCAACGGGGATCTTGGGTTTCATTCAGGGGAATCGGATTCTGATGAGGCGTTCATGGACAGCCCGCCCGGAATGGGGATCTGCTGTCTGCCTCCTTCTGAGGTGACAGCGGAAGCCGTGGTGGCAAGGGCTGCACAAAATGGGACACCTGCTCCAGCGTCTCCTCCCAAGCGGTCAAGGCAGTGGAATCATTACTTCAAAACTCCAATGGCCTGCTCAATGAGGTTCCTCGTGGCAGCGTGGCTCTCATTATGAGTGCTAGCCACAAGTGGTGGGGTTGCGGAGGGGAGTCATCAGCCAGGTGTAGAGCGGATAGCCCTTGTCTCCAAACCCTCCTACTGGCTTTCGTCCTTACCACAGCACCAAGGCAGCACCTTGTCTGTGATAATCAGGATCATGTGAAAGCTTGACATTCTGTTCAAGCCAGAGCCGAACTTCAAACGTTAATCTTTATTTTCACTTCTGCAACATCTCCTGTCTCCACCTTTATCCTAGCCCCTCCACCATTGAAACTCTTATCCATGCTTTTGCCATCTCTAGACCCAATTATATTACTGCCCTCATGTCTGGCTTCCTATTCTCCACAAACTCCAAAACACAAGAACTCATATTTTGGCCTTCACTAAGTCCGAATTACAAATTAACACTTGTCCTCACTAACCTTTGTTGTCTCCCTATTCCCTCAACATATTAAATTTAAAATCCTCATCTTGTCCTCAAAGTCCCTTCATCACCTCACCCTGCTCTACCTTATCAGCCCTCCTGCACACTGACTGGCCTTTTGTGTATTTCTCCGTCCCTTGTCTTACCATTGGTGACAGAGTCTTCAACTGCCTTGGTCCTATTCCTTGCAACTCTCTCCCTAAACCGTTCTGCCTTTCTACTTCTCTTTCTGCCCTTGAAAAACTATTCAAACCCATATTTTTAACAAAACTTTCAATCACCTTTCCTAATTTCTCCATCCACAGCTTAGGGATGGGTCTGTTCATTCATCCATTGTTATTGGGAAGCACCTTGGGATATTTTTTAATGTTAAAGAACCTATATAAACTTGGTGATATTGGCACCAAGGGCATATGGAAATATATATGGGAACAGATATAGAAGGCAATTAAGGATCATTATGGGAAAAGTATCTACAAACAGGGACTTCAATAGAATTAATATTGGGAAACTAAGAAAACTAAAGTTAAGAGGTTGTATGAAAATTCAAATAAAAGTTGCATTATTTAAAAAAAAACGTTGCTGATGTGGATTTTAATACAGGTTGTCTTACATTGTCTGAAATTCATATCAAAGACAACACAAGAGTGTACATTTCCTGTACAAGGTCAGGTATTTGAAAATGTTCATATAACATTGTTTTATTCTTGCTTACTTATCTCCTATGGTACTAGCATGTTGTTCCAAAAGCTTCTTCTCAAAATGCTCTTCATGCTGTGCTAGAAGCAAACACGTTGGCTTCCAGCTAAAACCACAAGAACAAATGTTAGGAAGCAATTCATTATATTACAGCACATTAATCTTTACTTTTCTTTTACAGGCATATATAAATTGTATTACATCACCAAAGTTATAGGTAATCTTGCGAATGTTCAGAATTCTATAGAATTCTATCAGCGAGACAAGTGAGCTAAAGTTTTGTACATAGGCCAAAAATGTGGGACAAGGTATACAATGAATGAAATTGAATAAACAGAGGATGAACTTTGGGGTATAGTGGACGCATCAATTAACTCCTGTGACACTGCTCATAAGTCAGAGAATAGGGTTTCTCTCATCTGTCTCTGCCATGTTCAAGTTTCTGTGTTCTCATGAAGGGATGGAGCAGAATAGATAGAAACAGGCTATTTACAGTAATTGAGGGATCTAGAACCAGGAGACAGATACAATATTAAATGAAAGAGATTTAGGACAGAGAGCAGGAGAAACTTTTTTTTAAACAGAGGCTTCTGAGCCACTGGAATGCACTACTGGAATTAGTGGCTGAAGTAAAGGCAAGGGCCGCAATTTTCCAGGGGAGTCAGCGGGCAGGATCAATGGCGGATCGTGTGGGAAATTTGATTTTTTTTTGACAGTGGGTCAGGACCCTGCTGTCATCCCGCCGCAACACACCTTTCCCAATGATGCGTGTATGATCTCTGATCTGATCCAACCCGCAGAGGCGGGAAACCCAACTAAAGCAATTATTGGGTTGTTGACAGGCCCTTAATAATGCTTTTAAACTTGCCCTTTAACTTTAACTGCTTTCCCACGGGGTCTACACAGCTCGGGGACCTCGTCTGTGAACATGAGGCGGGAGTAGAATGGCCACAATCAGCTGATTAGTTGACAGCTTGTAATGTGCTATAAAAGCTCCCATCTCACAGCGGTTCACTTTCCAAATGCAGAAGCTGTTGCTTATTGCATTTGGAAGACAGATTAAGCTTTATGTAGGTTGTAAGTGTTTGGAGTAAATTCTGTATCTAGTGTCCCTTCATTAGAACAACCTCTCTCACCATTGACAGATCGCTTCTGTCAGGTTCACCTGCCATCTATTACATCAGCATCGGTGCCCTTGAAACTATCTGACCTTGGTCCTCTGAATCCGACCACGATCATCCCCAACACCAGCAGCACCAGACACGCCAGCAGCACCAACAACAACAACTACCTTCCCCGTAATCATCTGATGCTGCACAGGATAGAGTGCATCAGCACCCAAGTACATTGCTGCCCAGGAGGCCAGGGGTGCTTTCACCATGGACAAATTTATTTCACTTGAAGCTGTACACCCTGGCTGTCACATGATGCGCCAGCGTGGCACCACCACACACCAACACCATAAAGCATCTCTACAATGTCCAAGCTATTCCTTTCACACTCACCACCGTTGTGGTGGGGTTACTGTTATGTTTCACTATTCACTGCAACTCACTAAGCCAATTCCAAGGTGTACATAAATCTGTCCAACGGAAAGTATTGAAAATAAAGGTTTCAGTGTTTGATAGCACATTAACAGAAACTTTACATGAACATTGGATAAAACACCTAAGTGGCTACTCTTGTGTGTTAGTTGGTATGATTGCACTAGGATGAGTGTGAGTGTGATGGGTGGAAAATGAGATGGGGATGTGATAATGTAGATAGAGAGGGATGGGTGGAGGTGCAAGGTAAATTGGTGTAAGATGTGCAGGAGTAGGGTAGGGAAGGCAGAGTGATGGGGATGTGATGAGTGGCACAGCAGGATGAGGTTGAGTGTGGTTTTGTACTAATGTTTCGTGATCTAATGAGATAATTGAAAAGCTTGCGCCACTGCACAGGTTCTCCTGACGACATCCCTGCTTGTAACCTCCTCTGCAATGTGCAACCAGGCTGTGTTACTCTCCTGGGAGGATTCTTCTGCTCATGGGGAGGGAAGAGGACCTCCCTGTGTGCTGTGACTCCTTCCATAAACAAATAGATGGAGTCATGGCAGAACCTGGATGCAGCCTGCACCTCTGTGCAGTGATTGTCAGTGTTTGCAGCACTTCAATGCTATAAAACACTGACAGCACAAACATCAAAAGTAAAATGGGCATGGTCTCTTTGAGGAAACTTGGTAATGACGTGTCATGAATGCCATCACCAGACCCGCTTCCTCCAATTGGGTCAGGAAACATGCTGGGCAGGCTTAGCAAGCCCCATCAACATAAATTCATTTTAGGCAGCGGGTTGTAGCCAACAGCGGGGCCATGACCCGCCACCGACATCACCCGCACCGGACCTGACGAGGTGAGCAAATTCCCAACCCAGGTCAACTTTTAAGAATAGGGAGGAAGTAAGTTTACAGCTCATGTAGAGGATAAACATCAACACTAATTGTTTGGGCCAAACAGGCTGTTTCCATGCTGTAATTTCTATGTAATTTTCTTCTGCTAACCTCTTCTGTTCTCAGTGGCCCTAATGTTATTCCCAATAAGGAATAAACTGCAATATGGTTATAAAGGAATATATCATTTGATTCACTATGAGCAGCACCACAGATGATTCCTATATCTATAGACGTACTTACCTATAATCTAACATCTATCAATTCTGCATTTTCCAGTAGGGGCTGTGGGGAAAATGTGGCCCTGAGTGGCTCCCTTCCCTTTCCCATTACTCATGCTTCCCTCGATCTCCTCATTCCTATCGCATCCCCAACTCTTCGCCTCACACTGCAATTACTACTCCTACCTGTTCCCCATTGAAATACCTTCTCAACCTTTCTGCCCTTGTTCCGCCGTCACTCAACTCACCCTTAACCCTCTATCTACTCCTACTCGCTCCATGCCAAGAGAGCGAGAGGCCAGAAGCCACCTTAATCTCAACTGTTTGTCCTCCTTTACCCTCCTATTCATTTCCCTCAACGTGCCATAGTTTCATTTAAATATCACAATATACTTAAATGAAGCCAGAGCAATTTTCTGTTCACTTATTGATGCTCTGTCTGCCCATCCAGAGTGGATTTAAGGGAAGCTTCACAAATGATGGAGTTCAAAAGTCACAGGCCTTTAACCAATTTTGTGGTCTTGTAATACTTTTTAAGTACAGCATTTTGTAAAAAAAAAGTTTTCTTTAAATATTCTTCCAGCCCTAAGATTTTTTTCCCCATTAATATTCTATAATTTTTATATGGAATGTCAAATAGCTTAATTGTTTGCTAATTCATTACCAGAACACTGATTGTACATAAAGCATTTACAAGACGTCAGCAGAATAGGAAGAGCCCAAAAAAATAATTAAAAAGAGTTCTTACAATACAAACTGTAATGGGAACACAAGAGTGACAGAACATCTGTGAAGAATTGCCTGCCCCCAGTTCTTTTTTGTTGTCAACCATACCTTTTGCCCCTTACAGTCTTTGGAAAGGCTGAAACAATTCACCATCCCCTCCCCCAGCTAGCTCCCAAAGCAGACCAGTAGCTTGCCAGATAAATAAATAGAGGCAACCTTGAAATCCCGTGAAGTCAGCCACAGCAGCTTCAGTGAGTTCAAGGTATGCTGCTGCCCTTCAGTCCTGCTGCTACAATGCAGGACAAAAGATATATCCTAGTCTGCAGATATGCTACGGCTATATAATAAATACATTGATCAAATCACACCTAGGCTAGAAACCCTCCAATTATTCCCGTTAACCCACATACAAATTAGGTTTAATGTGGAGGTTTTCTGTAATGCATACTAACAAAACATTTGTCAGCATCCAGCACTTTTCCTAATAGCCCTCCCTTGAATTTAGTATAATGAACAAATATGAACACTCCCGAGATAAATTGTTTTTAAATTGTTGAGGCCTAATCTAGCATACTTTGCACAAATTTCCAGCCTTAGATTTTCTGCACAAATTGCATGTGTAACATTCAAAAGCTAAAACATGTTATGCAAAGGTAAAGATGGGATGAAAAAAGGTGACAATTAGCGATACCGAAAAGCTAATCCTAGAAATAATGAAGTATAAACAAACTTCAGCCATCATCTTGATCTACAGAATGAGGCATTTAATTGGGTAACAAATTTTGAGATTCCATAAATATTTGATATCTGGGTTTAAGCAAAGATGGAATTTTTGGTGCCAAGTCCAATTAAAATTTTACTGAAAATGTAATATGGACCCGTCGCCCCCCCAAAAAAGTCGAAAAGCTTTGAAAATAACAAAGTTAAACAGGATTTTTAATTCTAAGTCGTTCAATATTTTCAAGTAAGTATGAGATATACAAATCTGATATTGCTTTGGTTATGAATTTAAGTTAACTTGGTGTTAAAATTATATAGTCAATTACTTAGCTGTAAGGGAACATTTTTTAATTGTCACAGATCAGGAAGATGAGCAATTGTGATCACATTACCCACAATTTTAAGAACAGAAAATAAGGAGCGTGTGTCCATAATTGGGCAAAAAATCATGGAGAGGGGTCCTGTAATTTCCCATTATGTAGTCCCAGTGGGTGCACTTTCTTGCTGGGAGCATGCATCTGTGATGCTGACACAGCAGTCTCATGTTTAATATCATTTATATCCCTTAATGTATATTTTATTATACATATTAGCCACAAAAAATCCTAGTAAATCAACCTCAAATTATTGCTATACTGTAATAATATTAATTATGAATCCTGCAACATGAATGCCTTCATACATTAACAACATTGAGAACATCAGCACTGAGCAACTTCTGGCAGAGAACAAGATAAAAGTTCACGGGATTGGCGGTAGTATATTAGCATAGATAGAGGATTGGCTAACTAACAGAGAACAGAGAGTCGGGATAAATGGTTCATTCTCTGGTTGGCAACCAGTAACTAGTGGGGTGCCGCAGGGATCAGTGCTGGGACCCCAACTATTTACAATCTATATTAACAACTTGGAAGAAGGGACTGAGTGCAACATAGCCAAGTTTGCTGACGATACAAAGATGGGAGGAAAAGCAATGTGTGAGGAGGACACAAAAAATCTGCAAAAGGACATAGACAGGCTAAGTGAATGGGCACAAATTTGACAGATGGAGTATAATGTTGGAAAGCGTGAGGTCATGCACTTTGGCAGAAAAAAACCAAAGAGCAAGTTATTATTTAAATGGAGAAAGATTGCAAAGTGCCGCAGTACAGCGGGACCCAGGGGTACTTGTGCATGAAACCCAAAAGGATAGTATGCAAGTGATCAGGAAGGCCAATCGTATCTTGGGGATGGAGTATAAAAGCAGAGATGTCTTGCTACAGCTATATAAGGTATTGGTGAGGCCACTCCTGGAATACTGCATGCAGTTTTAATTTCCATATTTGCAAAAAGATATACTTGCTTTGGAGGCAGTTCAGAGGAGGTTCACTAGGTTGATTCCGGGGATGAGGGGGTTGACGTATGAAGAAAGGTTGAGTAGGTTAGGCCTCTACTCATTGGAATTCAGAAGAATGAGAGGTGATCTTATCGAAACGTATAAGGTTATGAGGGGGCTTGACAAGGTGGATGCAGAGAGGATGTTTCCACTGATGGGGGAGACTAGAGGGCATGATCTTAGAATTAGGGGCCGCACATTTAAAACAGAGATGAGGAGAAATTTCTTCTCTGAGGGTTGTAAATCTGTGGAATTCGATGCCTCAGAGAGCTGTAGAAGCTGGGACATTGAATAAATTTAAGACAGAAATAGACAGTTTCTTAAACGATAAGGGGTAAGGGGTTATGGGGAGCAGGCGGGGAAGTGGAGCTGAGTCCATGATCAGATCAGCCATGATCTTATTGAATGGCGGAGCAGGTTCGAGGGGCTGTATGGCCTACTCCTGTTCCTATTTCTTATGTTCTTATGTAACTAAAACTGAGTAAAACCATTATTAAATTAATAGTATGTGGTATATAAAATAGATACAATATACTGGAATTTTTCAGGGTAGTAATCTATTTTTGAATTTCAAATCTGGTTATAAACCATTATACATTCACTCTTGTGGTATGAGATTTGATTTGAACCTTTTGAGAGTAATTTCCTATAATCACTCCTTCCCATCCATTAAGCTCCACACTGTCACCAAGGTACTCATTGCTCTGTGTGTAATTCACTGTTATTGTTTAATTATTGTATATCAAAACAAATATCTGAAGTATGAATGTTAAATTTGAACCAGCTGCATTTATTTAATTTTTAATTAAACAAAATCCTTACACTTTAAAGTTCTCCGTGATGTGTGCACTTATCTTCTGCATTCGATTAATTTCATCATCAAGCTGGCTACTTTTTCCATGTAATTCATCAATGTCTTGTCTCTTTTTTATAATGTTTGCTGAATATACTAGAAAATACATAAAGCAAAATAGATTTCCAAAACCTATTCCTTTTCTGTTTGTTAATTTGATCTGAACTACAACAAAGCCTGTTTTATCTTAAAATGCTGACACCAATACACTTCAAATAACGGAGTTACAATTATAGGATTGACATCCGTAAAATTCATGATTACATTTTAGTACCAATCTTCAGCTACATTTGGAGTCCAACTGTAGCACTGGTGGTGTTGTTTCACACCACAGTGCTAAAGTTATAGTACAAATACAGAAATAATTGTTGAGAATTTCTACTCAAAACGTTATCCTACTTTTCCTTTTGATACAGTGACAGACCGGCTATATATTTACTCTTATTTCAAAATAAACAGCATTTGCAGTTTTTCCATTACTGTACTTAAATAGAAACATCAAAATTTACAGCGCAGAAGGAGGCCATTTCGGCCCATCGTGTCCACACCAGTCGACAAAGAGCTGCACGTCCCTTGGTCAACAGCCCTAAAGGTTACATATAAACCTATGAACAATGACGGAAAGGCAAAGAGCACCCAGCCCAACCAGTCCGCCTCACACAACTGCGACACCCCTTATACTGAAACATTCTATACTCCATCCCAACCGGAGCCAGGTGATCTCCTGCGATAGGCAAAAAACCAGATAAAAACCCAGGCCAATTGAGGGAGAAAAAATCTGGGAAAATTCCTCTCTGCCACATCCATGCAATCGAAACTAGTCCAGCAGATCACCCTGGCCGTATTCTATTCCCTGCAGTACTTACCATTATATCTGCGCCAGCCAACAAAAGGTCATCCAATCTAATCCCAATTACCAGCTCTAGGTCCATAACCTTGCAGGTTACTGCACTTCAAGTGCCCATCCAACCATCTCTTAAAAGTGGTGAGGGTTTCTGAATCCACCACTCTTCCAGGCAGCAAGTTCCAGATCCCCACAACCCTCTGCATAAAGAAGTCCCCCCTCAAATCACCTCTAAACCTTCCACCAACCCCTTAAATCTATGCTCTCTTGTAATAGACCCCTCCACCAATGGAAATAGATGCTTACTATCCACTATGTCGAGGCCCATCAATATTTTGTACACCTCAATGAGGTCTCCTCTCAACCTCCTCTGTTCCAATGAGAACAAACCCAGCCTATCCAATCTGTCCTCATAACTAAGATTCTCCATTCCAGGCAGCATCCTAGTAAATCTCCTCTGCACCCTCTCTAGTGCAATCACGTCCTTCCCATAATACGATGGCCAGAACTGCACACAGTATTCCAGCTGTGGCCTAACCAAAGTATTGTACAATTTAAGCATAACCTCCCTGCTCTTATATTCTATGCCTCGGCCAATAAAGGCAACCATTCCATATGTCTTCTTAACCACCTTATCCACCTGGCCTGCTCCTTTCAGGGATCTGTGAACAAGCACTCCAAGGTCCCTTTGTTCATCTACACTATTAAGTGGCCTACCGCTTAATGTGTATACCCTTTCCTTATTAGCACTCCCAAAGTGCATCACCTCACACTTCCCTGAATTAAATTCCATTTGCCACTGCTCTGCCCACCTGACCAGTAGATTGATATCCTCCTGCAGCCCATGACTTTCCTCTTCATTATCAACCACACAGTCAATTTTAGTGTTGTCTGCAAACTTCTTAATCATACTCCCTATATTCAAATCTAAATCGTTGATATATACCACAAGAAGCAAGGGACCCAATACTGAGCCCTGCAGAACCCCACTGGAAACATCCTTCCAGTCACAAAAACATCCATCAATCATCAGTCTTTGCTTCCTACCTCCAAGCCAATTTTGGATCCAACTTGCAACTTTTCCCTGTATCCCATGACCAGTCTACCATGTGGGACCTTATCAAAAGCCTTGCACCACATCGTATGCACTACCCTCATCGACTCTCTTGGTTACCTCCTCAAAAAATTCAATCAGGTTAGTCAAACACGATCTTCCCTTAACAAATCCGTGCTGGCTGTCCCTAATTAATCCTTGCCTTTCCAAATGCAAATTTATCCTGTCTTTCAGGATTTTTTCCAATAATTTTCCCAACACTGAGGTTAGGCTGACAGGCCTGTAATTACCCGGCCTATCCCTTTTTCCCTTCTTAAACAAGGGTACTACATTAGCAGTCCTCCAATCCTCCGGCACCATGCCCAGATCCAAAGAGGACTGGAAAATGATGGTCAAGGCCTCTGCTATTTCCTCTTTTACTTTGCTCAACAGCCTGGGGTTCATTTCATCCGGGCCTGGGGACTTATCTACTTTCAAAGCTGCTAAACCCTTTAATACTTCCTCTCTGACTATATTTATTTCATCCAGAGTATCACACTCATCCTCGGTAGCAGTATCTGCATTACCCCTTTCCTTTGTGAAAACAGATGCAAAGTATTCGTTAAGAACCTTACCAACATCTTCCGCCTCCACACAAAGATTACCCTCATGGTCTCTAATAGGCCCTACCCTTTCTTTAGTTACCCTCTTACTCTTAATATATTTATAGAACATTTATAGGGTTTTCCTTAATTTTACTGGCCAAGAATTTCTCGTGCTCTCTCTTAGCATTCCTAATATCCTTTCTAATTTTGCCTCTTAACTTTCTATATTCCTCTAAAGATTTTAAAGTATTTAGCCATTGGTATATGACATAAGCATCCCTTTCTTTCTTAATCCTCCCCTGTAAGTCCCGAGAGATCCAGGGGGCTCTAGAATTATTTTTCCCAGTCTTTTGCTTTAAGGGCACATGTTTGGCCTGAGCCTTCCGGATCTCCTCCTTGAATGCCTCCCTCTGTTCCGACACTGTTTCTAGTCAACTATGGCTAAATCACTCCTTAACTTAGCAAAATTAGCTTTTCCCATAACCAACTTGAATCTGACTGAATTATGGTCACTGGCACCCAAGTGCACTTCCACTAATACCCCTTCAACCTGCCCAGCTTCATTCCCCAAAATTAATTCCAAGACCGCCCCCTCTCGTGTTGGGCTTGCTACACACTGACTAAAAAAGTTCTCTTGAATGCATTTCAAGAATTCCGCACCCTCTATACCCTCTATAGTTAAAATCCACTATTACTACCCTATAGTTTTTGGATTTCACAACAATTTGCCTACATATTTACTCCTCTATCTCCCTCCCACTGTTTGGGGGTCTATAATACATGCCCAGCAATGGACCTCAATTTCCAAAATTATGGCACTCAAATCAATTCTGTAATATTTAGAGTAATTTTAGGGCTAGTCTGCTGTTCATTGACTATGGCCGGGCAACAAAAAAACACTAAAAAAGCGTTAATATTTTTCTACTCTGGCATCTCCTTTTTAATTAATGCCAACAGTAGAAAGTGACATCAAAAGTCATTCACAGTTGCATTCCCTAAGCAAAGTTATTCCAGACTAAGAACAGGTAGAACTGTAAACATTACATGGTAATTTTTAAAGGCTTCATTCCCAGCATGGAATTTTGCTCATTAAGAGTGCAAATCAAAGAATTAGGCATGGACATCAATGCACCTGATTCACAACACTTGTTTCTGGTCAGTGAAATGCATCAACCAGAAAATCAGAGTACTGCTCTCTAGTATCCATTCTCCGGTTGAGCAACGTTCCATGTTCGGATCCTCAACTCGCAAAATTTACCCTTACATTCCAGTTTATTTTTATTAACACAGTGCATAAGATAAGAATACTTACTGTGAATCTGCTGCTTAACCTCTTTTTGCTGTTGTGAACCCTGATCCACCTGGAAAACTAGCCATATTTATTTAAATAAGAATTGTTTGAAAAATTATATAACATCAAAATATTGAATACAAATATCATATTTTAAACCTTCAGTGTAACAGTTATTACTGTTCCTTTTTATCAATTATGTATTCTTACCTAGTTTTAGTAAAATCTTATCCAGATGCGTCAGCTTATTGGTATTTTCCATCTCTCCTGGGCAACACAAAAAAACACAACTTGAATCTCTAAAATATTAAACATCTCAAATGAAATAATTGTATTATAGGTATAATAACAGGGAATGTTGGAAATAATCAGCAAGTCAAGCAGCATCTGTAGAGACAGAAACAGAGTTAACATTTCAGGTCGATTACCTTTTGTCAGAATTGGAAGAATTGTATTATTGAGTAAATTCACTATGAATACAGCAAATGTAAAACTTATCCAAAAGTATAATTAGCTAAATATGCTTAAATGCTCATTGTACTGAAATTCCCATTCACGTTGGCACACTCTTACGGTAATTTTTAAAAATTCATTGTCGGGAAATGGGCGTCGCTGGCAAATTGCCCATCACTGGTTGCCCTAGAAGGTGGTGGGTGGCCTCCATTTGTATCAAACTGCTGCATCAGTTCAACTAAGTGGCTTGCTAAGCCACTTCCGAGAAGTTAAGTCAACCACATGGGTGTGGACTGGAGTCACAGATAGGCCAGACCGGGTAAGGATGTCAGGTTGAACCATTCTGTCCTTGCAAACTACCGCCCGATCTCCAACTTGCATTTCCTCTCCAAAGTCCTCAAATGTGTTGTTGCCTCCTAAATCCGTGCCCATCTTTCCTGCAAGTCCATGTTTGAACCCTTGCAGGTTTCAGCCCCTGCCACAGTACTTAAATGGCCCTTATCAAAGTCACAAATTATATCCAATGTGACGGTAAACTATCCTTCCTCATCCTTCTCGACCTGCCTGCAGCTTTTGACATAGTTGACCACACCATCCTCCTCCAACGCGTCTCCTCTGTCAGCCAGCTAGGTGAGACTGTCCCTTCTTATTTGTCCAGTCATAGCCAGAGAATTGCTTGCAAGGGCTTCTATTCTCGCTCCCGCACCATTACTCAAATCTATCTCACCACCACTTCTCTCAACTCCTCCACTGTCTCTGATTTGTCACGCTTCTTGTCTGGCATCCAGTAATGGATGAGCAGAAATTTCCTCCAACTAAATATCAGGAAGACTGAAGCCATTATCTTTGGTGCCCACCACACACTCCGTTCTTTAGCCACCAATTCTATCTCTCTCCCTGGCCACTGAGGCTGAACTGGACCCTTTGCAACTTTAGCATCCTATTTAACCCCGACATGAGCTTCTCACCAAATATCCACGCAATCACTAAGGCCACCTACTTCCAACTTCATAACATCATCTGTCTCCGCCCCTGCCTTAACTCATCTCCTGCTGAAATTCTCATCCATGCCTCTGTTACCTCTAGACTTAACTGATCTAATGCTCTCCTGGCCAGCATCCCATTTTATACCCTCTATAAACTTGAGCTCGTCCAAAACTCTGCGGCTTGCATCCTAATGCGTATCAAGTTCCATTCATCCATCATCCCTCTGCTCGCTTACCTACATTGAATTCTGGGTCAGCAGCGCCTCCATTTTAAAATTCTTGTTATGTATGTAAACATTGTAACTGTGTAAGACTTGCCACCAGAGGGCGCAACGATTGGAGGCCCAAGGGTCACTTGCACATCTCGTGCAAGGAAGTATAAAAGGTTGTCTGCCATGCTGCTTAGGCACTCTGGAGTTGTATTAAAGAGACTAAGGTCACATCAGTCTTAGCTCACAGTACTCAGTCTAATGGAGTTCTTCCATACTTAACAATTGGCGACAAATAACAGATTACGAACTTTCACGCGGTCATGGCTGCCGTTGGTATTTTAGAGAGATTTGTAGAGGGTGATGATTGGGAAGCCTTCATTGAGCGGCTTGACCAGTACTTCGTGGCCAACAAGCTGGATGGGGACATAGGTAAAAAAGGGATGAGGTCCTACGAAACGAAATTAAGGAGCTAGGAGCTAAATTAAAAAGTAGGACCTCAAAAGTAGTAATCTCGGGATTGCTACCAGTGCCACGTGCTAGTCAGAGTAGGAATCGCAGGATAGCGCAGATGAATACGTGGCTTGAGCAGTGGTGCAGCAGGGAGGGATTCAAATTCTTGGGGCATTGGAACCGGTACTGGGGGAGGTGGGACCAGTACAAACCGGACGGTCTGCACCTGGGCAGGACCGGTACCAATGTCCTAGGGGGAGTGTTTGCTAGTGCTGTTGGGGAGGAGTTAAACTAATATGGCAGGGGGATGGGAACCAATGCAGGGAGACAGAGGGAAACAAAAAGGAGGCAAAAGCAAAAGACAGAAAGGAGATGAGGAAAAGTGGAGGGCAGAGAACCCAAGGCAAAGAACAAAAAGGGCCATTGTACAGCAAAATTCTAAAAGGACAAAGGGTGTTAAAAAAACAAGCCTGAAGGCTTTGTGTCTTAATGCAAGGAGTATCCGCAATAAGGTGGATGAATTAACTGTGCAAATAGATGTTAACAAATATGATGTGATTGGGATTACGGAGACGTGGCTCCAGGATGATCAGGGCTGGGAACTCAACATCCAGGGGTATTCAACATTCAGGAAAGATAGAATAAAAGGAAAAGGAGGTGGGGTAGCATTGCTGGTTAAGGAGGAAATTAAGGCAATTGTTCGGAAGGACATTAGCTTGGATGATGTGGAATCTATATGGGTAGAGCTGCAGAACACCAAAGGGCAAAAAACGTTATTGGGAGTTGTGTACAGACCTCCAAACAGTAGTAGTGATGTTGGGGAGGGCATCAAACATGAAATTAGGAGTGCATGCAATAAAGGTGCAGCAGTTATCATGGGTGACTTTAATATGCACATAGATTGGGTTAACCAAACTGGAAGCAATAGGTGGAGGAGGATTTCCTGGAGTGCATAAGGGATGGTTTTTTAGACCAATATGTCGAGGAACCAACTAGGGGGGAGGCCATCTTAGACTGGGTGTTGTGTAATGAGAGAGGATTAATTAGCAATCTCATTGTGCGAGGCCCCTTGGGGAAGAGTGACCATAATATGGTGGAATTCTGCATTAGGATAGAGAATGAAACAGTTAATTCAGAGACCATGGTCCAGAACTTAAAGAAGGCTAACTTTGAAGGTATGAGGCGTGAATTGGCTAGGATAGATTGCCGAATGATACTTAAGGGGTTGACTGTGGATGGGCAATGGCAGACATTTAGAGACCGCATGGATGAACTACAACAATTGTACATTCCTGTCTGGCGTAAAAATAAAAAAGGGAAGGTGGCTCAACCGCGGCTATCAAGGGAAATCAGGGATAGTATTAAAGCCAAGGAAGTGGCATACAAGTTGGCCAGAAATAACAGCAAACCCGGGGACTGGGAGAAATTTAGAACTCAGCAGAGGAGGACAAAGGATTTGATTAGGGCAGGGAAAATGGAGTACGAGAAGAAGCTTGCAGGAAACATTAAGACAGAT
This sequence comes from Pristiophorus japonicus, assembly GCF_044704955.1. Classification (NCBI taxonomy): domain Eukaryota; kingdom Metazoa; phylum Chordata; class Chondrichthyes; family Pristiophoridae; genus Pristiophorus; species Pristiophorus japonicus. Next base: position 269,562,681 of record NC_091980.1, read on the forward strand.
TGCAAACGTTTCTATAGATATGTAAAGAGAAAAAGGTTAGTAAAGACAAACGTAGGTCCCCTGCAGTCAGAATCAGGGGAAGTCATAACGGGAAACAAAGAAATGGCGGACCAATTGAACAAGTACTTTGGTTCGGTATTCACTAAGGAGGACACAAACAACCTTCCGGATATAAAAGGGGTCGGAGGGTCTAGTAAGGAGGAGGAACTGAGGGAAATCCTTATTAATCGGAAAATTGTGTTGGGGAAATTGATGGGATTGAAGGCCGATAAATCCCCAGGGCCTGATGGACTGCATCCCAGAGTACTTAAGGAGGTGGCCTTGGAAATAGTGGATGCATTGACAGTCATTTTCCACCATTCGATTGACTCTGGATCAGTTCCTATGGAGTGGAGGATAGCCAATGTAACCCCACTTTTTAAAAAAGGAGGGAGAGAGATAACAGGGAATTATAGACCGGTCAGCCTGACATCGGTAGTGGGTAAAATGATGGAATCAATTTTTAAGGATGTCATAGCAGTGCATTTGGAAAGAGGTGACATGATAGGTCCAAGTCAGCATGGATTTGTGAAAGGGAAATCATGTTTGACAAATCTTCTGGAATTTTTTGAGGATGTTTCCAGTAGAGTGGACAAGGGAGAACCAGTTGACGTGGTATATTTGGACTTTCAGAAGGCTTTCGACAAGGTCCCACACAAGAGATTAATGTGCAAAGTTAAAGCACATGGGATTGGGGGGAGTGTGCTGACATGGATTGAGAATGGGTTGTCAGACAGGAAGCAAAGAGTAGGAGTAAATGGGGACTTTTCAGAATGGCAGGCAGTGACTAGTGGGGTACCGCAAGGTTCTGTGCTGGGGCCCCAGCTGTTTACACTGTACATTAATGATTTAGACGAGGGGATTAAATGTAGTATCTCCAAATTTGCGGATGACACTAAGTTGGGTGGCAGTGTGAGCTGCGAGGAGGATGCTATGAGGCTGCAGAGCGACTTGGATAGGTTAGGTGAGTGGGCAAATGCATGGCAGATGAAATATAATGTGGATAAATGTGAGGTTATCCACTTTGGTGGTAAAAACAGAGAGACAAACTATTATCTGAATGGTGACAGATTAGGAAAAGGGGAGGTGCAAAGAGACCTGGGTGTCATGGTACATCAGTCATTGAAGGTTGGCATGCAGGTACAGCAGGCGGTTAAGAAAGCAAATGGCAGGTTGGCCTTCATAGCGAGGGGATTTGAGTACAGGGGCAGGGAGGTGTTGCTACAGTTGTACAGGGCCTTGGTGAGGCCACACCTGGAGTATTGTGTACAGTTTTGGTTTCCTAACCTGAGGAAGGACATTCTTGCTATTGAGGGAGTGCAGCGAAGGTTCACCAGACTGATTCCCGGGATGGCGGGACTGACCTATCAACAAAGACTGGATCAACTGGGCTTATATTCACTGGAGTTCAGAAGAATGAGAGGGGACCTCATAGAAACGTTTAAAATTCTGACGGGGTTAGACAGGTTAGATGCAGGAAGAATGTTCCCAATGTTGGGGAAGTCCAGAACCAGGGGACACAGTCTAAGGATAAGGGGTAAGCCATTTAGGACCGAGATGAGGAGGAATTTCTTCACCCAGAGAGTGGTGAACCTGTGGAATTCTCTACCACAGAAAGTTGTTGAGGCCAATTCACTAAATATATTCAAAAAGGAGTTAGATGAGGTCCTTATTACTAGGAGGATCAAGGGGTATGGCGAGAAAGCAGGAATGGGGTACTGAAGTTGCATGTTCAGCCATGAACTCATTGAATGGCGGTGCAGGCTCGAAGAGCCGAATGGCCTACTCCTGCACCTATTTTCTATGTTGCTATGATACAGCGATCAAGCAGAGGGCGATTCTCCTCACCGTATGTGGGTCCACAATATACGGCCTCATCAAGAATCTGCTAGCACCGGAGAAACCAACGGAGAAGACATATACAGAGTTGTGTACGCTGGTTCGGGAACACCTCAAAGCGAAGGAGCGCATCTTAATGGCTAGGTATCGCTTCTACACGCACCCCCGCTCCAAGGGCCAGGACGTGGCGAGTTATGTCGCCAACCTGAGATGCCTTGCGGGAACTTGCGAATTTGCTGGATTTTTGAGGGAAATGCTGCAGGACTTTTTTGTGCTTGGCATAAGCCATGAGGTCATTCTTCCCTCGACCTGAGCAAGGCCATCACGATAGCCCAGGCATTCATATCCACGAGCGATAATACCAGACAGATATCTTCCCAGCATTGAAGCTCACCGGCAAGTATTGTGCATAAAATAACGTCGCTAGCAGACAGAACTGCATATGGCAGGGCCTATACGTCTGCAGCTGCAAGACTTAGGATGAGTCAGAGTCCGCCATTGGGCGTGATTGCAAATCTATTAGCATCATGTTGGCACTGTGGGGGTAATCATCGAGCCCATCAATGTCGATTCAAGCGCTACGTGTGCAAAGTCTGCAAAACAATGGGGCACCTCCAGCGAATGTGCAAGAGTGCTGTGACTCACCACATGGCAGAGTCAGCAGAGGATAATCGATCCGGCGCGGATCACGCAGAACAAACAAGAGAGGCAACTCAACCCGAGGAAGAAGTGTATGGGGTACACACCTTCACCACCAAGAGCCCTCCTATTATGCTGAAAGTCAAATTAAATGGTATTCCGGTATCAATGGAGTTGGACACGGGGGCGAGTCAGTCAATTATGAGCCAGAAGGCTTTTGAGAAACTGTGGGGCAACAAGGCACAAAGGCCCTAACTGAGCCTGATTCAGACAAAGCTGCGCACCGACACCAAAGAGCTCATACCAATCATTGGCAGTGCAGCAGTTAAGATATCGTACAATGGAGCTGAACATGATTTATCACTGTGGATTGTACCGGGGATGGCCCAACATGATTCGGCAGAAGCTGGCTGGGAAAGATTCGATGGAACTGGGACGACAACAAAGCACTATCTTCAGTGGATGATGGCTCGTGCGCCCAAGTGCTGAGCAAGTTTCCGTCGCTATTTGAACTAGGCATCGGCAACTTCACAGGCACCATGATGCTGATCCATCTAGTCCCCGATGCTAGCCTGTTCATCACAAGGCATGAGCGATTCCATATATGATGAGGGAGAACGTCGAGATCGAACTGGACAGACTTCAATGAGAGGAAATCATATCACCAGTCGAGTTCAACAAGTGGGTCAGTCCGATTGTTCCAGTGTTGAAAAGCAAAGACACGATCAGAATCTGCGGAGACTACAAGGTAACGATCAACAGAGTCTTGTTACAGGACCAGTACCCGCTACCCAAGGCGGATGACCTGTTCGCAACGTTAGCAGGGGGGAAGTCGTTCACCAAGTTGGACCTAACTTCCGCCTACATGACACAGGAGCTAGCTGAATCTTCGAAAAGATTGACGTGCATCAACACGCACAAAGGACTGTTTATATACCACAGGTGCCCTTTTGGGATTCGCTCGGTTGCTGCCATCTTCCAGAGGAACATGGAGAGTCTGTTGAAATCAGTTCCGCGCATCGTTATGTTTAAGACGACATCCTCATCACCGGTTTTGACACCACTGAATACCTGCACAACCTGGGAGAGGGTCTAAGTCGACTCGACAGATTGAGACTCAGGCCGAAACGCTCTAGTGGTTTCCTGGCGCCAGAGGTCGAATTTTTGGGGAGAAAGATTGTGGCAGACGGCATCAGACCCATGGACTCAAAGACAATGAGAATGTATAGAGACATTGAAGTTGAGAATGTGGGAAAATGTACAGGGACAGTGAAATTGAACAAAGGATTCATGGAGGAATAGCCTTAAGAATGTTAGACTGCAAATGTTACAACATTGGCACAAATAACAGACTGGCTCCAAGGTCTTGCTAAGTCACACCAGTAAACTTGAAACAATAAAGGGTGAGAAAGGGCTCTGAAAGGCTCCTTTGTGTAAAAACAGCCCATACAGATGTCGGCTCCTGAGTGGACAAAGAGAAGGAGGGATCATAAGGGGATAGGCTGAACTGAATGTCATTCAAATTGTCTCATGTAATAAAAATGTATAACCGTTGCGCACTTATATTGTAACAGGACTTGTCCGTAGGGAGTGGGTGCACTCTAGAGGGAGAGCATTTCTTCTTTCTGATAACTCCCGGCCGGTGAAACAAATAATAAAGTCTGCTTTGTTATAAGCGGCAACGGTGTTCGACTCAGTGAATTCGCTGAACCAGATTGAGGGAAAAGAATCCGCATTTACAACAAAGGCCATCAAGAATGCACCCAGACCACAGAATGTGATGGAGCTGCGTCCGTTCCTGGGATTCCTCAACTATTTTGGTAACTTCCTACCCGGGTTAAGGAAGAGGCATATAAATTGGCCAGAAAAAGCAGCAAAGCTGAGGACTGGGAGAAATTTAGAATTCAGCAGGAGGACAAAGGGTTTAATTAGGAGGGAGAAAATAGAGTATGAGAGGAAGCTTGCTGGGAACATAAAAACTAACTGCAAACGCTTCTATAGATATGTGAAGAGAAAAAGATTAGTGAAGACAAACGTAGGTCCTTTGCAGTCAGAATCAGGTGAATTTATAATGGGGAACAAAGAAATGGCAGATCAATTGAACAAATACTTTGGTTCCGTCTTCACTAAGGAATAACGTTTCGGAAATACTAGGGGACTGAGGGTATAGCGAGAAGGAGGAACTGAAGGAAATCCTTATTAGTCAGGAAATTGTGTTAGAGAAATTGATGGGATTGAAGGCCGATAAATCCCCAGGGCCTGATAGTCTGCAGGGAGTCTTACTGCAGCTGTACAGGGCCTTCATGAGGCCTCACCTGGAATATTGTGTTCATTTTTGGTCTCCTAATCTGAGGAAGGAAGTTCTTGCTTTTGAGGGAGTGCAGCGAAGGTTCACCAGACTGATTCCCGGGATGGCAGGAACTGACATATGAGGAGAGACTGGATCGACTGGGCTTGTATTCACTGGAGTGTAGAAGAATGAGAAGGGATCCCATAGAAACTTGTAAGATTCTGACGCGACTGGACAGGTTAGATGCAGGAAGAATGTTCCCCATGTTGGGGAAGTCCAGAACCAGGGGTCACAGTCTGAAGATAAGGGGTAAGCCATTTAGGACCGAGATGAGGAGAAACTTCTTCACTCAGAGAGTTGTTAACCTGTGGAATTCTCTGCCGCAGAGTTATTCATGCCAGTTCGTTAGATATATTCAGGAGGGAGTTAGATATGGCCCTTATGGCTAAAGGGATCAAGGAGTGTGGAGAAAAAGCAGGAAATGGGCATTGAGATGAATGATCAGCCATGATCTTATTGAATGGTGGTGCAGGCTCAAAGGGCCGAATGGCCTACTCCTGCACCTACTTTCTATGTTTCTATGTTTCTAAGCACTTTTCTGGAACCATTGCACATGTTGCTACATAAGGGTGACGACTGCGTTTTGGGTAAATCTCAAGAGACAGCCTTTGAGAAGGCCAGAAACCTACTTTGTTCTAATAAGTTACCTGTACTGAATGCCCCGTGTAAACGATTAGTGCTAGCTTGTGATGCATCTTCGTACGGATGTGTGTTACAGCAAACCAATGTATCGGGCATACGCATCTAAAAGTCTGTCTAAGGCTGAAAGAGCCTACAGTATGTTTGAGAAAGAGGCATGTGTATATGGGGTTAAGAAAACGCACCAATACCTATTTGGACTTCGGTTTGAGCTTGAAACCGACCACAAACCACTCATTTCGCTGTTTTCAGAAAGCAATAAACACCAATGCTTCGTCCCACATCCAAATATGGGCATGAACATTGTCTGCCTATGACTATGTTATCCGCCACAAACCAGGCATGGAGAACTGCGCTGATGCCCTCAATCGGCTACCATTGCCCACTACCAGGGTGAAAATGGCGCAGCCCGCAGACTTGCTTCTGGTCATAGATGTTTTTGAGAGCGAGGGGTCACCCGTCACTGCTCGCCAGATCAGGATCTGGACCAGCCAGGATCCTGTGCTATGTAAAATGTTGCGCCCTCAATGGGAACTGGTCAGCCGTTCCCGGGGAAATGCAAGATAAAATTAAGCAGTTTCACCGACGCAAAGATGAAATGTCCATCTAGTCGGATTATCTCTTATGGGGTAATCGCGTGGTTTTGCCAAAAGGCGGCAGGGAAACGTTTATACACGACCTACACAATACCCACACAGGCATAGTCATGATGAAGGCTATAGCCAAGTCGCACGTTTGGTGGCCCGGCATTGACTCGGACTTAGAGTCATGCGTACACCAGTGCAACACATACTCACAACTGAGCAATGCACCAAGGGAGGCTCCATTGAGGCTGTGGTCATGGCCCTCCAAACCGTGGTCCAGGATCCACGTAGATTTTGTTGGTCCCTTTCTCGGAAAGATGTTTTTAGTTGTAGTGGACGCTTACTCTAAATGGATTGAATGCGTAATCATGTCATCCAGCACATCCACTGCCACCATTGAAAGCTTCCGGGCTATGTTCGCCACCCATGGCTTGCCCAACGTCCTTGTCAGTGACAATGGACCGTGTTTCATCAGCTTGGAATTCAACGAGTTTATGACCCGCAATGGCATCAAGCATATCAGCTCTGCCCCGTTTAAGCCCGCATCCAATGGTCAAGCAGAAAAGGCAGTCCAAACTATCAAGCAGAGCTTGAAACGCGTGACGGAAGGCTACTTGCAGACCCGCTTATCTCGGGTTCTGCTCCGCTACCGGATGCGACCCCACTTGCTCACTAGAGCTCCCCCTGCAGAATTATTAATGAAGAGGGCACTCAAAACCAGGCTCTCCCTAGTCCACCCGGATCTAACTGATCATGTCACCCAGCGTCACCGACAAAACATGTACCACGATCGCGCAGCTGTATCATGTGACAGTGATGTTAACGACCTTGCGTTTGTCCTGAATTACGGTCATGGTCCTAAATGGGTTGCTGGCACTGTCTTGGCCAAGCAGGGGAATAGAGTGTTTATAGTCAAACTACTGAATGGACAAACGTGCAGAAAGCATGTGGATCAAACCAAACTGCGATTCATCGACAACCAAGAACAACCTGAAGAGGACATCACCATCATCGATCCACCAAAGCACACCCAACCAGCAATCGACCTTGCTGTCAATCAAGAGGATGAACCCACCATTCCCAACAGTCCCGTCAGACCAGCTGCGCTGCAGTGCAGCAATGGTCCGACCAACTCACCCATGCCAGAGTTTGAACTCAGACGATCAACCAGGGAGCTTAGGGCCCCGGATCATCTCAACTTGCAAATAATTTGTATCAAAGACTTTGGGGGGGGGAAGTGATGTTATGTCTGTAAACATTGTAACTGTGTAAGACTTGCCACCAGAGGGCGCAACTATTGTAGGCCCAAGGGTCACTTGCACACCTCGTGCAAGGGAATTTAAAAGGTTGTCTGCCATGCTGCTTAGGCATTCTGGAGTTGTATTAAAGAGACTAAGGTCACATCAGTCTTAGCTCACAGTACTCAGTCTTGTGGAGTTCTTCCATACTTAACAATTCTCACCTTTGTTTTCAAATCCCTCCTTGACCTTGCCCTTCCCTACTTCTGTAACCTCCTCCAGCCCTACAACCCTCCGAGACTCTGTGCTCTTACAATTCTGGTCTCTTGCGCACCCCCGATTTTGATGTCCTCCATCTTTGATAGACGTTCCTTTAGCAGCTGAGGCCATAAGCTCCGTAATTCCCTACCTAAACCTCTCCGCCTCATTAGCTCTCTCTCTCCTCCATTAAGATGCTCCTTAAAACCTACCTCTTTTACCTATCTTAATATCTCCATATGTGGTTCAGTGTCAAATTTTGTTTGCTAACACTACTGTGGAGCATTTTATTAGAGGCACTATATAAATGAAAGTTGTTCTTGTTGTTTCCTTCTCAAGAGGACATTAGTGATCCAGTTGTGTTTTTCCGAAAATCTCACAACTTCATGGTGACTTTTACCTGTACAGGTACAGCGTCGAAAATCCGGAATGTTGCGGACTCCAGACCGATCGGTGGCAGGGTCTTCCGGAATCCGCAAAATGTTCCAGAATCCGAACCCGCCGACCCTGCCGACCCCGGGGTCCCGCCGCTGCCCGACCTTGGGCCTCGCCTCACCGCCCCTCACCTCGCCACTGCTGCCCTTACCTCGCCTCACTACCCCTCGCCTCACTCGGCGCTGCTGTCCTTACATCGCCGAACCACCCCTTGCCTCATCGCCCCTTGCTTCGATGCTGCTCGCGTCGCCCCGCTCGCTGCTACTGTCCTTATCTCACTGCTACTTGCCTCGACGCCGCTCGCCTCACCCCACTTGTCACCACTGCGCTTACCTCAGGGCCTCCTTGCCGGCCCGCCCGAACACCTCCTATGCGACGGGGCTCGCCCGAACACCTCCTCGGCGGCGGGGCCCACCTGAACAGCTTCTCCACGGCGGGACCCGCCTGAACAGCTCCTCCCCAGTGAGGCCTCGCCCGAACACCTCCTCCACAGCGGGGCCCGCCCAAACACCTCCTCTTCGGCGGGGCCTGACCGAACACCTCCTCCAAGGCAGGGCCCGCCCAAACAGCTTCTTGGCGGCGGGTGCCTGCCCGACGACCTCATCAATGGGGTCAGCGGCCCGAACAGCTCCTCGGCGGGCCCGAACAGCTCTTCACCGGGCCCAAACAGCTCCTCGCCAAGGTCCGCCACCCCCACACCCCTTCTGACCTTCCCCTGGGCTCGGGTGTTTCCAGATTCGTGAAGTCAGAAAGACGATCGAAAGCCCGGAAAAGCCTGGAACGGCCTCGGTCCACAGGGTTCCGGATTCTCAATGCTGCACCTGTACCAGATTTTTTTTTATTAAACTGAGTTTAAATTCTCAAACTGCCATGGTGGGATTTTATCTCACATTCTCTAGATTATTAGTCCAGATCTCTGGATTACTAATGCAGTAATATTACCACAACACTGTTCCCAATTATCCATTTCTTTTTCATTGCTCAATACTGTGCACATCATCAATGTAGCAGATAATAATCATTTGTACATGAACCTCAAGACTCAGTAATTTTTTGTAGAATAAAACTGGTTAGTAAAAAATAAGAATTATATCACAAGTAGAAACTCTGGGCCCAAGTTTCGAGCCGCGCCTAGAACGGCGCAGTCCCGACATGGACGCCGTTTTTCACGCCACAAAGTGCGCCTAAAAAAAACATCCGTATTCTCCACCTCCCTGCAGGTCCTCTGGCCCTCGGCGCAGTGCAGCAGGAGCTGTAGGGGGCGGAGCCAGGTCCCTGCGCTGAAAACAATGCCAGGACCTCTGCACATGCGCGCTACAGTGGGCGCGCAAGTGCAGTAGCTCCAGGCGCCCGAAACTGTGTGGGAGGGGCCGAAGCACGCAGCCCCTAGCCCTGGCCGAATGGCCTCACTGGGGCTGCATGAATAAGGCTCCACCCACGGCCAGCTCCTGCTTCCTCCCGACCCGACTCGACTCCCACTTCCCGCCCCCCGCCTCTGGACCCAACCCGACACGACTTCCGCTACCGCTCCCCTCCCCCACAACCCCCCGGACTGGACCCGACCCGACTCCCGCTCCCGCTTCCCCCCCCACCCCGGACCCGACCCGACTCCCGCTCCCCCGCCGGACCCGACCCGACCTGACTTCTGCTCCCCCCCCCCCCCGACTGGACCCGACCCGACTCCTGCTCCCGCTCCCCCCCCCCGACTGGACCTGACCCTCCTCCCTCCCCCCCACCCCCGGACCGGACCTGAGCCGACTCCCGCTTTCCCCCCCCCCCCCCCGGACCCAACTGGATCCAACCAGACCTCCCTCTCCCCGACCTGACCTCCCTCTCCCTGACCTGACTTCCCTCTCCCTCCCTCCCTCCCTCCCTCCCCCCGACCCGAACCGAACCGACCTCCCTCCCACCACCCCCCCGACCCGACCCAACGCCACCTACCTGTAAATCTGGTGCTGGGGACGGGCCCTGCCCGAAGTCTCGGGCCCGGCCCGTTCAGCCTCCCTCCCCCTTCTCCTTTCCCCCCCCCCCCATCTCCTTCCCCCCTCCCCATCTCCTTCCCCCCCATCTCCTTTCTCCACCTTCTCCCCTTTATCCCCCTTCTCCCCCTCCCCCCTCCCCCTTCTCCCCCATCCCTCCTCATCCCTCCCCCTTCTCCCCCATCCCTCCCCCTTCTCCCCCATCCCTCCCTCTGCTCCCCCCCTCTCTCCCTCTACCCCCCTCCTCGCTGTCAGAAACACAGACACTGACAGACAGAGAATGAGAGACACACACAGACAGACAGAGAGATAGAGACACTGACAGAGACACACTGGGGGGGGGGGGGGGGGTGGGGGCATCCCAGCACGCTGTTGGAGGGCTCCCGGTGCTGCAGTCGGTAAGTAGAAAATGTTTTATTTATTGATTTTTTTTTAAATTATTTCATTAATTTTTTTTGATTGATTTATTGGTTGATTTATTGATGTATTTGTCATTTATTATTGATGATGGCTCTTTATTTGTAAAACTGAAGTGTTTAATGTTTGTAAACTTCCCTTTAAACCCACCACCCCCCCCATTCCCTATGCCTGATTTGTAACCTACGCCTGATTTTCTAAAGTGTAGACAAGGTTTTTTCGAGTGTACAAAAATCTTCACTTACTCCATTCTAAGTTAGTTTGGAGTAAGTTTTCACTGACGAAACTTTGAAAACAGGCGTAAGTGGCCGGACACGCCCCCTTTTGAAAAAATAATTCTGTTCCAAAGTGAAACTGTTCTAACTGACTAGAACTGGAGCAAATTAAATGACGAGAATTCCGATTTCGAAGATACTCCGTTCTACACCAGTTGCTCCTAAAAATCAGGAGCAAATCATGTGGAAACTTGGGGCCATAGAAACATAGAAATTTACAGCGCAGAAGGAGGCCATTTCGGCCCATCGTGTCCATACCGGCCAACAAAAAGCCGCACAGCCCTTGGTTAGCAGCCCTGAAGGTTACATATAAACCTACGAACAATGACGGAAAGGCAAAGAGCACCCAGCCCAACCAGTCCGCCTCACACAACTGCGACACCCCTTATACTGAAACATTCTACACTCCACCCCAACCGGGGCCATGTGATCTCCTGGGAGAGGCAAAAACAAAATAAAAACCCAGGCCAATTTAGGGAGAAAAAATCTGGGAAAATTCCTCTCCGACCCATCCAGGCAATCAAAACTAGTCCAGGAGATCACCCTGGCAGTATTCGATTCCCTGCAGTACTTACCATTATATCTCCGGCGGCCAACAAAAGGTCATCCAGTCTAATCCTAATTACCAGCTCTAGGTCCGTAACCTAGGTTACGGCACTTTAAGTGCCCATCCAAGTGGTGAGGGTTTCTACATCCACCACTCTTCCAGGCAGAGAGTTCCAGATCCCCACAACCCTCTGTGTAAAGAAGCCCCCCCCCCACCGCCGCCTCCCCCCCCTGCCCCGTCGCATTCAAATCCCCTCTAAACCTTCAACCAACCACCTTAAAACTATGCCCCCTTGTAATGGACCCCTCCACCAATGGAAATAGGCCCTTACTATCCACTATGTCCAGGCCCCTCAATATTTTGTACACCTCAATGAGGTCTCCTCTCAATCTCCTCTGTTCCATGAGAACAAACCCAGCCTATCCAATCTATCCTCATAACTAAGATTCTCCATTCCAGGCAGCATTCTAGTAAATCTCCTCTGCACCCTCTCTAGTGCAATCACGTCCATCCTATAATACGGTGACCAGAACTGCAAGTAATTTATCATAAATTAAATATAAAGTGAAATTTCATTTTTCCTACTGATGCCGCAATCCATAACCTTCCACATGTGATAATGCAGCTTAATTAGCGTACTAACATGAATAACACTATTTTTTAGTTCAGCAAGCCCAGTTGAAAGGTTCTGGCCCACGGTTCCATTCATCTGAGTACAAGACAGTACAAATCAATATGCGTTGATAGTGCCATGCTAAGACATAAAACACTCGGGACTACAACCTCCACTTTTGTGCTTATCGCCCCAAAATGGGCGTTATTTCCAGCATGGGCATTAAAAAAGGGTTTTCAGATCGCCGGCTTCTCGCCCATTCTCAAAGCACTTGGTCTCCATTTTTGAAAATGGACGTTACCGCGAGTGATATAAAATGGGCGGTAGCGTTAAATTCTTTTGACCTTCTGCCGTAAAGTGTGGCCGTCCTTAGCAACGGCACAGCAACGCTCGATTCCCGCGATTCAGGAGGTCAAGGGTCATCATGACATGCGCAGAAGAGGAGACAGAGATATGGAGCAAAGGGGGACTGAAGGCATGTCTGGGTGTGGTGTGGCTGCTTTGGGGCAAAGGAAGGAGACTTTAGAGCTTCACAGCAAGTAGGCAAACAAAAATTAGCTGTTACCAGTCACATATTTGCCCGAATTTGGCCTATAATGGAGAGAGAGGAGGCATCACAGCACTCTGTGGAGACTGTCACTGCAGAGAGCAGTGAGGTGGGAGAGAAGCACATTGGAGGGCACAAAAGAGCCAGGAGGTTCTCAGACGAGGCAAATGCCTCCCTCCTGCAGGAGGTCGAGTCACGCTGGGGTGATTTGACACAGGGAGGGCGTGGGAAGCCCACCCCAAAGGCCTACCAGAGGATATGGACCGAGATAGCAGAGGTGGTCTTGTCGGCGATCAACGAGGTTTGTGAGAGCAGCCAATGCCGCAAACAATGAAATGACCTTGTGGCATCCGCAAGAGTAAGTATTACATTGATTTACATGCACTTATGTATTTATATAATTTGATTTGTAATAGTCATGAGTGACTATCATCAGATGTGAGGCCTTTCACTTTTACCAGGAATGTTTTACTCAAAGCCTGCGGTCACGGTGTACATCTTTAGGTAAAGAATGATAATAATCATGATAATCATGATTACATCTTTCGGTTATGTATTGTATCAGTCTCTGAGACAGTACTTAGCAATGATATCATGCAATGATCTCATGCCATGTCGTCCTGTCACCTTTTACAGAAGAAGCTATTGACGATGAGGTCCGTGCAGAGGAGAACGGGTCAGAGGCCACCAGTCCCCGGCGACATCACTGAAATGGAGGAGCGGGTGCTCACATTCATGGGGAAGCACACCTGGACAGCCACGGACGCATCTGCAGACCCTGAAGTGATGCCACGTGAGTAAAGCTTACACCATTGTGTGATGTGAAGTCAATAGATGCCACACCCACTCATCCGAGCAATCATATATAATAGATGATTTCTAAAATTGTCCGAGGAATAATGATGGCCGAATGAAAATCATTGGAATACAAATGCGCTGATGGTCATGAAATGTGATGGCTGTGATGATTTTGAGAGTGGTGGTGCTTTTGTCGTGCATATGCTGTGTGTGGCGCTAGACTCACCTTGTGACCCTAGCACCCGCTTTTCCTCTAATAACCTCATTTGTGTTTTGCAGCTCAGCCAGCAGCGAATCCCAAGGCAAGACCATAGAGGCCAGAAGGTGTGGGAGCGGGGCCCGACTCTCCGGCCAGTGTTGAGGAGTTCCGATTCTCGCCCGTCAATCCACTGGGTCTGTTCGCCACAGATGAGAACGCGGACTTCGAGGAACCTGCATTGCCACGCTCCAGAAGCCATTCCACCCCAAGGCCATGTAGTAGTCCTCCGGTCATTCCTGCCTCCACTCTGGAGGTACCAGCCCCAAGCACCTCGCCACAGGGCACCCCATTTATCCCCAGCACAGCACCAACCCTGCAGAGGTCTCGTGGATGCGGCAGGTCTGTTCCAAGAGCACCACATGACAGCAGAGAGATGGTACTGTTGTGCAGGAGGACTGTAGACATTGGTGACCAGCTCATCGAAGCATTGGGGGGCATACCCTGACATCTGGCCACCATGACCGAGTACATTCCGCGGATGGCGGAGGCCCTGGATGCGATAGCCAGGAACACGGGGGTACAGGTCTCCCAGTGGTCCTCGAACGCGGCACTACACGCCGAGGTTCCGCACCACCACTGTGAACGACAGATGATAGCGGGGACCAAGATCCTGCTTCTGCATCAAAAGAATGTTGCCCCCTCGGCAGCCCCAGCTCCCGTACCCGTGCAACAACTGCATCTGCCTTCATTTCCCCCAATGAGGCACCATCTGAGGAGCTCCTCGGCCAGGCACCGTGGAGCGAGGAGGGGAAGGGGTAGCGGTGGAGAGAAGAAGGGAAGAGGGGAAGGAAAGTGAGGTGCATGTCCGCAGGTGATGGCTGTGTTAGATCTCCATCTGGGTGTATGCAATTTGTTGTAACGTATGGGGGCTGGGGACCACCCTCCTGCTTTGCCTTTGTATTCTGTGGCTGCTGGACATAGAAACATAGAAACATAGAAACATAGAAAATAGGTGCAGAAGTAGGCCATTTGGCACTTCGAGCCTGCACCACCATTCAATATGATCATGGCTGATCATGCAACTTCAGTACCTCATTCCTGCTTTCTCTCTATACCTCTTGATTCCTTTAGCCGTAAGGGCCACATCTAACTCCCTTTTGAATATATCTAACGAACTGGCCTCAACAACTTTTTGTGGTAGAGAATTCCACAGGTTCACAATTCTCTGAGTGAAGAAGTTTCTCCTCATCACGGTCCTAAATGGCTTACCCCTTATCCTTAGACTGTGACCCCTGGTTCTGGACTTCCCCAACATCGGGAACATTCTTACTGCATCTAACCTGTCCAATCCTGTCAGAATTTTATATGTTTCTATGAGATCCCCTCTCATTCTTCTAAATTCCAGTGAATATAAGCCGAGTCGATCCAGTCTTTCTTCATATGTCAGTCCTGCCATCCCGGGAATCAGTCTGGTGAACCATCGCTGCACTCCCTCAATAGCAAGAATGTCCTTCCTCAGATTAGGAGACCAAAACTGTACACAATATTCAAGGTGTGGCCTCACCAAGGCCCTGTACAACTGCAGTAAGACCTCCCTGCTCCTACACTCAAATCCTCTAGCTATGAAGGCCAACATGCCATTTGCCTTCTTCACCGCCTGCTGTACCTGCTTGCCAACTTTCAATGACTGATGTACCATGACACCCAGGTCTCATTGCACCTCCCCTTTTCCTAATCTGTCACCATTCAGATAATATTCCGCATCCCTGTTTTTGCCACCAAAGTGGATAACCTCACATTTATCTACATTATACTGCATCTGCCATGCATTTGCCCACTCGCCTAACCTGTCCAAGTCACCCTGCAGCCTCTTAGCATCCTCCTCATAGCTCACACTGCTACCCAGCTTAGTGTCATCTGCAAACTTGGAGATATTACATTCAATTCCTTCGTCTAAATCATTAATGTATATTGTAAATAGCTGGGGGCCCAGCATTGAACCTTGCGGTACCCCGATAGTCACTGCCTGCCATTCTGAAAAGGACCCGTTTATTCCTACTTTTTGCTTCCTGTCTGCCAACCAGTTTTCTATCCACGTCAATACATTACCCCCAATACCATGTGCTTTAATTTTGCAAACTAATCTCTTGTGTGTGACCTTGTCAAAAGCTTTTTGAAAGTCCAAATACACCATATCCACTGGTTTTCCCTTGTCCACTCTACTAGCTACATCCTCAAAAAATTCTAGAAAATTTGTCAAGCATGATTTTCCTTTCATAAATCTATGCTGACTTGGACCGATCCTGTCGTTGCTTTCCAAATGCACTGCTATTATGTCTTTAATAATTGATTCCAACATTTTCCCCATTTCCGATGTCAGGCTAACCAGTCTATAATTCCCTGTTTTCTCTCTCTCTCCTTTTTTAAAAAGTGGGGGTACGTTAGCAACCCTCCAATCCATAAGAACTGATCCAGAGTCTATAGAATGTTGGAAAATGACCACCAATGCGTCCACTATTTCTAGGGCCACTTCCTTAAGTACTCTGGGATGCAGACTATCAGGCCCTGGGCATTTATCGGCCTTCAATCCCATCAATTTCCCTAACACAATTTCCTGACTAATAAGGAGTTCCTTCAGTTCCTCCTTCTGCCTAGACCCTCAGTCCCCTAGCATTTCCGGAAGGTTATTTGTGTCTTCCTTAGTGAAGACAGAACCAAAGTATTTGTTCAATTGATCTGCCATTTATTTGTTCCCCGTTATAAATTCACCTGATTCTGACTGCAAGGAACCTAAATTTGTCTTCACTAATCTTTTTCTCTTCACATATCTAGAAAAGCTTTTGCAGTCAGTTTTTATGTTCCCTGCAAGCTTACTCTCATACTCTATTTTCCCTCTCCTAATTAAACCCTTTGTCTGAATTCTAAATTTCTCCCAGGCCTCAGGTTTGCTGCTTTTTCTGGCCAATTTATATGCCTAACATAAAAACAGATAGTAAAAGCTTTTACCAATATATAAAACGGAAGAGAGTGACTAAAGTAAATGTTGGTCTCTTAGAAGATGAGAAGGGGGATTTAATAATGGGAAATGTGGAAATGGCTGAGACCTTAAACAATTATTTTGCCTTTAACAATTATTTTGTTTCGGTCTTCACAATGGAAGACACAAAAACCATGCCAAAAATTGCTGGTCACGGGAATGTGGGAAGGGAGGACCTTGAGACAATCACTATCACTAGGGAGGTAGTGCTGGACAGGCTAATGGGATTCAAGGTAGACAAGTCCCCTAGTCCTGATGAAATGCATCCCAGGGTATTAAAAGAGATGGCGAAAGTTACAGCAGATGCATTCGTTATAATCTATCAAAATTCTCTGGACTCTGGGGAGGTACCAGCGGATTGGAAAGCAGCTAATGTAATGCCTCTGTTTAAAAAAGGGGGTAGACAAAAGGCAGGTAACTATAGACCGGTTAGTTTAACATCTGTAGTGGGGAAAATGCTTGAAGCTATCATTAAGGAAGAAATAGCAGGACATCTAGATAGGAACAGTGCAATCAAGCAGACGCAACATGGATTCATGAAGGGGAAATCATGTTTAACTAATTTACTGGAATTCTTTGAGGATATAATGAGCATGGTGGATAGAGGTGGATAGAGGTGTGCCGATGGATGTGGTGTATTTAGATTTCCAAAAGGCATTCGATAAGGTGCCACACAAAAGGTTACTGCAGAAGGTAAAGGTACGCGGAGTCAGAGGAAATGTATTAGCATGGATAGAGAGTTGGCTGGCTAACAGAAAGCAGAGAGTCGGGATAAATAGGTCCTTTTCGGGTTGGAAATCGGTGGTTAGTGGTGTGCCACAGGGATCAGTGCTGGGACCACAACTGTTTACAATATACATAGATGACCTGGAAGAGGGGACAGAGTGTAGTGTAACACAATTTTCAGATGAGACAAAGATTAGTGGGAAAGCGGGTTGTGTAGCGGACACAGAGAGGCTGCAAAGAGATTTAGATAGGTTAAGCGAATGGGCTAAGGTTTGGCAGATGGAATACAATGTTGGAAAATGTGAAGTCATCCACCTTGGAAAAAAAAACAGTAAAAGGGAATATTATTTGAATGGGGAGAAATTACAACATGCTGCGGTGCAGAGGGACCTGAGGGTCCATGTGCATGAAACTCTTTTTGAAATCCCAAAAAGTTAGTTTGCAGGTGCAGCAGGTAATCAAGAAGGCGAATGGAATGTTGACCTTCATTGCGACAGGGATGGAGTACAAAAGCAGGGAGGTCCTGCTGCAACTGTACAGGGTATTGGTGAGGCCGCACCTGGAGTACTGCGTGCAGTTTTGGTCACCTTACTTAAGGAAGGATATACTAGCCTTGGAGGGGGTACAGAGACGATTCACTAGGCTGATTCCGGAGATGAGGGGGCTACCTTATGATGATAGATTGTATAGACTGGGTCTTTACTCATTGGAGTTCAGAAGGATGAGGGGTGATCTTATAGAAACATTTAAAATAATGAAAGGGATAGACAAGATGGAGGCAGAGAGGTCGGGGAGACTAGAACTAGGGAGCACAGTCTCAAAATACAGGGGAGTCAATTTAAAACCGAGTTGAGAAGGAATTTCTTCTCCCAGAGGGTTGTGAATCTGTGGAATTCTCTGCCCAAGGAAGCAGTTGAGGCTAGCTCATTGAATGTATCCAAATCACAGATAGATTTTTAACTAATAAGGGAATTAAGGGTTATGGGGAGCGGGCGGGTAAGTGAAGCTGAGTCCACGGCCAGATCAGACATGATCTTTTTGAATGGCGGAGCAGGCTCGAGGGGCTAGATGGCCTATTCCTGTTCCTAATTCTTATGTTCTTATGTTCTCTTCCTTGGATTGAACACTATCCCTAATTTCCCTTGTTAGCCATGGTTGAGCCAACTGCCCCGTTTTATTTTTACACCAGACAGGGATATACAATTGGTAAAGTTCATCCATGTGATCTTTAAATGTCTTCCATTGCCTATCCAACATCAACCCTTTAAGGATCATTCGCCAGTCTATCCTAGCCAATTCACGTCTCATATCATCAAAGTTACCTTTTTTTTAAGTTCAGGACCCTAGTCTCTGAATTAACTGTGTCACTCTCCATCTTAATGAAGAATTCTACCATATTATGGTCACTCTTCTCCAAGGGGCCTCGCACAACAAGATTGCCAATTAATCCTCTCTCATTACACAAGAGGCAGTCTGGGATGGCCTGCTCGCTAGTTGGTTCCTCGACATATTCTAGAAAACCATCCCTTATACACTCCAGGAAATCCTCCTCCACCGTATTGATACCAGTTTGGTTAGCCCAATCTATATGTAGATTAAAGTCACCCATGATAACTGCTGTACCTTTATTGCACGCATCCCTAATTTCCTGTTGGATGCCATCCCCAACTTCACTACCACTGTTTGATGGTCTGTACATAACATCCACTCGCATTTTCTGCCCTTTGGTGTTCCGCAGCTCTACCCTTATAGATTCCACATCATGCAAGCTAATGTCCTTCCTTACTATTGTGTTAATCTCCTCTTTAACCAGCAACACTACCCCACCTCCTTTTCCTTTCTGTCTATCCTTCCTGAATATTGAACACCCCTGGATATTGAGTTCCCAGCCTTGATCACCATGGAGCCATGTCTCCGTAATCCCAATTACATCATATCCGTTAACAGCTATCTGCGCAGTTAATACATCCACCTTATTATGAATGCTCCTCGCATTGAGACACAGAGCCTTCAGGCTTGTTTCTTTAACATTCTTTGTCATTTTAGAATTATGTTGTAATATGGCCCTTTTTGATTTTTGCCTTTGATTTCTCAGCCCCCCCTTCTTTCCTTATCTCCTTTCTACCTTTTGCTTCTGCCCTCATTTTACTTCCATCTGTCTCCCTGCATAGATTCCCATCCCCCTGCCATATTAGTTTAAACCCTCCCCAACAGCACTAGCAAACACCCCCCCTAGGACATTGGTTCCAGTCCTGCTCAGGTGCAGACCGTCCGGTTTGTACTGGTCCCCCAGAATCGGTTCCAATGTCCCAGGAATTTGAATCCCTCCCTCTTGCACCATTCCTCAAGCCACGTATTCATCTTAACTTTTCTGCTATTTCTACTCTGACGAGCACATGGCACTGGTAGCAATCCTGAGCTTACTACCTTTGAGGTCCTACTTTTTAATTGAACTCCTAGCTCCCTAAATTCAGCTTGTAGGACCTCATCCCGTTTTTTACCTATATCGTTGGTACCTATATGCATCACGACAACCGGCTGTTCACCCTCTCCCTCCAAAATGCCCTCCAGCCGCTCTGAGACATCCTTGACCCTTGCACCAGGGAGGCAATATACCATCCTGGAGTCTCGATTGCGGCCGCAGAGATGCCAATCTATTCCCCTTACAATAGAATCCCGTACACTATAGCTCTTCCACTCTTTTTCCTGCCCTCTTATGCAGCAGAGCCATCCATGATGCCATGAACCTGGCTGCTACTGCCTTCCCCTGATGAGTCATCTCCTCCAACAGTATCCAAAACGGTATATCTGCCTGATGGTCACCCATTCCCTATCTGCCTGAGTAACCTTTACCTGTGGTATGACCAACTCACTAAACGTACTATTCACAACATCCTCAGCATCGCGGATGCTCCAGAGTGAGTCCATGCGCAGCTCCAGTGCCACAATGCGGTCTGTCAGGAGCTGCAGCTGGACACACTTCCTGCACACATAGTAGTCAGGGATACTGGGAGCGTCCCTGACTTCCCACATAGCACAGGAGGAGCATGACACAGGTCTGGGCTCTACTGCCATGACTTAACCCTTAAATTAACTTAATTTGACAACAATGCTGAAGGTTACCTACTGATAAGGAAATAAAATGAAAAATAAAAAGATTAAATGCTCATCAATCCACCAGCCAATCACTTACCTGCTTGGCTGTGACATCACACATCGATTTCTTTTTATTTCTTTGTTTTACCTTCGGCCTCTGCACCAGTTGCTCTCCTCGACTGCCGCCACTCCCACTCACTGCCGCCGCCCTTTGTAGTCCCGAGCCCGCTCCTCTCGTGATGCTGGCCTCCTCGACTGCCGCCACTCCCACTCGCTGCCGCTGCCCTTTGTAGTCCCAAGCCCGCTTCTCTCGCGATGCTGGCCTCCTCGACTGTTGAACATTTGATTGATGTCAATGGTGGAAAAAGTGGGGTGTGGGCGGGGGTTGGGTGTTATTGCCTGTGATACTTATGATTTCAGTCCAATGTTGGGATAAAATTTTTGTTATTGAACATAACCTTGTTGCGCATTGTCTCAGATAGCTGCACCGTTACAGTGATTCCTTAACATGAAAGGGTTAAATACAACTTAATGATAGAGAATAATCCATCAGGCTGCATTCAGACAGGCTGTGAAAATTCACAGACCCCAAGTCAAAGCTGCTACGTACAACTCAGCATGTTGCATTAAGTTATCAATCAACTTGACATTTTAGGACCTTGGGTAGCGAGTCAATTAAAGGTTAACAGACTATCAATTGAGCCAATAAGGTCAAAGAAGACGAGTTATTTTCTGTAAACTGATCAGGTATATGAACAGCCATTTTGGCCATGTGGTCTCAGAAGGACAAAGGCCTGGCTTAAAGCCAAGAGCTTGTTGCAGCTGCCAGAATAAAATTACATTAAACTACAACCGGAGTTCGCATTTCATTGAAAGTTAAGAGATCTAACAATTTTGGCGTCATGAACAGGATCGCTGAGGGAAGAAACTGAATTTTGGACATCGGACCTACATACTGAGGTAAGGACTCCTCTTTATAAAAGTCCTCGGTCAAAAGTCTAAATTCGCCTCTCCTTCTACGCGATTCCGAAAGCCTCCGGTTTGCGAACCCTCCGGTTGGTAGTCGGCTCGAGCTCCCATAGACGTCTAACTTCGGCAGTGTGTTAGTTAATTAATCATCGACCCACTGATCGGCTGGAAAGCCTACGACTCGAGAGTAAAGAAATCAGTATTATGGCAGCAGGAGATAAGAGCAAAGAATTGCCTACAACTGTAAAAGGTGGGCAGGCACCACCTGAGGTTTCGATAGATGAAATCCTCGAACAGTTGAAAGAATACATAGAGCAACAATTCAACTTATCTAAAACCTGTATTAAGATCGAACAAAAGTATGGAACCCCCAAAGGACAATGGTCCTTGGACGAGATTAAAAGGGTCTGGGGAAAAATGACCCGTATGAAAAATAAAGAGCGAACTAGATGGTCCCGAACCGTTATGGGACAGATTCAAAAGCGGAATGAAATTGTAACGCGTGAGAATCTGTATCAATGTAGCTACCAACTTTATATGTATTATCCGTACTAATTTCAAATGTATTAACTCTTTCTAAAATGGCCGCTCATGGTTATTGCTGACTCTTCAGATCTCGCTATAGGGGAGAACAATGAGTGACTTGTTTTTGTGAAACAACCTTGAGGAACCATCAGATCTTAATGGGAATGTAGCAACAGATGCAGGGGCCAAACTGTAGGAATACCCAGAGAAGCAGAACTGTGCCTTCCTTGCCTGCAAAACAAAGATAAGCTGGAGATGACTTAATCTTCACTCATGATTAGGGAATTGCTTACTTCACTGTGTAAATTACTAATTTAGCTTGTATCTATGCCACGGTAGTTGATGTGATAGGACAATGAAAAGGGGTTGTACCGATCATGAACTGTATAACTGTCTTGTTTTTGTAATGATTTTTGCTTGCTCTGGTGGATTCGACAGACTCATGGAGTCGGTGCCCCTTTATCAGAGCAAGATACTTCATCGATGAAGCCTGAATAAAGTTAGTCTGAACTATACTTTAAAGTGTTCAAGTCAGTGTATTCGCTGAAACAGATTGAGGGAAAAGAATCCGTATCAACAATTGGTGTCAGAAGTGGGATCTCAACGGACGACCGCCGGGAATTTGCGAACTAAAAGCCGGACTAGCCTCGGACGAGATGGGAGGAAAATGGCCACCAGAGTAAGTATTCTTTAAATACCACCTCGGTTTCCTCCAGTCCAAAAGTCTGAAGAAAATTTTGCCGCTCGCTAGTTCTCAGGTAGCGTCTGAACGAGATCCAGGTCAATCTGGCGAATACTTTTTAAACTTATGAAATAAGTTTACGACGTCAACCTTGTGTATATCACTTGGCCCGTCTAGGTGCTGATTGGACCTAAACGGACTAACCGGGATACGATTACAGTGGGGCGACGCGAGAGGGATTGTGTAAAGTTAACTTGTACTTATGCTAGGTACGGTGTCGACCTTGTATATCACTTGGCCCGCCTAGGCTCTGGATAAGATAAACTACCTTTTTACTGTGGGGCGACGCGAGAATGGGCAATCACTTAGACAGTACTACAGATGTGGGCAGCCCGCTACAGAAGTTATGCAAAGATTTCCCCAAGAAGGCTGAGCAATTTAGACAGTTATATGGAGCCTTGAACAAATTATTAGGAGATGATCAATGGCCCCTAGGAGGCACTAAGAGTGTAGAGGTGGCAAAAAGGGCACAGGAATTAATTTGGAAAAAGGGACGAAGAAAAAGGGATAAAAGCTTAATTGCCACATGGAGACAATATTGTCAAAAACTAAAAGATGAATCACTTCTGTCAAGTTGGCAGGAAAACGCCACTAAGTTAGGATTCTCATTAATGGAAGGAGGACATGTTAAACCCCTAGATGTGTTAAAGAAAGTGTGCGCACGAAAAACGTACCAAGAGCTCCACTCGGACCTCTGAAAAGGGTATTGATAAGACTACGTAGTCAGATGGTTGGCCTTGCATTGACTGAGTTGGACGATGAGATAGAAGAGTGGCCGCTCACGCGACGTCCCACATGCTCCGGTGCCCCACGGTCCCGTTGAACCTCCATCGTATAATCGAATATACCCAGCCATTCCGACAGCTGCAGGCAATGTTCCACCAGCCGTAAATCCCCAAGCCTTAGATCACGTTCTGCCCTCAGCTCTACCACCACCCTTGCCGCCACCGGTGCCCGTTGATACACCATCAAACGTAACACCAGTGGGTCCCCAGACGGTCCCTACAGTCTTCCCTCTGCCAGCTACACACCCTGTATCAGTCTCGACTACTTTGCCCGGACTTGTCCCTGTCCCCCAACAACCCTTTACGCTGGCAGGTCTCCAACCTAGCTTTTTGACTCCCTCCGCGCCCTTTGTTAATTTAGGTCCGACCTTGCAGTCAGATCCTACCTGGACCCCTCCGACTTTTGTGGACCCAGTCGCTACTCGAACCAGGTCGCAAATGAAACAGAAGGATAAGTAGTCCCTCACTCCGGCCGCTAGGGAGACGCCGAAACATGGAGCTAGACGAAAACCATTGCTACAGTCGCGCGCCTTCCAGGGCTCAGCCCGTCACCCCGATTCTGAGAGCTCAAGTGACTCCGACTTGGGCTCCCCTTTCCGATCAGACTCAGAATCTGAATCTGACACTGATTGTACCAACCAGCAAAAAAAGCCCCTACGACAGTTTCCGGGAACAGACATGCCGAACCCTGATCCTGCCGCGGCTGTCGCTAACCCGACGATTTAAGTATACATGCCTTGGAAGCCCAACGAGATTATGGCCATATTGACCGGAATGCCGGACCGGAAAAGGGAACCTGTCAAGTTCGTGGACTTTCTCCACACCACGATAGCCGTCTATAATGCCGATTCTAGGGATCTATGGTCCCTTGTCTATCAAGCCCTGAGCCCGGTTGAGCACGCCCGGTTCCTGACTCAATTAAATGTTGCCGACCATGCAGCCTTACAAGCGCAGCATAACAATGATGGAGCCCGTCGAGGGGCCATTTTCGCTGTGCTGGATACTACCCTTCAGAAGCCTATTAGCATGGCAAATGTTTTAGAAACAAAGCCTAAGCGAGATGAGAATGCAGATGAATTCCTGGAACGATTCGTTGAAATTTATGGAGGCCAGTCGGGAGATAATGCCTTCCGGGAAGGACGAAATTCACCTCAATTCTGCGCTATTCTGTTCCAGTGCTTGCCTCATTCGATTGCTCATGCCATCCGGATCAATAACATGAATTGGGCAGATAATAGTAAGGCCTAGATGGAGAGAGCCGTGAAATATTGCTGGTAGGAAAGAAAGGGAGAAGGAGGAAATGCGCCCCTAACCCGGGTTAAGACTGAATATGTAACTAAGAAGGAGGAACCCCTCAGGCTGGAGGACCGAAACCCTACCCAACTGGGTATCAGATGGAGCCTCAGTATTGTGTGCCAGGTTGGGTGGATAATCAGGGATGCGGCTATATTGAACATCCAAATGGTCCAGGCCCTACAAATTATGGACCGCCCTATTGTCCCCGACCAGGCATGGCAAAGGAAGGCAGACTGAATCAGGGAGCATGCTTTAATTGTGTACAAGAGGGACATTGGAGCAGAGAGTGCCCCTCCCGCCGACCAGGAAGAGGACAACGGGGAGGGAGAGGAGGATGGCAAGGAGGAAGAGGACGGGGATCCTACACTAACTTCTCCCAGACAAACCCCTTCGCCCAACCACAACCCCAACATCAGTATTGACTACGTAGCTTGATTGTACAGGACGAGGAGCCGATATCATTAAAGATTCAAAATGAGTGGCAACCCTTTCTAATAGATACAGGAGCCTCCATGTCCTCTGTACAGTCGAAGCTTAAACTCCCTACCTCTAGCGAGACTCAGGGACTTTCAGGGTTCCTGGGACAAGTCTCTACATACCCTGTGTCAGAACCAGTTAAAGTAGTTTATAAGGAAGAATCTGTGGATCATCGATTTCTCATTACAACCAATCTGGACTGTAACTTGATGGCTAGGGACCGTCTCTGTAAATTCCACAGCCCTTGTGGATAGAGCTTTTACTAAATAGTCATTGGGTCATTGAAAATATTTAAGGCGGAGATAGACAGATTTTTGAGTGATAAGGGAATAAAGGGTTATGCGGGCAGGGAAGTGGAGCTGAGTACATGATCAGATCAGACATGATCATGTTAAATGGCGGAGCAGGCTCGAGGGGCCAAATGGCCTACTCCTGCTCCTATTTCTTATGTTCTTATGTTCTTAGTGGGGGGGGGAGGATCCGGCAAATGGCAATTTAAAATGTCAAAGAGAAAGGAGAAGGCAATAGTGCAGGGTAGCAATCAGGTAATGATAACCAGAGTGTAACAGGAAGGGAGAGAGCATATAAACATAAGAGTACATCAGAAAGTGGGGTCAGAGTAGGGAAAATGGTAAAAAGACAAAATTCAAAGCTCTTTATCTGAATGCACACAGCATTCGTAACAAGATAGATGAGCTGACGGCACAAATAGAAATAAATGGGTATGATCTGATAGCCATTACAGAGACATGGTTGCAAGGTGACCAAGGCTGGGAACTGAATATTCAGGGGTATTTGCCATTTTGGAAGGATAGGCAGAAAGAAAAAGGAGGTGGGATAGCTCTGTTAATAAAGGATGAGATCAATGCAGTAGTGAGAAATTATATTGGCTCAGAAGATCAAGATGTAGAATCAGTTTGGATGGAGATAAGAAATGATAAGGGAAAGAAGTCATTGGTGGGAGTAGTCTATAGGCCCCTTAACAGTAGCCACACTGTAAGACAGAGAAAAATAAATAAATAATGGAGGCTTGTAAGAAAGGTACGGCAATAATCATGCGCGATTTTAATCTTCATATTGATTGGAGAAATCAAATTGGCAAAGGTAGCCTTGAGTAAGAGTTCATAGAGTGTATTCGGGATGGTTTCTTAGACCAATATGTTGTGGAACCAACCAGGGAGCAGACTATTTTAGATCTGGTAATGAGTCTGGGTTAATTAATAATCTCATAGTAAAAGATCCTCTTGGGAAGAGTGATGATAATATGGTAGAATTTCAAATTCAGTTTGAGGGTGAGGAAGCTAGGTCTTAAACTAGTGTCCTGAACTTAAATAAATGCAATTACAAAGATATGAAGGCAGAGTTGGCTAAGGTGGACTGGGAAAATAGATTATAGGGAAAGACAGTAGATAAGCAATGGGAAACATTTAAGGGGATATTTCATAACTCTCAGCAAATATATATTCCAGTGAGAAAGAAAGACTCTTAAGAGTAGGATGAAACATCCCTGGCTAACTAAGGAAATAAAGGATGGTATCAAATTGAAAACAAAGGCATACAGTGTTGCGACGAATAGTGGAAGGCCAGAGGATTGGGAAACTTTTAGAAACATAGAAACATAGAAAATAGGTGCAGGAGTAGGCCATTCGGCTCTTCAAGCCTGCGCCACCATTCGATAAGATCATGGCTGATCATTCCCTCAGTATCCCTTTCCTGCTTTCTCTCCATACTCCTTGATCCCCTTAGCCGTAAGGGCCATATCTAACTCCCTCTTGAATATATCCAATGAACTGGAATCAACAACTCTCTGCGGCAGGGAATTCCACAGGTGAACAACTCTCTGAGTGAAGAAGTTTCTCCTCATCTCAGTCCTAAATGGCCTACCCATTATCCTAAGACCGTGTCCCTTGGTTCTGGACTTCCCTAACATCGAGAACAATCTACCCGCATCTAACCTGTCCCGTCCCATCAGAATATTGTATGTTTCTATGAGATCCCCTCCCATCCTTCTAAACTCCAATGTATAAAGGCCCAGTTGATCCAGTCTCTCCTCATATGTCAGTCCAGCCATCCCAGGAATCAGTCTGGTGAACCTTCGCCGCACTCCCTCAATAGCAAGAAAGTCCTTCCTCAGATTAGGAGACCAAAACTGAACACAATATTCCTGGTGAGGCCTCACCAAGGCCCTGTACAACTGCAGTAAGACCGCCCTGCTCCTATACTCAAATCCCCTAGCTATGAAGGCCAACATGCCATTTGCCTTCTTTACCGCCTGCAGTACCTGTATGCCAACTTTCAATGACTGATGAACCATGACACCCAGGTCTCGTTGCACCTCCCCGTTTCCTAATCTGCCATCATTCAAATAATATTCTGTCTTCGCGTTTTAGCCCCCAAAGTGGATAACTTCACATTTATGCACATTATACTGCATCTGCCATGCATTTGCCCACTCACCTAACCAAGCAAAGGACGACTAAAAAAATGATAGAGAGAAGATAATTTATGAGAGTAAACTAGCAAGAAATATAAAAACAGACAGTAAGAGCTTCTACGGGTATATGAAAAGAGAGTAGCTAAAATAAACATTGGTCCCTTAGAGGATGAGACTGGGGAATTAATAATGGGTAACAGGCTGAGACTTAGAATAAATATTTTGTATTGGTCTTCACAGTAGAAGACACTAAAAGCATCCTTATAATTGATAATCAAGAGCTATTAGGAGGGGGGAACTTAAAACAATCACTATTGTAATGTCCTTACACACTACTATAAATTCACACGAGGCACATTCTGCGGACAAGGTCACTCTGTGACCTGAACCTTTATTCACAGGACCAAGAAGTGATGACGCTGCGTGGGACCTCCCTTTATATACCTGGATGACCAGGTGAGGAGTGTCTCCCACAAGTTCACCCCCTGTGGTCAAGGTGTGCATTTATTAGGTGTGTACAGTATGCAGTGTTGTTATGAAGGTTACAGTTACATGAAGGTTACATACATGACATCACCTCCCCCCAACGTCTTATGGGGTCAAAGATTAAGTCTTTCAGGCGGTCGATGCTCTCTCGTGCAGCGCCACAGTTGGGGCTCTGGTTGTTGAGCCTTGGCATGTGTCTCTTGTCACCTGTGGAGATTCCGGCTTGTCCGGGCTGGCCGCAGGGACTGTGCATGCTGCTGAATGTTCTTGTTGCTCGTTCACTGGTTGTGGTGTGGGCAACATCTCATGATCTTCCTCAGGTTCCTCAGTGTCCATGCTGAACCTTTTTTTTACTTGGTCCAGATGCTTGCGGCAGATCTGTCCATTGTTAAGTCTGACCACTATGACCCTATTCTCCTCTTTGCCAATTACAGTACCCTCAAGCAACTTGGGTCCCAAAGCGTGATTAAGAACAAATACAGGGTCATCGATTTCTATACATCCCCCCTTTGAGTTACGGTCATGGCACTCATTTTGGGACTGGTGCATGCCCTCAACAATGTCTGACAGGACAGGATGAATGAGGGACAGCCGAGTTATAAGTGTACGTTTCATGAGTAGTTCCGTGGGCGGGACTCCCGTGAGCGCATGCGGTCGGGGCCTATGGGCCAGCAGGAGGCGCAATAGGCGATATTGAAGGGAGGGTCCTTGAATCCAGAGCATACTCTGTTTTATGATTTGGACCGCAAGTTCCGCCTGGCCATTGGAAGCCGGCTTGAACGGTGCCGTCCTGACATGGTTGATGCCATTATCCGACATGAACTCCCGGAATTCATAGCTAGTGAAACATGGGCCGTTGTCGCTAATTAGGATGTCCGGCAAGCCATGGGTCGCAAAGACCGCACGCAGACTCTCCACAGTGGTGGATGCCGTGCACGAATTCAATATGATGCACTCGATCCATTTCGAGTACGCATCAACAACAATGAGGAACATTTTTCCCATGAACGGGCCCGCGTAGTCTACGTGAATACGTGACCATGGCCTGGTGGGCCAGGGCTATGGGCTGAGTGGGGTCTCCCTGGGGGTAATGCCCAGCTGGGCATACGTCGTGCACCTGCGAACACAGTGTTCCAGGTCTGAGTCAATTCCCGGCCACCATAATGTTACCGGGCAATGGCCTTCATTAGCATGATGCCTGGGTGCTTGCTGTGGAGTTCCCTGATGAATGCTTCCCTTCTGGGGCATGACTACCCCCCCTGCCCTATAGTAGGCAGTCGGATTGGATGGAGAGCTCATCCATCCATCTGTGAACTGGTCTGACCTCCTCGGGGCATGCTCCGTGTGCGAGCACCCAATCCCCAGTCAGGACACATTTCTTAATCAAGGATAGGAGGGGATCTCTGTTGGTCCAGATTTTGATCTGGCGGGCTGTGATGGGGGAGCCTGCGCTGTCAAAGGCTTCAACGGCCATAACCATCTCAGCGCTTTGCTCCGCTGCCTCCTCAGTGGTGGCCAGTGGAAGCCTGCTGAGCGCGTCAGCACAATTTTCGGTGCCTGGCCGGTGCCGTATGATGTAGCCATACACAGCCAGCGTGAGAGCCCATCGCTGTATGCGAGCTGACGCATTGGCATTGACAGCTTTGCTGTCTGACAACAGGGATGTTAACGGCTTGTGGTCCGTTTCTAACTCGAACCTTCCGCCAAAAAGGTACTGGTGCGTCTTTTTCATCTCGTAGACACATGCGAGTGCTTCCTTTTCAACCATCCCATATCCCTGTTCTGCTTGGGAGAGCGACCTGGAGGCATGAGCCACAGGTTGGAGTTGGCACTCATCATTACTCTGCTGCAACACGCACCCTACCCCATCGGATGATGCATCACATGTCAAAACCAATTCCTTACAGGGGTTGTACAGAGTCAACAGCTTATTAGAACAAAGCAGGTTCCGCGCCCGATTGAAAGCCCGTTCCTGACAGTCCCCCCAAAACCAATCGCAACCCTTACGCAGGAGCACGTGTAGCGGCTCCAACAATGTGCTTAAGTTCGGCAGAAAGTTCCCGAAATAGTTCAAGAGTCCCAGAAATGAACGCAACTCCGATGTGTTGCCGGGCCTGGGCGAACGACGAATTGCCTCAGTTTTGGATTCGGTAGGCAGGATTCCATCTGCGGCAAACCTCCTGCCCAAAAACTCAACCTCTGGGGCCAAAAACACACACTTAGACTTTTTTAGTCGCAGGCCTACCTGGTCCAGTCGGCGTAGCACCTCCTCCAGGTTGTGGAGGTGTTCCTCGGTGTCTCGACCCGTGATAAGGATGTCGTCCTGAAATACGATTGTTCTAGGGATGGATTTGAGCAGGCTTTCCATGTTCCTTTGAAAGATAGCGGCTGCTGATCAAATGCCAAATGTACATCTGTTGTAGACAAACAGCCCCTTGTGCGAGGTGATGGTGGTCAGTAGCTTGGATTCTTTGGCCAGTTCCTGGGTCATGTAGGCTGAAGTGAGGTCCAACTTGGTGAACAGCTTGCCGCCTGCCAGCGTGGCAAAAAGATCCTCCGCTCTCAGAAGCGGGTATTGGTCTTGTAGTGACACTAGGTTGATTGTAGTCACCACAGATCCTGACCGAGCCATCCGTTTTTAGGACAGGGACGATGGGGCTCGCCCAGTCGCTGAATTCAACGGGCGAAATTATGCCCTCTCTTAGCTGTACAACTCACTCTCAATTTTCTCCCGCATCACATACAGCACAGCTCTGGCTTTGTGCTGCACTGGTCTGTCGTCCGGGGTGATGCGTATCACTACTTCAGTACCTTTGAAAGTCCTGACACCAGGTTGAAATAGTGACTCAAATTTCTGTAGGATCTGTGAGCATGAACTTCGCTCCACAGATGAAATGGCATGCACATCCCCCCATTTCCATTTCATCTCGGCTAGCCAGATCCTCCCCAAAAGAACGGGGCCATTTCCCGGGACATAAGAACATAAGAATTAGGAACAGGAGTAGGCCATCTAGCCCCTCGAGCCTGCTCCGCCATTCAACAAGACCATGGCTGATCTGGCCGTGGACTCAGTTCCACTTACCCGCCCGCTCCCCGTAACCCTTAATTCCCTTATTGGTTAAAAATCGATCTATCTGTGATTTGAAAACATTCAATGAGCTAGCCTCAACTGATTCCTTGGGCAGAGAATTCCACAGATTCACAACCCTCTGGGAGAAGAAATTCCTTCTCAACTCGGTTTTAAATTGGCTCCCCCGTATTTTGAGGCTGTGCCCCCTAGTTCTAGTCTCCCTGACCAGTGGAAACAACCTCTCTGCCTCTATCTTGTCTATCCCTTTCATCATTTTAAATGTTTCTATAAGAACATCCCTCATCCTTCTGAACTCCAACGAGTAAAGACCCAGTCTACTCAATCTATCATCATAAGGTAACCCCCTCATCTCCGGAATCAGCCTAGTGAATCGTCTCGGTACCCCCTCCAAAGCCAGTATATCCTTCCTTAAGTAAGGTGACCAAAACTGCACGCAGTACTCCAGGTGCGGCCTCACCAATACCCTATACAGTTGCAGCAGGACCTCCCTGCTTTTGTACTCCATCCCTCTCGCAATGAAGGCCAACATTCCATTCGCCTTCCTGATTACCTGCTGCACCTGCAAACTAACTTTTTTAGGATTCATGCACAAGGATACGTTTTAAAGTTTAATTTGTTTTAATTGCCGGTGCTTTTAGTGTCCCCTTCCCTTTTATAGGGGGCACCGGAGAAATTGTGATTTTAGTGCCCAAAAAAAAAAAAAAAAACACAAAAAAAAACCAAAAAAAGGAAAAAAGGGCCTTGTAAATGTCTGGTGTGTCACCCAGGTCGGGTGGCACAGTTTAATGTTTATGTTTTGCAGGTAGACTCTAAAAGAGTTTCATGCACAAGGACCCCCAAGTCCCTCTGCACCGCAGCATGTTGTAATTTCTCCCCATTCAAATAATATTCCCTTTTACTGTTTTTTTTCCAAGGTGGATGACCTCACATTTTCCGACATTGTATTCCATCTGCCAAACCTTAGCCCATTCGCTTAACCTATCTAAATCTCTTTGCAGCCTCTCTGTGTCCTCTACACAACCCGCTTATCTTTGTGTCATCTGCAAATTTTGTTACACTACACTCTGTCCCCTCTTCCAGGTCATCTATGTATATTGTAAACAGTTGTGGTCCCAGCACTGATCACTGTGGCACAACACTAACCATCGATTTCCAACCCGAAAAGGACCCATTTATCCCGACTCTCTGCTTTCTGTTCGCCAGCCAATTCTCTATCCATGCTAATACATTTCCTCTGACTCCGCATACCTTTATCTTCTGCAGTAACCTTTTGTGTGGCACCTTATCAAATGTCTTTTGGAAATCTAAATACACCACATCCATCGGTACACCTCTATCCACCATGCTCGTTATATCCTCAAAGAATTCCAGTAAATTAGTTAAACATGATTTCCCCTTCATGAATCCATGTTGCGGCTGCTTGATATCACTATTCCTATCTAGATGTCCCGCTATTTCTTCCTTAATGATAGCTTCAAGCATTTTCCCCACTACAGATGTTAAACTAACCGGCCTATAGTTACCTGCCTTTTGCCTGCCCCCTTTTTTAAATAGAGACGTTACATTAGCTGCTTTCCAATCTGCTGGTACCTCCCCAGAGTCCAGAGAATTTTGGTAGATTATAACGAATGCATCTGCTATAACTTCCGCCATCTCTTTTAATACCCTGGGATGCATTTCATCAGAACCAGGGGACTTGTCTACCTTCAGTCCCATTAGTCTGTCCAGCACTACCCCCCTAGTGATAGTGATTGTCTCAAGGTCCTCCCTTCCCACATTCCTGTGGCCTGCAAATTTTGGCATGGTTTTTGTGTCTTCCACTGTGAAGACGGAAGCAAAATAATTGTTTAAGGTCTCAGCCATTTCCACATTTCCCATTATTAAATCCCCCTTTTCATCTTCTAAGGGACCAACATTTACTTTAGTCACTCTTTTCCGTTTTATATATCTGTAAAAGCTTTTACTATCTGTTTTTATGTTTTGCGCAAGTTTACCTTCGTAATCTATCTTCCCTTTCTTTATTGCTTTATTAGTCATTCTTTGCTGTTGCTTAAAATTTTCCCAATCCTCTAGTTTCCCACTAACCTTGGCCACCTTATACGCATTGGTCTTTGATTTGATACTTTCCTTTATTTCCTTGGTTATCCACGGCTGGTTATCCCTTCTCTTGCCGCCCTTCTTTTTCACAGGAATATATTTTTGTTGCGCACTATGAAAGAGCTCCTTAAAAGTCCTCCACTGTTCCTCAATTGTGCCACCGTTTAGTCCTTGTTTCCAGTCTACTTTAGCCAACTCTGCCCTCATCCCACTGTAGTCCCCTTTGTTTAAGCATAGTACGCTCGTTTCTGACACAACTTCCTCATCCTCAATCTGTATTACAAATTCAACCATATTGTGATCACTCATTCCAAGAGGATCTTTTACGAGGAGATTGTTTATTTTTCCTGTCTCATTACACAGGACCAGATCTAAGATGGCTTGCTCCCTTGTAGGTTCTGTTAAATACTGTTCTAAGAAACAATCCCGTATGCATTCTATGAATTCCTCCTCCAGGCTACCCCGTGCGATTTGATTTGACCAATCGATATGTAGGTTAAAATCCCCCATGACTACTGCCGTTCCTTTTTCACATGCCTCCATTATTCCCTTGATTATTGCCCGCCCCACCGTGAAGTTATTATTTGGGGGCCTATAAACTATGCCGACCAGTGACTTTTTCCCCTTACTATCTCTAATCTCCACCCATAATGATTCAACATTTTTTTCATTGGAGCCAATATCATCCCTCACAACTGCCCTGATATCATCTTTTATTAACAGATATACCGTTTTGGGTACTGTTGGGGGAGATGACTCATCACGGGAAGGCAGCAGCAGCCAAGTTCATGGCACCATGGGTGGCTCTGTTGCACAGGAGGGAAGGAGAAAGAGTGAGAGAGCTATAGTGGTAGGGGATTCTATTGTAAGGGGAATAGATAGGCGCTTCTGCGGCCGCAATCAAGACTCCACGATGGTATGTTGTCTCCCTGGTGCAAGGGTCAAGGATGTCTCGGAGCAGCTGCAAGGCATTCTGGAGGGGGAGGGTGAACAGCCAGTTGTCGTGGTGCATATAGGTACCAACGATATAGGTAAACATAGAAACATAGAAAATAGGTGCAGGAGCAGGCCATTCAGCCCTTCTAGCCTGCACCGCCATTCAATGAGTTCATGGCTGAACATGAAACTTCAGTATCCCCTTCCTGCTTTCTCGCCATAACCCTTGATCCCCCGAGTAGGAAGGACTTCATCTAACTCCCTTTTGAATATATTTAGTGAATTGGCCTCAACTACTTTCTGTGGTAGAGAATTCCACAGGTTCACCACTCTCTGGGTGAAGAAGTTTCTCCTCATCTCGGTCCTAAATGGCTTACCCCTTATCCTCAGACTGTGAGCCCTGGTTCTGGACTTCCCCAACATTGGAAACATTCTTTCTGCATCTAACCTGTCTAAACCCGTCAGAATTTTAAACGTTTCCATGAGGTCCCCTCTCATTCTTCTGAACTGCAGTGAATACAAGCCCAGTTGATCCAATCTTTCTTGATAGGTCAATCCCGCCATCCCGGGAATCAGTCTGGTGAATCTTCGCTGCACTCCCTCAATAGCAAGAATGTCCTTCCTCAAGTTAGGAGACCAAAACTGTACACAATACTCCAGGTGTGGCCTCACCAAGGCCCTGTACAACTGTAGCAACACCTCCCTGCCCCTGTATTCAAATCCCCTCGCTATGAAGGCCAACATGCCATTTGCTTTCTTAACCGCCTGCTGTACCTGCATGCTAACCTTCAATGACTGATGTACCATGACACCCAGGTCTCGTTGCACCTTCCCTTTTCCTAATGTCACCATTCAGATAATAGTCTGTCTCTCTGTTTTTACGACCAAAGTGGATAACCCCACATTTATCCACATTATACTTCATCTGCCATGCATTTGCCCACTCACCTAACCTATCCAAGTCACTCTGCAGCCTAATGGCATCCTCCTCGCAGCTCACACTGCCACCCAACTTAGTGTCATCCGCAAATTTGGAGATACTGCATTTAATCCCCTCGTCTAAATCATTAATGTACAATGTAAACAGCTGGGGCCCCAGCACAGAACCTTGCGGCACCCCATTAGTCACTGCCTGCCATTC
Source organism: Pristiophorus japonicus (assembly GCF_044704955.1). NCBI lineage: Eukaryota > Metazoa > Chordata > Chondrichthyes > Pristiophoridae > Pristiophorus > Pristiophorus japonicus. The sequence continues at coordinate 269,597,915 of NC_091980.1, forward strand.
TGAAAAGTACCCGTTTACTCCTACTCTTTGCTTCCTGTCTGACAACCAGTTCTCAATCCACGTCAGCACACTACCCCTAATCCCATGTGCTTTAACTTTGCACATTAATCTCTTGTGTGGGACCTTGTCGAAAGCCTTCTGAAAGTCCAAATATACCACATCAACTGGTTCTCCTTTGTCCACTTTGCTGGAAACATCCTCAAAAAATTCCAGAAGATTTGTCAAGCATGATTTCCCTTTCACAAATCCATGCTGACTTGGACCTATCATGTCACCATTTTCCAGATGCACTGCTATGACATCCTTAATAATTGATTCCATCATTTTACCCACTACTGAGGTCAGGCTGACCGGTCTATAATTCCCTGTTTTCTCTCTCCCTCCTTTTTTAAAAAGTGGGGTTACATTGGCTACCCTCCACTCCATAGGAGTGAAAAGGGATGAGGTCCTACAAGCTGAATTTAGGGAGCTAGGAGTTCAATTAAAAAGTAGGACCTCAAAAGTAGTAATCTCAGGATTGCTACCAGTGCCACGTGCAAGTCAGAGTAGAATTGGCAGGATAGTTAAGATGAATACGTGGCTTGAGGAATGGTGCAAGAGGGAGGGATTCAAATTCCTGGGACATTCCTGGGGAAGGTGGGACCAGTACAAACCGGACGGTCTGCACCTGGACAGGACCGGAACCAATGTCCCAGGGAGAGTGTTTGCTAGTGCTGTTGGGAAGGGTTTAAACTAATATGGCAGGGGGATAGGAATCTATGCAAGGAGATAGAGGGAAATAAAATGGGGGCAGAAGTAAAAGGTAGAAAGGAGATAAGGAAAAGTGGAGGGCAGAGAAATCACAGGCAAAAGTTAAAAAGGGACACATTACAACATAATTCTAAAAGGACAATGAGTGTTAAAAAAACAAGCCTGAAGGCTCTGTGTCACACTGCGAGGACCATTCGTAATAAGATGGATGAATTAACCGCACAGGCAGCAATTAATGAATATGATATAATTGGCATCACGGAGACATGGCTCCAGAGTGACCAAGGCTTGGAACTCAACATCCAGAAGTATTCAACATTCAGGAAGGATAGACAGAAAGGAAAAGGAGGTGGGGTAGTGTTGCTGGTTAAAGAGGAAATTAACGCAATAGTAAGGAAGGACATTAGCTTGGATGATGTGGAATCTGTATGGATAGAGCTGCGGAACACCAAAGGGCAGAAAATGCTAGTGGGAGTTGTGTTCAGACCACCAAACAATAGTAGTGAGGTTGGGGATGGCATCAAACAGGAAATTAGGGATACGTGCAGTAAAGGTACAGCAGTTATCATGGGTGACTTTAATCTGCATATAGATTGGGCTAACCAAACTGGTAGCAATACGGTGGAGGAGGATTTCCTGGAGTGCATAAGGGATGGTTTTCGAGACCAATATGTTGAGGAACCAACTGGAGAGCTGGCCATCCTAGGCTAGGTGTTGTGTAGCAAGAGAGGATTAATTAGCAATCTTGTTGTGCGAGGCCACTTGGGGAAGAGTGACCATAATATGGTAGAATTCTTTATTAAGATGGAGAGTGACACAGTTAATTCAGAGACTCGAGTCCTGACCTTAAAGAAAGGTAACTTCGATGGTATGAGACGTGAAGTGGCTAGGATAGACTGGTGAATGATACTTAAAGGGTTGACGGTGGATAGGCAATAGCAGACATTTAAAGATCACATGGATGAACTTCAACAATTGTACATTCCTGTCTGACGTAAAAATAAAACGGGGAAGGTGGCTCAACCGTGGCTAACAAGGGAAATTAGGGATAGTATTAAATCCAAGGAAGAGGCATATAAATTGGCCAGAAAAAGCAGCAAACCTGAGGACTGGGAGAAATTTAGAATTCATCAGAGGAGGACAAAGGGTTTAATTAGCAGGGGGAAAATAGAGTATGAGAGTAAGCTTGCAGGGAACATAAAAACTGACTGCAAAAGCTTCTATAGATATGTGAAGAGAAAAAGATTAGTGAAGACAAATGTAGGTCCCTTGCAGTCAGAATTAGGTGAATTTGTAATGGGGAACAAAGAAATGGCAGACCAATTGAACAAATACTTTGGTTCTGTCTCCACTAAGAAAGACACAAATAACCTTCCGGAAATACTAGGGGACCGAGGTTCTAACGAGAAGGAGGAATGAAGGAAATACTTATTTGTCAGGAAATTGTGTTCGGGAAATTGATGGGATTGAAGGCCGATAAATCCCCAGGGCCCGATAATCTGCATCCCAGAGTACTTAAGGAAGTGGCCCTGGAAATAGTGGATGCATTGGTGGTCATTTTCCAACATTGTAGACTCTGGATCAGATCCTATGGATTGGAGGGTAGCTAATATAACCCCACTTTTTAAAAAAGGAGGGAGAAAACGGAATTATAGACCGGTTAGCCTGACATCGGTAGTGGGGAAAATGTTGTAATCAATAATTAAAGATGTAATAGCAGCGCATTTGGAAAGCCGTGACTGGATCAGTCCAAGTCAGCCTGGATTTATGAACGGGAAATCATGCTCGACAAATCTTTTGGAATTTTTTGAGGATGTAACTAGTAGAGTGGACAAGGGAGAACCAGTGGATGTGGTGTATTTGGACTTTCAAAAGGCTTTTGACAAGGTCCCACACAAGAGATTAGTGTTCAAAATTAAAGCACATGGTACTGGGGGTAATTTATTGACGTAGATAGAGAATTGGTTGGCAGACAGGAAGCAAAGAGTGGAAATAAACAGGTCCTTTTCAGAATGGCAGGCAGTGACCAGTGGGGTACCGCAAGGTTCAGTGCTGGGACCCCAGCTATTTACAATATACATTAATGATTTAGACGAAGAAATTGAATGTAATATCTCCAAGTTTGCAGATGACACTAAGCTGGGTAGCAGTGTGAGCTATAAGGAGGATGCTAAAAAGCTGCAGAGTGACTTGTACAGGTTAGGTGAGTGGGCAAATGCATGGCAGATGCAGTATAATGTAGATAAATGTGAGTTTATCCACTTTGATGCCAAAAACAGGAAGGCAGAATATTATCTGAATGGTGACAGATTAGGAAAAGGGGAGGTGCAACGAGACCTGGGTATCATGGTACATCAGTCATTGAAAGTTGGCATGCAGGTACAGCAGCGGTGAAGAAGGCAAATGGCATGTTGGCCTTCATAGCGAGAGGATTTGAGTATAGGAGCAGGGAGGTCTTACTGCAGTTGTCCAGGGCCTTGGTGAGGCCACACCTTGAATATTGTGTACAATTTTGGTCTCCTAATCTGAGGAAGGACGTTCTTGCTATTGAGGGAGTGCAGCGAAGGTTCACCAGACTGATTCCCAGGATGACAGGATTGACATATGAGGATAGACTGGATTGACTAGGCTTATAGTCACTGGAATTTAGAAGAATGAGAGGGGATCTCATAGAAACATATAAAATTCTGATGGGATTGGACAGGTTAGATGCAGGAAGAACGTTCTCGATGTTGGGGAAGTCTAGAACCAGGGGTCACAGTCTAAGGGTAAGTGGTAAGCCATTTAAAACCGAGATGAAGAGAAACTGCTTCGTTCAGAGAATTGTGAACCTGTGGAATTCTCTACCACAGAAAGTTGATGAAGCCAGTTCGTTAGATATATTCAAAAGGGAGTTCGATGTGGCCCTTACGGCTAAAGGGATCAAGGAGTAGGGAGAGAAAGCAGGAATGGGGTACTAATATTGCAAAAATGATCAGCCATGATCATATTGAACGGTGGTGCAGACTCGAAGGGCCGAATGGCCTACTCCTGCACATATTGTCTATGTTTCTATGTTTCTATTACGTGACTGCGCTTCAAAAAGTAATTCATTTGCTGTAAAGCGCTTTGGGACATCGTGAAAGGCACTATATAAATGCAAGTCTTTTTTCTCTGAGCAATAACAATACTTTGCTAATGAAATACTCTCAAGATATGAAATAACCGCCCTGTGATTAAATGGACAACTGTTTTGAATTTATAGTCGAGATTTGTTATTTTTTATTATGCAGATTACAGATCCATTCAAAAATGTATTTATAACGTCCTGGTACTGCAAGATAGATGAGCTCTTTCTACTCTGATCAAAAAATAACGATTGTAATAGTTCTTAGCAATACTCACGTAGTTTAATTTGTCGAAGCTTCTCGATCCTCGCTGCTGCACGTGACGGGGAATGAGAGCGCGTCTCTCCGTCGCGCGCTATTTGAAGCCGTTAACCGGCAGCAGGTGCAGAGCGTCGCGCTTCATTCAAACCGCCGCGTGTCCACCATGTGACTTTGCCGAGCGTCTCCATTTAGGTGGGTCACCTTTATTTTGCGAGGTCACAGTGCAAAATACCAGGATTGGGACATTCTGAGACCAAGTTGTATTTTTCACAGGATGCCAACATTTGAATATTTTTAAAACGCAGAAAATAATAGCATAGAAATTCTAATTTACGATACTGGAGTACAAAATTTTTAGCAACATTCATATAAAATGCCTTTGTTCGCTTATTTTTAACACAGAAATAACCCCGTTTAAAATAGGTCAATGCCTCCATTAAAATCGCGGACAGAGGGATTTAATGAGCACATAACATTTGTATAATAATATCATAAATAATCATTTCTAGGCTAATACAGTGATAAAAAAAATTGGGGTCTGCGTGGCACTGATCAAAAAGATACGTGTCATCACTGTCAAAAGGTTGGGTTTATCCAGGGTATTCTCGGCATTAGTAAAGAGAATAGACCAAATCATTTACTGGCGTTGCAAGAGCAAGAGACAGTAATAATGGAGGGCATAAAGCAAGACTTGAAACTGACATGCTTGATTGACTTTCTGTCAAGGTACATATTGGATGAAAAGCAAGGTTCATTCACAGAAAATGACCCAGCTTGTTTTGATACAAGAGCCCCAGAACTTGCATGTTGGCCTAGAAATTGAATTACGTAGTGCCTGTTTTGGGGAGTAAAAACAATCAGTGAAGGATCCAATATCGCATGCGGCATATGCAATCTACTCCCCCTCCTCCATTGGACCCTGTGCCGGCGACCCACTGGCCATCTTTTGACCTATTCAGAACCATCACACTTCTTCTTGGGACACAATAGGTGCCCCCCAGTACACCGGTCGCAATCTGATGATGTAAGAGGACCAATTTTGTATGGTCATTTTGTATATGAGTTTTGATACGGTGGTTGTTGCCATTGCTAGGTTCAGGCTCAAATTCAGTGACATTTCCTCTGGTCAGCAATGTCTTCCTCCTCATCTTCCACCCAAGCTCTGCACGTCACCCTATACAGACTTTTCAGCACCAAAATCTAATTCCATCTAAGTGGATGTCACTAAGCTGGTGCTGGAGATGGAAAAGGTGAGTAACAGCACATGCTCTGAGGTACTGGTAGAGCTAGATGCAGAGAGGTCTGCATTTTGTTCTTCCTCTGCTTCTTCCAGTTCATCAGGCACATCTAGATGAGGAAAAAGGAAAGGTTAGAATGGATTGTTGAGGAGCTTTGTTCACATGTTATTTTCAGAATTGCTTCAATTTTCACTTTTTAGTGTGCTGTCCTTTTAAGCTGCAGCAAGCCACTGCACAATGGAAAATTTTGCTCCACCATTTTTCCACCAGGATTTTTGCCCTAGCAACGAATCTTGGAAAATGTGTCTTAACTGAAACTTCAGAAGAACTCTCTGCACTGCAACAATACAATTTTTTCCATGTCCCTTAGAAACTGTCATTGTGGTCTTCCTGAGTGAAATTGCAAATTTGTGTTGGGCAAAATACAGAAAGTTTTGTTCTATGGATCTGCAACTTCTATGTCTTGGATTAATTCTGCCCAAACTCATTTGAAATAAGCCAACTTGAGCCGGCAAAGAGAGGAATAATTTTAACTTTAACCACTTAGGCGGTAAACTAGGAAAACAGATTGTACACCTGTTATCAAATCCACCCAATTTTTATCCCATTGATTTCAATGGGATGAAAATCAGGCAGGTTACACAATGGGCAGGCATCCACTCCTGTAGTTGATGAAGAGTCTAGACCTAAAACATTACCCTACCTTTTTGTGCGGCAAAATTTGCACTATTGTGTCCAGTTGTAGTCCCCAAGATGTGGCAAGAAAAATTGAAGCCCTAGAGAAACTACAGAGAAACGCAAACACATTGACACCCAGTCAGGGCCATTAGCTAACAAGGTAGGATACGAGAAAGAATAACAACAATAAAACCGGATGGACCACCCAGCACCGGTTATGCACACGACAACAGCACACCCAGCCCAGTCAACCTGGCAAAGTACTCCTCACCAACATCTGGGACTTGTGCCAAAATTGGGATAGCTGTCCCACAGACTAGTCAAGCAAAAGTCTGACATAGTCATACTCACAGAATCATACCTTTCAGCCAATGTCCCAAACTCCTCCATCACCACTCCTGGGTATGTCCAGTCCTACCAGCAGGATAGACCCACCGTAGCAGCATAATGGCATACAGGGAGTGGCCCTGGAAGTCCTCAACATTGACTCCAAACCACATGAAGTCTCATGGCTCCAGGTCAAGCATGGGCAAGGAAACCTGCTGATTACCACTGACTGCCCTCCCTCAGCTGATGAATAAGTACTCCTCCATGTTGAACACCACCTGGAAGAAGCACTGAGAGTAGCAAGGGCACAGAATGTACTCTGGGTGGGGGACTTCAATGTCCATCACCAAGAGTGGCTCAGTAGCACCACTACTGACCGAGCTGGCCGAATCCTGAAGGACATAGCTGCCAGACTGGGCCTGCGACAGGTGGTGAGAGAACTAACACGAAGGAAAAACCTACTTGACCTCATCCTCACCAATCTACCTGTGGCAGATGCATCTGTCCATGACAGCATTGGTAGCAGTGACTACCGCGCAGTCATTGTGGAGATGAAGTACTGTCTTCACACTGAGGACACCCCCCATTGTGTTGTGTGGCACTACCACCATGATAAATGGGATAGATTCAGAACAGATCTAGTAGCTCAAAACTGGGCATCCATGAGGTGCTGTGAGCCATCAGCAGCCACAGAGTTGTATACCACCACAATATGTAACCATATGGCCCAGTATATCCCTCACTCTACCATTACCATCAAGCCAGTGGATCAACCTTGGTTCAATGAGCAGTGTAGAAGAGCATGCCAGGAGCAGCGCGAGGCGTACCTAAAAATGAGGTGCCAACCTGGAGCACCTGCAACACAGAACAAGATGCATGCTAAAAAGCAGAAGCAGCATGCTATAGTCTGGGCTAAACAATCCCACAATTAACGGATCAGATCAAAGCTCTGCAGTCCCGCAACTTCCAGTTGTGAATAGTGGTGGATCATTAAACAATTAACGAGAGGAGAAGGCTCCATGAATATCTCGATCCTCAATGATGGCTGAGCCCAGAACGTGAGTGCTAAAGACAAGGCTGAAGCGTTTGCAACCATCTTTAGACAGAATTGCAGAGTGGATGATCCATATCGACCTCCTCCTGAGGACCCCACCATCACAGAAGCCAGCCTTTAACCAATTCGATTCACTCCACATGAAATCAAGAAATGGCTGAGCGCACTGGATACAGCAAAGGCTATGGGCCCTGTCAGCATCCCGGCTGTCTTGCTGAAAACTTGTGCTTCAGAACTAGCCGTGCCTCGAGCCAAGCTGTTCTAGTACAGTTACAACACTGGCATCTATTTGACAATGTGGAAAACTGCCCAGGTATATCCTGTCCAAAAAAGTAGGACAAATCCAATCCGGCCAATTATCGCCGCATCAGTCTACTCTCAATCATCCGCAAAGTGAAAGAAGGTGTCATCAACAGTGCTATCAAGCGGCTCTTCCTCACCAATAACCTGCTCACCGATGCGCAGTTTTGGTTCCACCAGGACCACTCAGCTCCAGACCTCATTACAATCTTGGTCCAAACATAGACAAAAGAGCTGAGAGTGAGGTGAGAGTGACTGCACTTGACATCAGGGTAGCATGCGTATAAGGTGGCCAAGGTTAGTGGGAAACTAGAAGATTGGGAAAATTTTAAGCGACAGCAAAGAATGACTAAGAAAGCAATAAAGAAAGGAAAGATAGATTACAAAAGTAAACTTCCGCAAAACATAAAAACAGAAAGTAAAAGCTTTTACCGATATATAAAACGGAAGAGAGTGACTAAAGTAAATGTTGGTCCCTTAGAAGATGAGAAGGGGGATTTAATAATGGGAAATGTGGAAATGGCTGAGAGCTTAAACAATTATTTTGCTTCGGTCTTCACAGTGGAAGACACAAAAACCATGCCAAAAATTGCTGGCCACGGGAATGTGGGAAGGGAGGTCCTTGAGACAATCACTATCACTAGGGAGGTAGTGCTGGACAGGTTAATGGGACTCAAGGTAGACAAGTCCCCTGGTCCTGATGAAATGCATCCCAGGGTATTAAAAGAGATGGCGGAAGTTATAGCAGATGCATTCGTTATAATCTACCAAAATTCTCTGGACTCTGGGAAGATACCAGCGGATTGGAAGCAGCTAATGTAACGCTTCTGTTTAAAAAAGGGGGCAGACAAAAGGCAGGTAACTATAGGCCGGTTAGTTTAACATCTGTAGTGGGGAAAATGCTTGAAGCTATCATTAAGGAAGAAATAGCGGGACATCTAGATAGGAATAGTGCAATCAAGCAGACGCAAAATGGATTCATGAAAGGGAAATCATGTTTAACTAATTTACTGGAATTCTTTGAGGATATAACGAGCATGGTGGATAGAGGTGTACCGATGGATGTGGTGTATTTAGATTTCCAAAAGGCATTCGATAAGATGCCACACAAAAGCTTACTGCAGAAGATAAAGGTACGCGGAGTCAGAAAATGTATTAGCATGGATCGAGAATTGGCTGGCGAACAGAAAGCAGAGAGTCGGGATAAATGGGTCCTTTTCAGGTTGGAAATCGGTGATTAGTGGTGTGCCACAGGGATCGGTGCTGGGACCACAACTGTTTACAATATACATAGATGACCTGGAAGAGGGGACAGAGTGTAGTGTAACAAAATTTGCGGATGACACAAAGATTAGTGGGAAAGCGGGTTGTGTAGAGGACACAGAGAGGCTGCAAAGAGATTTAGATAGGTTAAGCGAATGGGCTAAGGTTTGGCAGATGGATTACAATGTCAGAAAATGTTAAGTCATTCACCTTGGAAAAAAACACAGTAAAAGGGAATATTATTTGAATGGGGAGAAATTACAACATGCTGCAGTGCAGCGGGACCTGGGGTTCCTTGTGCATGAATCCCAAAAAGTTAGTTTGCAGGTGCAGCAGGTAATCAGGAAGGCGAATGGAATGTTGGCCTTCATTGCAAGAGGGATGGAGTACAAAAGCAGGGAGGTCCTGCTGCAACTGTACAGGGTATTGGTGAGGCCACACCTGGAGTACTGCGTGCAGTTTTGGTCACCTTACTTAAGGAAGGATATACTAGCCTTGGAGGGGGTACAGAGACGATTCACTTGGCTGATTCTGGAGATGAGGGGGTTACCTTATGATGATAGATTGAGTAGACTGGGTCTTTACTCGTTGGAGTTCAGAAGGGTGAGGGGTGATCTTATAGAAACATTTAAAATCATGAAAGGGATAGACAAGATAGAGGCAGAGAGGTTGTTTCCACTGGTCGAGGAGACTAGAACTAGGGGGCACAGCCTCAAAATACGGGGGAGCCAATTTAAAACCGAGTTGAGAAGGAATTTCTTCTCCCAGAGGGTTGTGAATCTGTGGAATTCTCTGCCCAAGGAAGCAGTTGAGGCTAGCTCATTGAATGTATTCAAATCACAGATAGATCGATTTTTAACCAATAAGGGAATTAAGGGTTATGGGGAGCGGGCGGGTAAGTGGAGCTGAGTCTACGGCCAGATCAGCCATGATCTTTTGAATGGCGGAGCAGGCTCGAGGGGCTAGATGGCCTACTCCTGTTCCTAATTCTTATGTTCTTATGTTCTTATGTATGTTCTTGATTGTGTGTGGTATAAAGGAGCCCTAGAAAAACTGAAGTCAATGCGAATCAGAGAAAAACTGGCTGGACTCATACCTAACATAAAGGAAGATTGTTCTGGTGGTTGTAGGTCAATCATCACAGCCCCAGGACCGTGCTGCAGGAGTTCCTCAAGGCTGTGTCCTAGGCCCAACCATCTTCGGCTGCTTCATCAATGAACTTCCCTCCATCATAAGGTCAGAAGTGGGAAGGTTCGCTGATGACTGCACAGTGTTCAGTGCCATTCGCAACTCCTCAGAAAACGAAGCAGTCCATACCCGCATGCAGCAAGACCTGGATGACATTCAGGTTTGGGCTGATAATTGGCAAGTAGCATTCATACCACACAAGTGCCAGACAATTACTATCTCCAACAAGAGAGCATCTAACCACCTCCCCTTGACATTCAACGGCATTACCATCGCCGAATAGAAACATAGAAAACATAGAAACATAGAAAAATAGGTGCAGGTGTAGGCCATTCGGCCCTTCGAGGCTGCACCACCATTCAATAAGATCATGGCTGATCATTCACCTCAGTACCCCTTTCCTGCTTTCTCACCATACCCCTTGATCCCTTTAGCCGTAAGGGCCATATCTAACTCCCTCTTGAATATATCCAATGAACTGGCATGAACAACTCTCTGCGGTAGGGAATTCCACAGATTAACAACGCTCTGAGTGAAGACGTTTCTCCTCATCTCAGTCCTAAATGGCTTACCCCTTATCCTTAGACTGTGTCCCTTGGTTCTGGACTTCCCCAACATCGGGAACATTCTTCCTGCATCTAACTTGTCCAGTCCCGTCAGAATTTTATATGTTTCTATGAGATCCCCTCTCATCCTTCTAAACTCCAGTGAATACAGGCCCAGTCGATCCAGTCTCTCCTCATATGTCAGTCCTGCATTCCGGGAATCAGTCTGGTGAACCTTCACTGCACTCGCTCAATATCAAGAACGTCCTTCCTGAGATTAGGAGACCAAAACTGAACACAATATTCCAGGTGAAGGCTCACCAAGGCCCTGTACAACTGCAGTAAGACCTCGTTGCTCTTATACTCAAATCCCCTAGCTATGAAAGCCAACATACCATTTGCCTTCTTCACCGCCTGCTATACCTGCATGCCAACTTTCAATGACTGATGTATCATGACGTCCTGGTCTCGTTGCACCTCCTCTTTTCCTAATCTGCGACCATTCAGATAATATTCGGCCTTCGTGTTTTTGCCAAAAAAGTGGATAACCTCACATTTATTCACATTATACTGCATCTGCCATGCATTTGCCCACTCACCTAACCTGCCCAAGTCACCCTGCAGCCTCTTAGCATCCTCCTCACAGCTCACACTGCCACCCAGTTTAGTGTCATCTGCAAACTTGGAGATATTACATTCAATTCCTTCATCTAAATCATTAATATATATTGTAAATAACTGGGGTCCCAGCACTGAGCCCTGCAGCATCCCACTAGTCATTGCCTGCCATTCTGAAAAGGACCCGTTTATCCTGACTCTCTGCTTCCTGTCTGCCAACCAGTTCTCTATCCACGTCAGTACATTACCCCCAATACCATGTGCTTTAATTTTGAACATTAATCTCTTGTGTGGGACCTTGTCAAAAGCCTTTTGAAAGTCCAAATACACCACATCCACATGGTTCTCCCTTGTCCACTCTACTAGTTATATCCTCAAAAAATTCCAGAAGATTTGTCAAGCATGATTTCCCTTTCATAGATCCAGGCTGACTTGGACCGATCCTGTCACTGCTTTCCAAATGCACTGCTATTTCATCTTTAATAATTGATTCCAACATTTTCCCCACTATTGATGTCAGGCTAACCGGTCTATAATTACCCATTTTCTCTCTTCCTCCTTTTTTAAAAAGTGGGGTTACATTAGCTACCCTCCAGTCCCTAGGAGCTGATCCAGAGTCGATAGACTGTTGGAAAATGATCACCAATGCATCCACTATTTCTGGCCCCGGGAATTATCGGCCTTCAATCCCATGAAATTCCCGAACACAATTTCCCACCTAATAAGGCTATCCTTCAATTCCTCCTTCTCATGAGACCCTCGGTCCCCTAGTACTTCGAGATGGTTATTTGTGTCTTCCTTCGTGAAGACAGAACCAAAATATTTGTTCAACTGGTCTGCCATTTCTTTTTTCCCCATTATAAATTCACCTGAATCTGACTGCAAGCGACCTACCTTTGTCTTCACTAATCTTTTTCTCTTCACATATTTATATTTTTATGTTCCCAGCAAGCTTCCTCCCATACTCTATTTCCCCTCCTAATTAAATCCTGTGTCCTCCTCTGATGAATTCTAATTTTCTCCCAGTCCTCAGGTTTGCTGCCTTTTCTGGCCAAATTATATGCCGCTTCCTTGGATTTAACACTATCCTTAATTTCCCTTGTTAGCCACAGTTCAGCCATCTTCTCCATTTTATTTCTACTCCAGACAGGGATGTACAATTGTTGAAGTTCATCCATGTGATCTTTAAATGTTTGCTATTGCCTATCCGCCATCAACCCTCGACACATTCTAGAAAACCATCCCTTATACACTCAAGGAAATCCTCCTCCACCATATTGCTACCAGTTTGGTTAGCGCAATCTATATGTAGATTAAAGTCGCCCATGATAACTCCTGTACCCTTATTGCACGCATCCCTAATGATGCTGTCACCAACCTCACTACTACTGTTTGGTGGTGTGTACACAACTCCCACTAGCGTTTTCTGCCCTTTGGTATTCAGCAGCTCCACCCAACAGATTCCACATCATCCAAGCTAATGTCCTTCCTTACTATTGCGTTAATTTCCTCTTTAACCAGCAACACTAACCCACCTCCTTTTCCTTTCTGTCTATCCTTCCTGAATGTTGAATACCCCTGGATGTTGAGTTCCAAGGCTTGGTCACCCTGGAGCCATGTCTCCGTGATGCCAATTATATCATATTCATTAATTGCTGCCTGTGCGGTTAATTTGTCCATCATATAACGAATACTCCTCGCATTGAGGCACAGAGCCTTCAGGCTTGTCTTTTTAACACACTTTGCCCCTTTAGAATTTGGCTGGTAATGGGGCACTTTTTGATTTTTGCCTTGGGTTTCTCTGCCCTCCACTTTTACTTTTCTTCTTTCTATCTTTTGCTTCTGCCCCCATTCTACTTCCCTCTGTCTCCCTGCATAGGTTCCCATCCACCTGCTATATTAGTTTAACCCCTCTCAACAGCACTAGCAAACACTCCCCCTAGGACATTGGTTCCGGTCCTGCTCAGGTGCAGACCATCGGGTTTGTACTGGTCCCACCTCCCCAAGAACTGGTTCAAATGTCCCAGGAATTTGAATCCCTCCCTTCTGCAACACTCTTCAAGCCACGTATTCATCTGAACTATCCTGTGACTCCTGCTCTGACTAGCACATGGCACTGATAGCAATCCTGAGATTATGACCTTTGAAGTTCTACTTTTTAATTTAACTCCTAGCTCCCTAAATTCAGCTTGTAGGACCTCATCCCGTTTTTATTACCTGTAGCGTTGATATCTATATGCACCACAATAACTGGCTGTTCACCCTCGGCCTCCAAAATGTCCTACAGCCACTCTGAGACATTATGACCCTTGCACCAGGGAGGCAACGTACTATCCCGGAGTCTCAATTTGCGGCCGCAGAAACGTCTATCTATTCCCCTTACTATTGTGTTCCTAACACAGATGAGACTTCACACGGGGAGGTTAAAGTAACAGTGACCTCAGTCTTTATTAAGACACTCTAGAGTGAGGAACAGGCCTTAGGGGCCAGCTTATATACAGTGCTCCCAAGGGATGCTGGGATCCCTTGGGACTGCAGGGGATGCGCTTCCTGGTGGCCGAACATGCTTTACAGATACACAACATCACTCCCCTCCAAAGTCAAAGAGAAAACTATTTACAAGGTGAGGCGGCCAGGAGCCTTTCTTTCCCTGGTGGGCCGCCTCGGTACAAATGTCTGTTCTAGTGTGTTGGCTGTGCCCTTGCTGGGCTGGCGTGTTGTTGGTCCTGCAGGACTGCTGGATGATCCTGGCCTTGCTGGGCTGTTGGATGTGATGGGTTCGATTTCCTGGTCCAGGGTGGTGTCATTGATCTTTTGGGTGTGTGTTGTGGGCTCGAAAAAGGTAGTGTCGGCTGTGGGTTGTTCAGGGCAGTCTGTGAACCGCAGCCTCGTTTGGTCCAGGTGCTTTCTACAAATTTGTCCATTGTCTAGTTTGACTACAAACACCCTACTCCCTTCTTTAGCTATCACCGTGCCCGCGATCCACTTGGGACCATGTTCATAGTTTAGCACATACACAGGGTCATTCAGATCAATTTCCCGTGACACAATGGCATGACCATCGTTTACATTTTGTTGCTGCCGCCTGCTCTCTAACTGATCATACAAGTTGGGGTGAACCAGCGAGAGTCTGGTTTTAAGTTTCCTTTTCATGAGTAGCTCATGTGAGCGAGTGGGGTCTCGTGCGGTAGCTGAGCAGTACTCGGGACAAGCAGGTTTGGAGTGAGCCTTCTGTGACTCGTTTGAGGCTTGTTTGATTGTTTGTACTGCCCGCTCTGCCTGCCCATTGGAGACTGGTTTAAACGGGGCCGAGGTGACATGTTTGATCCCATTGCAGATCATGAATTCTTTAAATTCAGCACTGGTGAAACATGGCCCGTTGTCACTGACCAGTATGTCAGGCAGGCCGTGGGTGGCAAACATGGTCCTCAGGCTTTCAATGGTGGCGGTGGTGGTGCTTCCCGACATTATTTCACATTCAATCCATTTTGAAAAAGCGTCCACCACCACCAGGAACATTTTACTGAGAAACGGGCCCACATAGTCAACATGGATCCTCGACCATGGTCTGGAGGACCAGGACCACAAACTTAGTGGTGCCTCTCTGGGCGCTTTGCTCAACTGAGCACATATGCTGCATTGCCATACACAGGACTCTAAGTCAGAGTCGATACCGGGCCACCACACGTGGGATCTGGCTATCACTTTTATCATTACTATACCCGGGTGTGTGCTGTGGAGGTCCGAGATGAATGTCTCCCTGCCCTTTTTGCGTAGCACTATGCGGTTACCCCACAACAGGCAGTCTACCTGAATGGACAGCTCGTCCTTTTGCCGCTGGAATGGCTTGATTAGCTCTTGCATTTCAACAGGGATGCTGGCCCAGCTCCCATGCAGTACACAGTTTTTTACTCGGGACAGCAGAGGATCTTGGCTGGTCCAACTCCTAACCTGGCGGGCCGTGACAGGTGATTTATCATTTTCAAATGCTTCCATGACCATCAACAAGTCTACGGGCTGCGCCACCATCATCAAGTTTGCAGGCTGCGCCATTTCCACCCCCGTGGTGGGCAATGGTAGCCAACTGAGAGCATCCGCACAGTTCTCGGTACTGGCCTGGGGCGGATGGTATAGTTATACGCTGATAGCGCGAGTGCCCACCTTTGTATGCGGGCTGAGGCATTAGTATTTATCCCCTTGTTTTCAGCGAACAGGGATATGAGGGGCTTGTGATCGGTTTCCAGCTCAAATTTGAGGCCAAACAGGTACTGATGCATTTTCTTTACCCCGAACACACACGCTAATGCCTCTTTCTCAATCATGCTGTAGGCCCTCTCGGCCTTAGACAAGCTTCTGCAGGCACAGGCGACAGGTTGCAACTTCCCCGCAATGTTAGTTTGTTGTAATACACACCCAACTCTATACGACGACGCATCACATGCTAGCACAAGTCTTTTACACAGGTTATACAATACAAGCAGCTTGTTGGAGCATAAAATGTTTCTGGCTTTCTCAAAAGCAATTACTTGTTTTTTTCCCCATACCCAGTTCTCACCTTTACGCAATAACACATGTAGGGGCTCTAAGAGAGTGCTTAACCCCGGTAGGAAGTTACGAAAATAGTTGAGGAGTCCCAGGAACGACCGCAGCTCCTTGACATTCTGTGGCCTGGGCGCGTTCCTGATAGCCTCTGTCTTGGCGTCTGTGGGCCGAATGCCGGCCGCTGCGATCTTTCTCCCCAAAAACAGCACTTCTGTTACCATGAAGACGCATTTCGACTTTTCAGCTGCAACCCTACGTGATCCAGTCGCTGGAAGACCTCCTCCAGGTTTTGTAGGTGCTCGACAGTGTCCCGACCTGTGACCAATATGTCGTCCTGAAAAACCACCATGTGTGGTACCAACTTGAGTAGGCTCTCCATGTTTCTCTGGAAGATCGCTGCAGCCGACTGAATTCCAAACGGGCATCTGTTATAGATGAACAGTCCCTTGTGCGTGTTGATGCAGGTGAGGCCCTTCGAAGACTCCTCCAGCTCCTGCGTCATGCAGGCCGAAGTCAGGTCGAGCTTGCTGAATGTCTTGCCTCCTGCCAGCATCACAAATAGGTCGTCTGCCTTAGGTAGCGGGTATTGGTCCTGTAGCAAGAAACGATTAATAGTTACTTTAAAATCGCCGCAAATCCTGACCGTGCCTTCACTTTTGAGTACTGGAACAATCGGGTGGGCCCACTCGCTGAATTGCACTGGGGAGATGATGCCCTCGCATTGCAGCCTGTCCAGCTCGATTTCCACTCTCTCCCTCATCATTTGAGGTACCACTCGTGCCTTGTGGTGAATGGGTCATGCCTCTGGGACCAAGTGGATCCGCACCTACGCCCCGGAAAAGTTTTCATGAGGCCTCATCGACATGTGATAGCGCTCGGATGTCATCCCAGTTCCAGCGGATTTTGCCCAGCCAGCTCCTTCCAAGCAGTGTGGGGCCATCGCCCAGGACAATCCGGAGTGGCAATTTGTGCACCGTGCCCTCGTAGGAAACTTTGACCATGACGCTGCCAAGGACAGTGATAAGTTCTTTGGTGTACATTCTCAGCTTCATGTGGATGGGGCTCAGGGCTGGTCTGAGTGTCTTGTTGCACCACAGTCTCTCAAACATCTTTTTACTCATGATGGATTGGCTAGCGCCAGTGTCCAGTTCCATGGCTACGGGTAAGCTATTCAATTTTATGTTTAGCATTATAGGTGGACATTTCGTCGAAAATGTGTGCACCCCATGTGCTTCAGCATCTGCCTCCTCTCTCTGAGGCTCGAAATTGCTGTGATCCACCATGGACCGATCTTCCTCTGCCACGTGGTGGTTAGCAGGTTTTTCAGAGCTTGCAGCTCGTCTGCAAGCTCGTTGGAGGTGCCCCATTGTTCCACAGCTCTTGCAAACATACCCTTTGAAGCGGCATGAATAGGCTCAATGGAAGCCTCCACAACGCCAACAATGTGTGAATTGCCTTGCAGTCATCCTTTGTTGCGGACTCTGAGTCATCTGGGTCACCTGAGGCCTGCTGGCAGTTGCAGACTCGTGGTTTCTGCCCTGTACATTTTTGCTTGCAAACACGGTTCTAGTTAATTTATGAACATTGCTAGCACTTGTGTGCTGAGAGATTTGTATGATGTTATCAGTGGTGGACATAAACGCCTGTGCTATTGCAATGGCCTTACTGAGGGCCAGTGTCTCTACAGTCAAAAGTTTTTGTAGGATGGTCTCGTGGCCAATGCCCAGTACAAAAAAGTCTCTGAACATTTGCTCCAGGTAGCCGTCAAACTCACATTGTCCCGCAATTCGCCTTATTTCGGCGACGTAGCTCGCCACTTCCTGACCTTCAGATCGCTGGCACGTGTAGAACCGATACCTTGCCATCAGCACGCTCTCCCTCGGGTTAAGATGCTCCCAAACCAGTGTACACAGCTCCTCATACGACTTATCTATGGATTTCACTGGAGCCAGAAGATTCTACATGAGGCTGTAGGTCGGTGCCCCGCAGATGGTGAGGACGACCGCTCTCCTTTTTGCAGCGCTTCCTTCTCCGTCCAGCTCGTTGGCTACAAAGTACTGGTCTAGCCGTTCAACATAGGCTTCCCAGTCCTCACCCTCCGAGAACTTCTCCAGGATGCCCACAGTTTGCTGCATCTTTGCGTTGGATTCGTATCCTCGTCACCAGCTATTGTGTTCCTAACACAGATGAGACTGCACGCGTGGAGGTTAAAGTAACAGTGACCTCAGTCTTTATTAAGACACTCCAGAGTGAGAAACAGGCCTGAGGGGCCGGTTTATATAAAGTGCTCCCAAAGGATGCTGGGATCCCACTATCAACATTCTGGGGCTCACCATTGACCATAAACTTAACTAGACCAGCCTCATAAATACTGTGCCTACAAGAGCAGGTCAGGGGCTGGTTATCCTGCGGTGAGTGTCTCACCTCCTGACTCTCCAAAGCCTTTCCACCATCTACAAGGCATAAGTCAGGAGTGTGATGGAATACTCTCCACTTACCTGGATGAGTGCAGCTCCAACAACACTCAAGAAACTAGACACCATCCAGGACAAATCAGCATGCTTGATCTCCACACGATCAGAAACATTCACTCCCTCCTTTCAGATGCTGATGGATCGACTATATATTTCCAGCATTTTCTGATTTATTTGAGTTTCAGCATTTTGAGTTGATTTATTTTTATGCCTATAGCCTTTTCTCCAGTACCCAGCAATTGTTCATGTACCCCAGCTCCAGCTTTCCCTTGCTTCAGAGATTCTTATATTAGCAATTTTGCCCTTGACACCCTTTTGAGTAGTTTCCGGCAGGAAATGTGTAGAATAGTGTATGATATAATAGATTAACAGCTTAGCATAGGTAACGGGCAACATAGGATGGTTAGCATAGAGGGCTACAGTAAAGGAGTTAGTGTAGAAAACATAGGTATGCATTGTGCATGATTCAGTATGAAATGTAGAAAAATAACTTAACAATACAGAATTTATTCTGTGTGATACAGGCTAACACATGGTTTAGAGTAGGTCATTGTGGGGCAGGAATAGCTCAGTTGGGCAAGCGTTAAACTGAAGATCTAAAGGTCTCTGATTCAGTCCTGGGTTTCGGCAGTTTTTGAGCTGTTTGCACAGAGCTGGAAATATCTACTAAATGGAGTGGCTTGTAAACAGAGTGGCAATGGAAATTTAGTGAGAGTGGGAATCTAGTGCAAAAGGGGGAGGAGGTGCTAAGGAATTTAAGTTATGGGGCAAAAGTAAATATATAAATAATCATCAGAGTAATTAATTAGATCAAAAGGGATATTTTTAAGCAAAATGATGGGACAGCTGAGACCCGTTGCCTGCAATTCCTGTGCCATGTGGGAACACCAAGATACTTCATATATCCTGGATAACCACATGTTCAGAATGTGTCTTCCGTTGCTCAAATTCAAGCTCAGGGTTTCTGAGCTTGAGGAGCAGCTGGAGTCACTGCCGGGCATGCAAGAGGCAGAGAATTTCCTGAAGCGCATGTTTCAGGGATGGTCACCCTGCAGCTACAAAGAGTTTAAGAAAATAGTACATGGGTGGCCATCCAGCAGGGTAGGAAGATGTAGGCAGTGCAGGAATCCTCCAGAAGTGTGACACTCTCAAACCAGTTTTCAGCACTGAATACCAATGTAGGTGATTATACCTAGGGGGAGTGCAGTCCAGTGCATATCCACAGTACTGTGGAGCAAATGACTGCACAGGGGGGCATATCAAAATAGAAATACAGTGGTCATAGGGGATATCATAGAAATATCATTGTGCCATCACTGTTGTTATAGAGGCAAATGCAGACAGTGAGGTCTCACAAACAGCATTGAGATTGTTGAGTCCTTAACTCTTAAACATAATCACACGAGGTACGTACTGCAGACACAGTCACTCTGTAACCTTCACCTTTATTACCTGGACCAAGGAGTGCTGGCCCTGCGAGGGACCTCCCCTTATATACCTGAATCTCCAGGTAAGGAGTGTCTCCCACAAGTACACCCCCTGTGGTCAAGGTGTGCATTTCTAGTAAGTATATACAGTATGTAGTGGTTACATGAGGGTTACAATTGTATAAGGGTTACAGTAGTATGCTGGTTACATACATGATAGAGATCATGATCACTTAATCTGTTTTGGCATTATCAGTTATCAGTTATCAATGTTGGCTAGGACAGTGGCCCCTGGTCTTCTTCATATTGTCCACAGGATCTTTTATGTCCATTTGAACAGGCAGATTTGTTGCACTTGCCATGCTATTCTTTGATGATAAAAGTCATTATATTGATCATATAGCTCTACATTTGGTTTAGGTATGTTAATCATGGTTACTACCCACTAGAGGGAATTGTACATTTTTGGTTGGAAATGGTCTCTGTTACCCATGCTCCAGTTACAATTTTCTTTTGATGTTTGGAATAAACTTTTGCTTTTAGTTACCGTTAGCTATCTTCTAAAATATTGCAGAATTTCCTGGATCCTGCTGTGAAAGAAGTACGTTGACATAGACCACACTCATTTTCTTTGTTTTTGTAGATTTAAAAAAGAACATTTCACTAAATTGAAGAAAATATGGATACAGGAAGACAAAGAGAAATAAAAAACACATACCCAGTTCATAAAGTGGAAAGATTCCAAGTTGGAGTAAAAATAAAACGGGGAAGGTGGCTCAACCATGGCTAACAAGGGAAATTAAGGATAGTGTTAAAGCCAAGGAAGAGGCATATAAATTGTCCAGAAAAAGCAACAAACCTGAGGACTGGGAGAAATTGAGAATTCAACAGAGGAGGACTATGAGTTTAATTAAGAGAGGGAAAATAAAGTACGAGAGGAAGCTTGCACCGAACATAAAAACTGACTGCAAAAGCGTCTATAAATATGTGAAGAGAAAAAGATTAGTGAAGACAAACGTAGGTCCCTTGCAGTCAGATTCAGGTGAATTTATAATGGGGAACAAAGAAATGGCAGACCAATTGAACAAATACTTTGGTTCTGTCTTCACGATGGAAGACACAAATAACCTTCCGAATGTACTAGGGGACTGTGGGTCTAGTGAGAAGGAGGAACTGAAGGATATCCTTATTAGGCGGGAAATTGTGTTAGGGAAATTGATGCGATTGAAGACTGATAAATCCCCGGGGCCTGATAGTCTGCATCCCAGAGTACTTAAGGAAGTGGCCCTAGAAATAGTGGATGCATTGGTGATCATTTTCCAACAGTCTATCGACTCTGGATCACTTCCTATGGACTGGAGGGTAGCTAATGTAACCCCACTTTTTAAAAAAGGAGGGAGAGAGAAAACGGGTAATTATAGACCGGTTAGCCTGACATCAGTAGTGGGGAAAATGTTGGAATCAATCATTAAGGATGAAATAGCAGCGCATTTGGAAAGCAGTGACAGGATCGGACTAAGTCAGCATGGATTTATGAAAGGGAAATCATGCTTGACGAATTTTCTGGAATTTTTTGAGGATGTAACTAGCAGAGTGGACAAGGGAGAACCAGTGGATGTGGTGTATTTGGACTTTCAAAAGGCTTTGACAAGGTCCCGCACAAGAGGTTGGTGTGAAAAATCAAAGCGCATGGTATTGGGGGTAATGTACTGACGTGGATAGAGAACTGGTTGGCAGACAGGCAGCAGAGAGTCGGAATAAATGGGTCCTTTTCAGAATGGCAGGCAGTGACTAGTGGAGTGCCGCAAGGCTCAGTGCTGGGACCCCAGCTCTTTACAATATACATTACGATTTAGATGAAGGAATTGAGTGTAATATCTCCTAGTTTGCAGATGACACTAAACTGGGTGGCAGTGTGAGCTGTGAGGAGGACGCTAAGAGGCTGCAGGGTGACTTGGACAGGTTAGGTGAGTGGGCAAATGCATGGCAGATGCCGTATAATGTGGATAAATGTGAAGTTATCCATTTTGGGGGCAAAAACACGAAGGCAGAATATTATCTGAATGGTGGCAGATTAGGAAAATGGGAGGTGCAACGAGACCTGGGTGTCATGGTTCATCAGTCACTGAAAGTAGGCATGCAGGTATAGCAGGCGCTGAAGAAGACAAATTGTATGTTGGCCTTCATAGCTAGGGGATTTGAATATAGGAGCAGGGAGGTCTTACTAGAGTTGTACAGGGCCTTAGTGAGGCCTCACCTGGAATATTGTGTTCAGTTTTGGTCTCCTAATCTGAGGAAGGACGTTTTTGCTATTGAGGGAGTGCAGTGAAGGTCCACCAGACTGATTCCCGGGATGGCCGGACTGTCATATAAGGAGAGACTGGATCAACTGGGCCTTTATTCACTGGAGTTTAGAAGGATGACAGGGGATTTCATAGAAATGTATACAATTCTGACGGGACTGGACAGGTTAGATGCAGGAAGAATGTTACCGATGTTGGGGAAGTCCAGAACCAGGGGACATAGTCTTAGGATAAGGGGTAGGCCATTTAGGACTGAGATGAGGAGAAACTTCTTCACTCAGAGAGTTGTTAACCTATGGAATTCCCTGCCGCAGAGAGTTGTTAATGCCAGTTCATTGGATATATTCAAGAGGGAGCTAGATATGGCCCTTACGGCTAAGGGGATCAAGGGGTATGGAGAGAAAGCAGGAAAGCGGTACTGAGGGAATGATCAGCCATGATCTCATTGAATGGCGGTGCAGGCTCGAAGGGCCGAATGGCCTACTCCTGCACCTATTTTCTATGTTTCTATGTTTCTATGTACCATCACATTATACCAAATATAAAGACCAATGTATTGCAAAATTTCACAGTGCACATTTTAAAAATAATTTTACGGTGTCCTAAATAGTAGTTCAATACAAATATTACAGTATCTTTCTCCAAATCATTTATGATTAATGTGAATAGCAAAGATCCATTCAGGGTTTGAGTGTGGTAAAGTGTTATTTATCATATAAATTCTATAATAATTGGCAAAAAAATGACTATGAATAAAGTAGAGTGATGGAAGATATGATTCATTTTTTTCATAATGAGGTGAGTAAATAACCTCATTTTACATGAATTGAGAATGTAGGATGAGAGAAAATGCTTTAAAAATGAAGAATCCATTGGTTAAGTTCAAATTTAGAATACCTTCCTCCATAGGGGCATTAATTTGCAGATTAAACTATCACCTAATGCAAAAAAATTAGCATTATTTCGAAAGGGTCCTGGATTACCAAATGAAAGAATCAAAGGATAACAAATGGATAAATGAATGAAATCTTCCTGGTCCATTAATTTTTATTATTTATGATACTTCACAATTGCTTCAGAGAAGTCAATGTTACGAAGATAGTTTGAGGCTATGAATCAGGCAAACATTTCAGCACAATAATCTTTTTGAGCTTCCTTGGTCACTTTTATGTAAACACCATCAAAGCACTCCAGTAAACTAATATCCAGTTGTTGTGCCTCTGTAAATTTTAAAATAATGACTAATTTATGATTCAATGACTGACTAGGAGAACTCCAATGGCAGTTGTGGACCTGGAATGTGGTTTGTGGTCACCAAGAGCCCAAGACAGCCTTAGTGAAACAGTGATTTGTTGTTTTTTAATGATAATATTTGAGCCAATCTGGTCCAAGTGTGATTAACACTTACCATATGTGACACTTTTGAATGTGGTCTACAGTTTACATGTAGTACACTTTCAAGTATGACATTTTCCTGTATATTCTGGATGAATGCTACACACATAGCTTTCTAATTATATATATATTAAAAAACACAGGTCCTTTTGAAAACAAAATGACTTAGAAGGTACAACATGAAGTCATACAATTGGGAAAAGCAGTGTGCAAAGTTGCTCTGCTAAAAGAGATGCCAAAAACTGTCAATCAGTGGTAGTAATGTTGCTAGTTCATAAGATTGCTTAGCAGAGAGAGTTATTTTTGTTGAATGGATTTGGTCATAGATGATTTTTGCCTGTCTTTCAACATAGCTCTTAAAAGAGAAGACATAATGCTATATCTGTGAAACAATGTGCTGTTTAGACACATATTAACCTCTTTGTAAATGACAACTAATTGACCAAAGGGCAAAGATTATTCTGTACAGACATTAATGTAGCAAATTACTGCTCTGCATACATCAAATATGTAATGGTAATCTCAAAAATAGATTTGATATTTAACTGAAAGAGTTATTTCCTTTTTAAGTTTGAGGGCATTTTCCTGCTCAATGTTGACACTTTTTCCATGTTTTACTCAAAGGGAATATGTTCGAAGGAAAGTAAGAGAGGCGGAAAGGAGCCTAATTACAATTTAAATATCAACAATGTTACAATTGACGAACATAAATTAAAAATATGAACAACATAAAAAAACTGAACATTACAAACGTGCTAACTGAAAAATTAGACGCGGCTGTGCACTATTTATAAATGCAATGTCCTATTTTGAGGTTTACTGTTTAGTAAAGTTAATATGGACAATCCAGAGTGTTCCCAAAAACTCCCCGGAGAAAACGCCATCTCATGGCAGAGTATACTTTATACTACCAACTTGTTGCATTAAGCGGGTGAATATTTATTATTTTGCATGAAGTATAGGTTGGTCAATAAGCCGATTTTCAATAAAATAAAATAACAATTCTGTATACGCTTCGAAATTGAATTATGAAGCAGCAAAGATTTTATCTCGGAATACAAGGAGATGAACAACAAGCCATTACCCTTGCACTGAAAGTTTCTTTCAATGAAAAAAGTGAAAAGTCAAGGTCAAGGCACCACCAAGTTTCTTGTTATTTTTTATTTATTTTCTTAAAGAAAACTAAGGATATGACAGGTGAAACTATTTGAGATATTTTCGGAGTTCACTTTTGTAATTACCTAATTTCTTGTTTGTAGCTTTCAGTCAGGAAATATGCCATTGATATGCGTTTTAATCCGGAACAGAATGCATCGTTTGTATAAAATATGATTTAAATTAATGTTTCCATGGTTGCCGCAACATCTTTTTCAACTGATTTAGAATCACGGATTCTAACGTTTTCAGACGACTGCGTAGAAGATAATACATGTTCACTGAAATCAGAATAATTTATTGGGTTTTTAGTGAGTAAACATTATGGTGTATATATCTATTATCTGTAATAGTTATTTTCGTAACGCGCCGCAATCCATGCTTGAAAGGAAGTTGATGTTAACTTCAGATTTAAATGACATGAAAACTAAATGTTAGCGGTCAGGCTGCTTGGATGCATTTTCCCGAAACTGGGATTCATAAAACTGCACGTTTACCGCGCTTAATACTTTGCCTTGAAATATTTTTAGTAATGAAAATAAAATATAGTTTACTTGCAGAAATGTGCGGTTTTCTACATGCATGTTTATATCACCACACCAAAGACAGCAGTATTTGTGAGTTTAAATATGTAAAACTGGTAAAAAAAAATATAACAAAAGTGATATTTAATAGTATTCCATTGTGTGCGTAGGTAGGAATAATAACTGTAAAAATTGCACGTTCCGAAGATTATACATTAATGGAACTATAGAATTAATAAAAAATATTGTTCTATGATTATTAGGTAACATCCACTGTATAACTTGATGACCTGAACTACTTTCTCAGACCCTCAATATCCTTCAAACTTAATTCCATTGATAGAAGTACTCACTGTGAAATATTTAGGCTGTTGCAGTCCCAAGTATAGGTGGTCTTGGAGCTTAGCGGTAAACGCCTGAGGGCAGGTCGCATGATTTGCATCTGCTTGGGAATGGTGGGAATGTGGGTCATAAAGGAAGGGGGCAACAAATTAAAAGGAGGGGTGGCTAATGCGTTTGCTACCACATAAGAGGCTGCGGAGGACAATACTGAAATCGATGCCAGTATCCTGAAACGCAGATTCGGTTCTACACAACATTTGTATTTTACAAGAGTCACTGTTAGCAGGATCAAGCGACAAGGTTGGAAAAGTGTTTGCATGTTCAGCAATATACAAATAGATGAAGTGGTTGGATGACCGTTACCGATGGGAGAAGTTGGGGCGGGGGAGTAGATGCTGGTTCTCTTAATATTTTTTCTATATTACAGTATGTGAAGAACTTTAGTCATCTTTGACATGGAACGCCTAAGTAATTCTTAAACCAGATGTATCGCTAGCTGGATAATAAAAGATGACTTTTGAATGATATATGCTATCACGCATCTGTACTGTAATGTCCCATGTCCAGCCCTACTCAGCTTTGTAAAGATTTTTGAATGCATTGTTAAAATAGTTGGGTTGAGAGGATTGCACTGTCCTAATCTTCTGGGAATAAAAATTACTGAGGGTTTAGAGTGGAGAGACCAGATATCTTGCATATATTTATTATCTATCGCTTATCATGATACCGATTTCCCTATGGGGAACATTTTGGATAAGTTGACATTGGCTGTGATATTGTTGATGAGAAATATATGTCAGGTGTGTCAAGCCATATTTTCGATTTCGAACACTTTCAGCAGTAATGATGTCTGTCAAAAGCATTACATTTTGATTTTAATTACAGTGGGGAATTGATGTGATGACTTTTAATAGTGCAATGGTTCACTAAACCCTCAGGTTGAAATCTAGGGCGGGGTCAAAATGTAATAACAAACTGTATTCTCCAACAAAGCCACACTTGAGGATATCCAATATGGTATTCAAATACTTCTGGAACCAAGTAAAGGTTGCCTCCGATTATTTCATGGAGGTTAGAAAACTCACTCTATGCTCATTATAGTCCTAATAAAAAAAACTCGACCTATTTCTAACCGAATAAATCTATTACTGCACAAAAATCGAGTGTGATCGCAGTTGGGAAATTTAGAATTTAGTTTCAAGTTTTTTGGAAATAAAAAGCTGGTGTCAGTAAAAGTGACCAGAAGTTGTCGGATTGTCGTAAAACCCCATCTCGACAAATGGTTGACGAATGTCCTTTAGGGAAGAAAGCCCATCGTTCTTACCCGGTGTGGCCTATATGTGACTCCAGTCCTACATCAACGTGGTTAGTTAACTTTTAACTGCCATCTGAAGTGACCTTGCAAGCCATTCAGTTGTATCGCCGCCTTCTCCGGGGAACTAGGGATGGGCAATAAATGTTGGCCTTGTCAGTGAAGCCCAGATCCCGCGAATGAATATTTAAAAAGCACTGTATATGTGTGGTGTTGTTGAATAGAAATTGTTACTGCCGTTCCTGGTGAAGACCACTGTAATAATCTGCCTCACAGCGGCAGCAGTAAAAATGCTTTCTGAGATTACACCAATATGCTTTAAATTATTATCCTTTATAAGGCACGTATCAAATTCATTTTTGGCATCCTCGAAAGCCAGCAGTTATAAATATGTGATATTTAAGCCGGGGAAGTACAAACTACTACAATCAAGGCACATAAATCCATAGAGAATTCATTAGTGTTATATTTCATCATTAACATGTTATTAACAGATAGTTATCCATATCGAACAGACTCTTGCGATTCTATGTTGTTATTCCAGTTGAACTGTTACAAATCATCTAAGACTTAGAGCAATAATCAGCTATGTATATGAATGTGAACCCCCTCCCCCCATCACACTAAAATAATGCAGATCTTTACAAATGGTATTTAATATATGTAAAATGTACCAGTGCACATAGTTTATACTATCAGGTTGTATTTTCCAAACCATTAAGAAGAAAAATGCATACATACATACATACAACAACAACAACAACAACAACTTGCATTTATATAGCACCTTTAACGTAGTAAAATGTCCCAAGGCGCTTCACACGAGCGTTATCAAACAAAATAAGCATCATGCTATACCACATGACGAATTGCTAATACCATAAATAAAAGTTTTAGTTAAATAATTTATTCTACATTTAATTTATAATTGCACCGAAAGACATTGCTATAATTGAGTATTACCCAGCTAACCTGCGCTGTTTTGGTAGCTATCTTTAATATTGTGTGAAGGTGAATGAAGATGGACTCAGTGGTTTCGGATAACTAGAACATAGGTATATATATACATGTGCAAATAATGTAGACAATAAAAAGGTGTAGAATGCCAATTATTGACACATCGTAATCCAATAATATTAACAATTCGAATACCAATAATCTACACAGTACAATAATTGCAGAATGTTTTTAATCGATACATGTCTTATGTATACCTACCAATTCTAAGATGAAAAGTACATACAATATATATATGGCACATTTTACATATTCCCTGATACATATAAAATATTTTGCAACTGTTGCATTACTAAATGCCATTTCAGTAATAAATGTGGTTCATATGAACCAGTATACCTTCTGTACTTTAAAACATGCTCATTCTGCATATTTGAAGATGCACAGTCCCACTGAAGTGTTTTGCAGTGAAAATATTACAGAAAACAAAATAGGGAAAATATATTTAGTACCATCTCAGAATTCGCATAGGAAGACGTTTGCTTGCCTCGTGATAATGAAATGAGAAATAAAACGCGATTGAATAATTGTTCGGGTCCGGTGAGTAATTTTGGTGATAAAAAAACTTGAATCCTCTTTGAAAACCACTATCCTGAACTCGAAACCAACATTCCGCCACGGCGCATTACTTTGTTCGAGGCAGGTTGTGGTTTTTAAACTGTGGTTTCATATTTTTTTTAAACTGACCGTTTGTTTCAGCTGAGGCAGCTGCCATCAGACTCGGCGCTTGGCGTTCATGCATCAGCGACTCGTTTGGGATTGCACAATAGTTTAATGCTCTGAAGGCATTTCCATAACATCGGAAATCACTCGAAGTGGCTGGAAGGGATATCTTGAATTCAACTGTATAAAACTGTGAAAATAATATAAACATGTGCCTTAAGAAGGTTCTTAATTTCAATCAAACCGGATATTTGTTTTCATCCAAAAGCGGTATCAAAGCTTCAGATTTATAATGTTATCTAACTGGAAGCAGCAACATTCTCCATCGCCATCTCCCTCCCCATCCGGAATTTTGGAAGCTAATGTTGAACTCTATTTTCAAGGGTTCCCAGCTCTCGGAATTCCGTTATTTAGTCTTCAATAGAAGGTTAACGTAATGGGTCACAACATTTAAAGGAAACCGCAAAGAATGGCTATAGTTCAAAATACCTCAGATCATTTATAATAGAATTTAATTAAGACTTCATTGAAAATTGATCCGGTGTGGACATGTACGTCAATGGTACATGTAGAATGAATGTATTACATTGAACTTGAAGAAAATACTGCATTTTTCAGAAGTCTTTGATATCGCCACGTTAAATGTGATGAAAAAAACATATTTATTTTGCTAGCCTTCAGTTTGGTGGAAATGTCCCAGTATCTAAAACGCTAAGTAAGTTTTGCAGCCAATGCTTTGCAATACTGTTAACAAATGGGCATTATATTGTAATACTAATCACGAGAAATTGACCAAAGCAACGCAATATTTTAGACGTTTGGGGTCGCTGCACGTTGCATATTATTAGAATTTAAATACAAATATACACACTGAACCAAATTGGAGAGAATTGAAATTTGTCACATGAATGAATACTTCAGACTGACCCATATACTATTTGTATGATATATGAATCTTATATCCGAAAACGCCTGGATTATGATCTATGGATGACTGAACGAATACTAAGTTCCCTTTCTTTTTACCTATGGACATGATTTTTATCCGTACCGTCAATTTTTCATTTCCTACGTTGTGTCAGATCGATCAAATACAGAAACGAAGGTCAGCATGTTTGCTTTTCCAACAAGCGTGCTGTTTCTTTGGAGGTGATGAAATCCTTACCCTTGCTTCTGGTTGATTGGCAAACTTGACAGTGATTGACAGGCAGCCATGGCAACCAGGCACCGAATCTGCCAAGTCCAATAGAAAATCAGATGTGGGCTGAATCCTTTTTTCCCCCCTTTTAACAGCATCTCATCATCGCAACCGCAAAGGATCTACTACTAACCCTGGCACTTGAAGCACCAAGTTCATATTCGTCGTCTGGGAACCTAACTAGAACGCTTCGTTTGTTTGCTTTGCTAGTCGGACTTGGTTCCGTTGACTTGGCTTTGCATTTATCTAGCTTTGTCTTTTAAAAAAAGACTCAATGTTCCAGCTGCCAATTCTGAATTTCAGCCCTCAGCAGGTGGCGGGGGTTTGTGAGACGCTGGAGGAAAGCGGAGACATTGAGCGCCTTGGTCGCTTCCTCTGGTCCCTGCCAGTGGCCCCAGCAGCATGTGAGGCACTCAACAAAAACGAGTCCGTCCTCAGAGCTAGGGCCATCGTGGCATTCCACACGGGCAACTTCCGAGAGCTGTATCACATCCTGGAGAATCACAAGTTCACCAAGGAGTCACACGGCAAGTTGCAGGCCCTTTGGCTAGAAGCGCACTACCAAGAAGCGGAGAAACTAAGGGGTCGCCCCTTGGGTCCAGTGGACAAGTACAGAGTTCGAAAGAAGTTCCCCCTGCCCAGGACTATCTGGGACGGAGAACAAAAGACACACTGCTTCAAGGAGAGAACGAGGCATTTGTTGAGGGAGTGGTACCTGCAGGACCCCTATCCAAATCCCAGCAAAAAACGAGAGCTGGCCCAAGCCACCGGACTTACATCTACACAAGTGGGTAACTGGTTTAAGAATCGTAGGCAAAGGGACAGAGCAGCAGCAGCTAAAAACAGGTCGGTGTTTTATTTATATAATGTTTTAAATATATTCTTTAGATATGTGTTAGATAAATAAAATTCAGGCAGAATGGGTTAACTATTTTGTCAATTTCAGCTGCAACACATCAAGCAGCGACTGAAACTGTTAATGTCCGTATGATTTCATTTTGTAAATTTAGCAAGACATAACAGTATCCTAGTTTGCATTTATCAATGTAATTTGAAAAAAATCATGTTTAAGATCATAAAACATTACATTGCATCAAATTAATAGACGGGGAAACTGGATTAGTTGATCTATCGATGCCTGTCAGTGTCTGCGTCGTGTGTTTCACCGTGAAGTGGACTCCTTTCAACCATATCTGATGGAGGGAAATGCTTCAAAATACAGTTCGTGCATTACAACCGAGCCAACCCTTAGTGTTAGGTTTATTTCGATGGTACAAAATTTTAGTGTACAATCCCACCAACTGTATAATTTATTCTGTTTTTAGCTATTTCCTAAATCACTGCCTCGATTTATATGGTTTTAAGGAGCGTTTATCTGCTTCAACGTGTATATTTGAAAACACTAGCAGTTTTTATTTTAAAAAGGCACAAGTCTTAAAACTGTTTCATCTGCTTCCTTGTTGACATTGATGTTCAACTCCCATAGTACAAATCTTGAAGGTGATCCTCGAGTCTTTGATAAGCTGCAGATCTAGAAGTGTGTGTGTGTGTCTGTGCACATTTCTCCCCCCTTAGATTGTAATTCCTCGCTGTGTTTTTCTCACGAGAGCAGGCTGCAGCAGCAGATTCTGTCGCAGGCATCCGTGCGCTCTCTGAGCGAGGAGGACGCTGCTGTGGAACCCCTGGTGGACGGTTCAAGCCCCGACGCCAGCCTCTGCAGCGTCTCGGAGAGAAGCAAAGCGGCCACTTCGGCTATCTCCATCACATCAAGCGACAGTGACTGCGACATTTGAGAAAAGAGCCCGCGCCCTGAGAGTGCCTCCAAATTCCTGCACAAGTCGACCAAAGGCCGCAGTGACCATAGTGGAGGACACCAGTCGCCACTTCCTTACATCATTCTCTTAGGAACGACTGTTCTGCTTTTATGGCAGAAAACTTAACGACTGCGGTCTTTTAAAAAAACTCGTTATTACCTTTATTTAAAGGATATATATATAGAGAGAAAAAAATTACCGAAATAATGCCTCAAAAACCATTTCTGCCAAGCTGCAACATTTTGAGCACCTGCCCTGTACCTTCGTGGGTATTTCATGTTGAAAGACGGTGTTATATTTTTACTTTACTTTAAAGTTATATATAATATACATATATATGTTTGTTTATCTATTTAAAACAATTGCTTTGTTAGGTTTCTGCATTCATCGTTTGTTTCTATGTGCACAGACTGTGTAGAGTATTGTGCGTTGGGTAGTGGATACACAGTTTGAAAGAAAATAAAATGTTTAACGATGTACATTTTCTTCTCCGAATCTTCAGTTCTTCTGTGTTTTCCTGAATGGGTTGTTGCTGTCGTTGTAAATAGTACGGTGATGTTTTATATAAGCATTTCGGTTTAGTCGAGATGAGGAATTCAGATGAGCTAAATTTGGACGGGGTCTTTTCATCCACCACTGTTACAGACTACGAAAGCCAAGCGTCATGCCTCAGGCTGGCTAAACCTTGTAAAACTAAAATGGTTTTGTATTATACAATTTGACGCTGATCTTTAAATCGCATGAACTGTGTTCTTTTTGCTTTTCTTTTTCCGACTGATTTCATTTGCGTTCCGGTATTAGGAAAATTAGTGCTTCAGTCTTACGACTTAATTTGATTGCTTATCTGATGTGGATCACTTTAAAAGTACAGCGACACAAAAGATGTGAACGACATAGTATGTACTGACCATGCACAGTCATGCTTATTGAAAGCGACAAGAGTGTAGGCGAACTGCCATGCAGGTTGTTGTTAGCGATGTTTTACATTATATTATATTACTTTTTAGCTGATATAATTGCAGTTTGTATTTACCATAAATAGTGAAAAACAATTGGAAATATTCACCGCACATTGTCTTTAAAATTGTAAAACCTGCCAGCGTTTTCAAGCAGATTATCAATTGATTTAGGATCTGACCATTTTTGAAATGGTATACAGAATGTAAGCGGAAATTGTATACGCCAATAACCGTTACCGCAAAGTAATCAGTTCGAGACAGAATTATTATGCAGAATAGAAAGAAAAACTTACATTTATATAGCGCCTTTCACGAACACCGGACGTCTCAAAACGCTCTACAGCCAATGAAATAGTTTTGGCCTGTAGTCACTATTGTAATGCACACAGTACGCCACTTTAACGCCACAAACAAACGCTGCTTTTGCAGCATTTTTTAAGCTTCAAGAAAAAGAGGTTACCCGTGGATTTCAATTATTTTCATAATTCGGATGAAAAAGTTCTAGAAAACACACATTAATATTAACTCCCAACATTCAACTGCTAAGAAGTATTCATGAATGCCTCGTTGCATTTGGTATAAAGTACCTCACGTAAAAATAGTTCTTAGTGCAGAGAAAGCAAATATACATGTTACAATGTATGATGGAGCTCGATTATTTGTTAGAATTACTTTAGTGTCGTTTCATTCTTGTATGTACTATATTTAAATCTGTAAGATGTAGCGTAAATGTAGTTTTAAAAACAACATGATGCCGTTTTGGGGACTCTCTTTAATTTAAAGAGAAACAGCATGTCTAATATTTCTTCATTTATTAGAATACACTTATTGTATATTATGCACTAACAGACAGTAAATTCATTATTTTAATTCAACCCATGCTGTATACAAAGGAACACATCTCGGTTTTGATTGATACAGATGAACAGTGTTTACCTAGATAATGCTATTAGTACGCAATACAATAATATCTGTCAAGTCTTAAAGAAATCCATAATTGACGATTTTAGTAAATCTTTTTCATCCTATCAAATCTGGTTTGAAATCTGCGATCACGTCAGATGGAATCATTAATGTAAATAATTGACATAATTTGAAGCGATAATTTAAATTTATCTGCTTAGAACTTGGCATTTTATGTTCCATGGTGTGTTCACACACATATGGTAGGCTGGCTGGCAATCGTCAGGCATTGTACAACAACCTAATGCTTACATTGAACACCACTCCAATGCCAGTATGCCGGCTAAATGCGCTGATTTCTTCCTTGCATCTGTTATTAATTGTAAAATATATTTACCAGCAATCAGATGGTTTGTTTATTTGTATACAATGTAGGCATGGATACATAAACAGAAACTATAGTTTACAAATATACATTTTCCAATTTGGGCATAAATTCTTAGTGGATTATTTTCACATCAAAATACAATGCACGTTATTACTCGACAGCATGTTTTACTGTGAGCGGGCACTTTATTCGGATCAAGTTAAAGGGTGATTGATAAAATGCAATTATTTTAGTTTACCAGATCAAATAACTCAGAGTTGTAAAGAAATATTGCTACTGGTGAATAATAGCCATGTTGCTCGAGCAGTATTACTTACCACAAACATTTAACTCTGGATCGTTGCCAAATCATGAACACATCATTTCCTCATGTTTTAATGAATAGAATAGAAATTTATATTTTGCAAGTTTTAGGTAATGATTCTCAAAACATCGCTTAGTGCCGTAATTCGTTACCATGCATATTGGCCGTCATATTAGCTTGCTGAGGCCCAAGAATTATTTTCATCACTGTCGATTTCATTACTGACGCTTTGTGCATAAATACTATTTCAAAAAGAGACGAGATTTGAGCTGGTGGGCATTAGCTCGTTTGACCATCACCGTGGATGTCTATTTTCAACAATTTGTATTTTTATAGATAATTGAACATTTTTTCTTTTATACGAACCATCAGTGGTATTGCTGTTCTACTCTAGTCATTTTGCTAACTGCTCAAACCAAGCACGGTACGGCTTCACCCGGAAGAGATCAGTAGCTGTGTCAACAGTCAAGATTATCTGTTCAAGTTTGCGATAAGACAAATTATTTATTTTCAAATCAAGAGATCGCATAGTTTGTCGAATGGATCGAAGCATTTATTTTGGTGCAATGATAACTCCAATAAAGCCATTCTCATTTTTGAACTAATATGTGTATATTTATGACATCATCGAGAGCCAATGAAGATGGAGTATAGTGTATGAGCGTTATGAAATTTACTCGCATTCGGTGTATTGGGCAGTGATACTGACAGGTCATTTGATCAACCATTATCAATGAAGCAGAAATCACCCAATCAGCCTTGGGAGAGGAGGAATTTTCACCAGCGTTTAGTGTGGTGGAAGAAAACTGGTGAAAAGTTTATGGACTTTTTAGGAAAATGCAATCTATTTAATTCATAAGAAAATCAGGTGTTTACGCCACAAGACTGAGCGCGGTTACCACAATTTGCAGGGATTACGTGCAACAATATTGAATCACAGACTGTTTCATAAGGTTGCAAGCATCAAACGATTTAATGAATCTTCGACAAGATAGTAGAGCTGTTTTAAAGTAAAAGTTGAAAGAGTTGCGGGTTTTTTGAAGTTAATCTTCAGACATATATTTCGAAAATTCACTCTTAAATAATTAGTTGGATGAATCAATCAAAATAACTGATTATATATTTACTGATTACTGCAGCTGCGAAATGTGTTTCCACTTTACGTTCATATTTTCTTAAGATTGGGTTTGGAGTGACTTAACTTTACAGCGAAATAACTTTTTTTTAAACAATGAAAAATTATTATCCACGTGTGATTCTGAAATTAACACTGAAATCGCAGATCTGGAAATGAACCCAGTGGGAGTCAAGGTGTGGAAACCTTTAATTGTTTAGCAATAAATTAATAACAAGTAGTAGCCAAACATATAAACGACATACAGCATAACAAAGGACATTGGGATTATTCTTAAATAAAAATATAAAGAACATTAAAACGCGTGTCAGTAAAAGGTATCTTACAGTTTCAAATTTATCGCTTATTTGCCGCTTTCAAAACATATTTGAACAACATTACCTAAAAGAACAATATTACCTAAAAGCGCAATTAATGCTTTCTCGATCTGTCCTGATATAAAATAGAAAGAAAACATTGTGCCTTGACGTGATTATGGGCAACATCTTATTCTCTTTTGTGCATGAGCTAGGGAAATATTTGAATATATCCGTTTCTATTCAAGCGTGGGGTGGACCTCGCCGCGATGAATGAAAAAGTCTTGTAAGCAGTCAATAACATTGTCAAACTTCTCTGAGTAATAAACGCTAATGATGGGATCTCGAGTCCCTGGAGGACAAAGGGCGCTCTAAGTATTTTGTGATGTTGTATTGGCTAACGAGGAGTTTACAAAAGATTTACCAGGCAACATTTTGAATCCGCAAGAGGCAAGCAAAGCAAAAGGCTAGGGTTCAGACAGCATTGAACCATATACAACAAGAGAGAAGGAAAACGAGAGAAAGGCAAGCGTACGACTGAATGGCTGAGTGAATTTCTTTAAATGAAAATATTTTAGAGCCCAGTTTGTTATTTTAAAGCAGCTGCATTAGTTCCAGTTTAAATGTTATGAATTCGCTTCTCTTTTTTTGGCAACATTCGATGAGCTTACGGGTGGGTGTGTTCTGATTTAGCCTGGGTACTAGTTGGCTGATTTTGAGTCAATGAAACTGATCTGAATTGACAAGCGTATTGTTGCAGAGGCTTCACAAATTGTGATTACGATGGACACAATTTGGTAACATTTTAATTGAAGAGAATTCAAGTAATTTCTTCTAATCTAGCTGACAAAGCTTCAACTGATATGTACATTGCATTGATTAGCAATTTATCAATGTGATTGTGGGAAAATATTATACATATTTTAATGTCTTAGCGTTCATTTTATTGACTGCGTCGCTAAGAATCTTAATAGATTTTCTCTTCCTCACATTGGCATCCATTGATGCTGAGGTTACGCTCTTAAGACAAAAAGTACCATGGCTTTTTAATTACGTGCATTGCGAAGTATGAGGTATTTGAAATACAGAATATGAATCTAAAACGAATTGCAGTGTATTCTTTGAATTTGATTTATTAAAAATTGTATCGTGAAACACATGTTTTAGTAATACGGCGTCTACATACGCTACTTATATTTCAATTCACTAATTGGGGCATGGTAAATAACATTTTAAATGCAAATAGATTTATTTGGGAAACATATTTTAACATCTTTACTTACGATATTTAGTTGTAAAAGTTTTGATTCTCATGCTTTTTAAATAAAAGTTGCCACAGAAAAGTAAATCTCTTAAACTTTGGCCGTATTTATCAATTTAATTTATCAACCCAATGATGCTTACACAGCAGAACCAACTTCTACTTCATTTCATAATCAGTCGCAAGTATGGTTGGGAAACATAAGAACATAAGAAAACTCAAGGGCCCGGAAAGGCTGGAGAAGCTCACCTCTCTAGCACTCAACCCTGCTATTATAGCATCAGTTAATATTTTGAAAGTCCCTAATTTTTTTTTTGTCTCCACTTTTTTAATTGGCAGACTATTCCAAACATTTATCATTGTTTGAGTTTAAAAAGTTCTCCTAAATATTTGCTTTAAATCTACTGTTGATTTTAATTTATTTAAACTAGTCCTATTCCCTGGCTTATTCTGTCCTTATCCATAACAATTTAATATTTTATGGTCTTAATAAGGCCTCCCCATTAGTCTACTTTCTAGATGTTAGACCTGAACCTTATCAAATATCTCCTCACAGCTCAACCCTTTTAATGTGAGATGTCTTGTTGCTATTCTTTCCACCTTCTCCAATCTTTGTATATGTTTTTGTGGGTAGTGACGAGAACTGAACATCCAAGTTTGGTGTAACCAATGTGTATTTCTGGAGAATCTTTTGTTCTGCTAAATATCCTAGCATTCTATTGGCCTATTTAATTGCTTCATCACATTTCTCAGGCATTGAAAGTGGTCATTACCAATTCCAAATTTCCCTCTACCAATTCATTTCCATTACTTGTTTACTTGTGGTGCACATTTTTCAACCAATGTGCTATATTTTATATTTATCAGGTCTAAATTTGATTTGCCACTTCTCTGCTCTATACTACCTGAGCCCTTCTCTAAAATGTATGTGGCATTTTCTGTCTTCCGCTGTTTCAGTGTCATCAGAATTGACAAGGTTATGGTTAGATTTTGTATCGCCATCACTAATGTGATTAGAAGCAAGATCTACACACTGATCCCTGAGGGATTCTACTCAACATTTCTCCAATCTGCCATTGCCTTTCTCACCAACAGTCTGATTCCACTTTTAGACCAACTCTCTCTCCAAGATTCGTGTGACTACTTGCATGTGGAAATTTGTCAACAGCTTCCAGAGAAAAAAACCAAATAATTTATACCATAGGGAGTTCTGTTATCTACTTTATTTGTGACATTCTTAAAGAAATCATGTGCATCGGCCAAGCATGGTTACCCCCTATCCCTGCAGTTGTTGACGATTAGTTAATGAGCCTGTAGATGATAGTACCAGATTTGTTTATAAAACTTTTATGATTTTACTTGTGAATAAACACAAGATATGGAATATTTTAAAGAGGTCCAGACTATAAATAAATATACAGTAATTACTAGATCTTATGCATACCGTGAGCAATGTACTCATTGATTGCAAATGCATTACATGGCGTCCTGTTGTTTTCAGTTTTAAATCTTATAATAACTTTTATTTATATAGCGCCTTTAATGTCCCAAGGCGCTTCACAACAGAATTACAAGACAAAACCGATAAATTTGACACCGAACCACAAAAGAAGAAATTAAGGCAGATGACCAAAAGCTTGTTTTAAAAGGTAGGTTTTAAGGAGCGTCTTAAAGAAGTATATATATCTTGATATATATCTTGATATATAAGCTGAAACACCTTATTTGAATCAATTCAGCTGTTTTCAAATTGACTCACCCAATGCAACGGATTGTAATTCCCCTTGCTAACGGTTACCGTAGATAAAAAGAAATAAATTTGCAAAAAGTTTGTAATAATTATTAATATGTGAAAATACCCCAAATTTTGCAATGTTATATTAATGTTGGTAAATTTAATTGACTCATAACGCTGTTACTAAACACGTTTACTCTCTCTGATTTTTTTCCTCTCATTTGAATGTAAAATTCTGTGCACGGATTAGACATTATAACAACTTTATTAATCGCATTTTCACCCATACCATAGTCATTGGACATTCTGCATAAAATTACAGGTCTGTAGGCGAAATCGTGTCTTAGATTATTTTATTTGTTTTCCCTTCAGGTCACAAGAGGAAATCTGAGCAACATTGCTTTACCCGTGCTTCTGACGGCTCCATAGAGTATGCTGATACAAGGTAGTCATTGAAATACAACAATACTAATGAGGGAAATTCTGTATAAAATACAAATAGGAAAATCTTGAGTATACAATCATTACAGCTGTTGAATTGTCGGTGCTTCCTTCCAATATATTTCAATAATCTCTGTCAGTTATAGTTGGATGGTTTATATGAAATATGCCACATAAGAAAAGTCGGAAGGATTGCAATGCACTTATTAATTCAACGAGACCATTTCAGAGCTGAAAGCGCAGACTGATACAATGTTCAGGTGACAGTGCTTCAATCTGAAGGGTGTTTAATATAAAATATCACAAAAAAAAGTTTTCAATAGGTGCATTTACCCATGCTTCTGACGGCCCCATAGAGAAGTAAGAGCATACATTTATCATATGATATTAAAATATGCAAATCATATTAGGGTTGTAAATTAATATTGCATTACTTTTGCAACAAACTTGTTAAGTGCAAATAAACACATTCTTCTAGAATAATACCCAACATTTACAGAACACCACAATTTTTAACATAGTACAGGCTCAACTTTTACATCACTAGCTTTAGATGGATAAAATGGAAGTTATTTTTCTACTTTCAATTTACCGATTATAATGCTTAATTATTTCATCCTTCTTCCTGAACCAGTAATATCAGCGAGGAAGACACATTAGAAACATATGCTCGGTAGTATTTAATAAATGGATATCGTTTTTAGTTATTTGAATTTGCAATGGTATTTTATAATGCAATAAGTCACAGTCATGGTTCATGGCTAGCAAATACGTTCCGCTTGGCTAATCAAACATTTACTTCTAATAAAAGTTCTCAAGTTATCTTTATATATTTGCTATCAACTGTAAACACCACAAATAAGCAAAATAAACGTTACCGTACACCTGGAAAACACAAATTTGCTACTCTGATATAATAAGGTCAGAGAATGCTGGAGATTTTTAGTCTGCCCTGTTCCTGTGCTTCACATAATATAATCCTTGTATCGTCAAATTCATTCAACTGCCCAGAATGTTGGCGTAACATTATGTTTACTTTCTGTTGCAACAGCAAGGAACATATGAATATGATCGTGTTGAATTAGTTCCTTTGAAATTACTAGTATCAAACAACTTTAATGCCTTGATTCTCAGATCTATAATACTCAGACCAGGGACCTTGTGTTTATCAATAATACAACGACATCTCAATGCATATGATAAAGAATTGTCTCCCCTAAGAGACCAAATACAATCCCTTAGTACACAATGGTTTAATAACTGGGGCTCTTACAATGGATGTGATAACCACCTAGATCATGACATGACTGAAACACCCCTTCTCTAAAGTATCCAATTATTACATATATGAAGGCGTCAATTAGAAATTATTTATATTTATAAACTATAATTTTCAGTCTATAATTGAATTTTTTAGGCTTTTAAGCCCAATTTAATATTTAAAAGAGGCATATGTTTAAACTGAAGGTGAGATGGTCATGTAAACAGTTATCTAATTGTAAGTCATAACCAAATACTGATACAGCAGATTTACCAGACATTGTGGGATTATTCTCTGTAGAGTATTTGCTTAGTCCTTGGGAACAAATGGGCTAATGTAACAATATAAAGCAAGAAAGTTAGAAATAGTTTAGGTTTCATGCAATGCTTATATTGTAGGTAAGTTACAAAATTATAATTGATATTAACTATTACACAAGATTATATGCAAATAACAATGGGGTTCTTTCCAGGTATCATTTTCAACGTGGCTATTGTGCACTAAAAGTACATTAAAAAAATAAGTGTAGCCTACAACTGGTATATATGTACTTCTTGTTTAGTGTGTCTACATGTGGTGAGAACAGAGTGGATAACACACAAAAGATTCAAAATAGATCCAGCACTCATTTTGAATGCATGGGTAGAACCTGGAAAAGGTGTTACCAATACTGAGTCATCCTTGGTTTGTAATTGATACATTTTTCTGTTGTTGGATTCCACGTACCTCAGTGTTCTTCGAAAAAATAATAATTATATTTTTATTAAGATAAGTTTTTAATTTTTCTTAATTTTTGTTAATGCTTACAAATCCTACTTATAATCACATAACAGATAAACAGTGCCTCAGTGAGACTGAGATACAGTCAGCATCTGTTAAGTGAATAACCTTAGTTATCAGGAACTGACAGTAACATTTCAGTGATTTTTCATTGTAGGACTCATTCCATACCTTTAATTACTAAGTTAGTAGAGCATAAGAAGATGTAGAGTGGAAGAAACTCACTTTGCCCATCAAGCCCACTCTATCCGGAGCTCAGTACAAAGTCAAGTAGTGTGAGAATACCACTAGAAGTGGTTTCACAACATCGAGCTTTAAAATGCTTCTGCATTAAATCACTGACCTGATTCAGACCACTTCTAATCAAGCCTTCAATCAATATGTCTTGACTGGGCCAATATTTAGGTAAATGAGCACTGGAATCACACAGAAAATACTAAGGAATATAAGAACATAAGAATTGCTAGAAGAAAACAGACCAAGGTCCATCTAGTTCACCTTCTACCATCCTGGTGATTGCTTGATACAATGATAATGGAGCCGTTGACTGATCATAGCAATCAATCTCTTTCAATTAGTTTCCAACAGACCCAGAAATAACATGAGGAAAACTCCAATGGTGGAGTTATATTAGGTCCAAAGTTAGATTTTTCCTCCCAGACACAAAGTTCCTGAATACAAAACTTTTTATGGTGATTTCTTGCTGACCATCCACACTTAGATTTCCAAAAGGCATTCGATAAGGTGCCACACAAAAGGTTACTGCAGAAGATAAAGGTACGCGGAGTCAGAGGAAATGTATTAGCATGGATAGAGAATTGGCTGGCTAACAGAAAGCAGAGAGTCGGGATAAATGGGTCCTTTTTGGGTTGGAAATCGGTGGTTAGTGGTATGCCACAGGGATCAGTGCTGGGACCACAACTGTTTACAATATACATAGATGACCTGGAAGAGGGGACAGAGTGTAGTGTAACAAAATTTGCAGATGACACAAAGATTAGTGGGAAAGCGGGTTGTGTAGAGGACACAGAGAGGCTGGAAAGAGATTTAGATAGGTTATGCGAATGGGCTAAGGTTTGGCAGATGGAATACAATGTCGGAAAGTGTGAGGTCATCCACCTTGGGAAAAAAAACAGTAAAAGGGAATATTATTTGAATAGGAAGAAATTACAACATGCTGCGGTGCAGAGGGACCTGGGGGTCCTTGTGCATGAATCCAAAAAAATTAGTTTGCAGGTGCAGCAGGTAATCAGGAAGGTGAATGGAATGTTGGCCTTCATTGCGAGAGGGATGGAGTACAAAAGCAGGGAGGTCCTGTTGCAACTGTATAGGCTATTGGTGAGGCCGCACCTGGAGTACTGCGTGCAGTTTTGGTCACCTTACTTAATGAAGGATATACTAGCTTTGGAGGGGGTACAGAGACGATTCACGAGGCTGATTCCAGAGATGAGGGGGTTACCTTATGATGATAGATTGAGTAGACTGGGTCTTTACTCGTTGGAGTTCAGAAGGATGAGGGGTGATCTTATAGAAACATTTAAAATAATGAAAGGGATAGACAAGATAGAGGCAGAGAGGTTGTTTCCACTGGTCAGGGAGACTAGAACTAGGGGGCACAGTCTCAAAATACGGGGGAGCCAATTTAAAACCGAGTTGAGAAGGAATTTCTTCTCCCAGAGGGTTGTGAATCTGTGGAATTCTCTGCCCAAGGAAGCAGTTGAGGCTAGCTCATTGAATGTATTCAAATCACAGATAGATAGATTTTTAACCAATAAGGGAATTAAGGATTATGGGGAGCGGGCGGGTAAGTGGAGCTGAGTCCACGGCCAGATCAGCCATGATCTTGTTGAATGGCGGAGCAGGCTCGAGGGGCTAGATGGCCTACTCCTGTTCCTAATTCTTATGTTCTTATGTTCCTATGTTCTTAGAGTTACACACGAGAGTTACACACACACTGTGAGTTACACACTGAGAGTTACACACACACTGATCACATTTACCACATATCATGTCTCAGATCACTTATATACTGTGTCCCAAAATGTTATTTTCTGAAATAAATGTATCTAATTTGCATTTGAATTGTTATTTTGTTTCATCTTACAGGTTGCATTCTATGCCCTCACATGATCTTCCTCAACTTTGAAGCATGGTAAAATAGGTAGAATTAATACTTCATAAGATGGAGGCCATAAACTGATAAATAAATTTATTTAACAGTAAATGGATAAATGAACAGAACCAATGGCACACTTTAGATCTACAGTAGTTATAGGCTTAATGATCCTTCTTCAGAAGATAAAATATAACAGTCACATCTGCTGTGCTAAATTACAATGTAAAGTGGACCAGATACAAAGTTCCTGAATACAAATCTTTTTATGGTGATTCCTTGCTGACCATCCACCAAGTCTCACTGGTCTCTCTCTCTCTCTCTCGCTCGCTCTCGCTCTCACCATAGCTTCAGATAGATTTTTCAATTGGAAAAAGGCAGGCTGATAAATACTTTTCAAAATTTGGCCAGAATAAAGGAAGCTAAATACACATTTCTTTAAAAATGGAGTTGCAACTCAAACTCAAACATATATTCGAACAAAACCTACAAAAAGCTTGGTTTTGTCCCAGCCTCAGATACTGACCAGTCACAACATCTATATTCTGGGGCTATTGTCTATTAAAAATAAGCCATGCCATTTTCTGTGAGTGAATCTGGTTTTCAACCCCACATGTACTGTGATACGAAGAAAGAAGCCAATATCATGATACATCACATACAAACTACTTCATTTTTCAGCAGAACTGACTGTGCCTTGCACTTCACTTAGTGACAAGGGAATTATGTGTCTGTGTGTTTGGATATATATACAGAGCTCTGCTCCCTGGCCAGATCATTTTTTTATTTTTCAAGAGAACGACTTTAAGAGTATCTGGTTTTCCATAATAATAAAAACATTGAAAAATAAGGATATAAAGTCCCCAGTAAAAGGAAAGAACTTGCATTTATATAGTGCCTTTAATAACCTTAGGACGTTCCAAAGGACTTTACAGCCAAAAGATAATGACCAGATAATCTGTGTTTTTAAATGATGTTGATTGAAGGATAAATATTGGCGAGGATTCTGAGGATAAGTCCTCTGATCTTGTTTGAAATAGTACCATAGGATATTTTACATCTATCTGAAAGGACAGATGGGGCTTCGGTTTAAAGTCTCATCCCAAATCGGTACCTCCGACATTGCAGCGCTCCCTCAGCACTGCACTGGAGTGTAGAGTTTAGATTATATGCTCAAGTCCCTGGAAATCCAATGTAGCTGCAAACCACATTTAAAATACGGCTGAACATTACATTGGAGTTATACTAGCCAACGCAACTCCACGCCTCTTTAGTGCGCTCAGGCGTTAGATTGCAGAACTGACTGAGTTGACTGTCACTTTGAAGCAAAAGTGGCAGTATAAATATACTCC
This sequence comes from Pristiophorus japonicus, assembly GCF_044704955.1. Classification (NCBI taxonomy): domain Eukaryota; kingdom Metazoa; phylum Chordata; class Chondrichthyes; family Pristiophoridae; genus Pristiophorus; species Pristiophorus japonicus. The sequence goes on from NC_091980.1 coordinate 269,642,338, forward strand.
TAGCTATAGACTTAAACTGAAAAAAACACTTGTTTCCCCTCTTTCCAGTTTGCCTTCCAAATGTTTAAGACCTCAGTTCAGGAAAGTGGGAATGGATAAGATTTAATGATCGTTATCTGTCCTATGTATTTCAAAGTGAATTAGATACTGTGTCTAACTAAGCAGTTAGGATGACAGACAGGTAGATCATTTATATATTTTAACCATGTGGTTGCAGCCTGCAGATGATGTTGTTATTTCGACAAAATGCTCATTAATGGCGTAAATGTATGATCTCAAAAAATGGTTCAAAACGCCGTGACTTTATCCATCATTTGTTTTCTATGCTGTTTATATCGCAGCTACTAACTAGCCTTAGCGGTAATACAAGTCCCAGCTATATTTATACTTTATACTGCCTCGCTCAAACAACTATTCTGCTGGCTAGGAGAGAGCTCAGTGCTTGAACAGTTACAGACATGTGCCCTCAGAAACACTCAAATTAAATTTACAGATTCACTCCTTAAACGTTGGAATTAAATGGTGGTGAGTTTAATAAGGTGTTATAAAACGGTTTGATAATGTAATGTACTCCATGTGGTGTCATATCGCAGATGTGAAGCCATCGCCCCCAGAGAAGCTCGCACGCTTCTCTCTGCGTGACTCCGGGTTTATACCTGAACTTCGGTGTTGCAGAAATGCTGTCGTTACAAAATAAATTATACGCAAATATTGCCTTTTCGCACGATAGGTTCGGATGAAAAAGACGTTTCTGTCCATTTCATTTCATCCTTTTAGTGTGATCAATTTTAAAACACAGACGTCTATTGGATTATTGGATCGGCCAATGGGTTCAATCATTTTCAAAAAATCAACTTGTTATTTTTATGCGACCATTCGCTTTGAAAGTGGAACTTTAATACATGCTAACTCGATTAATCAATTAAAGACAGCGGATGAGAATCTTTACATATCGTTAATTGGGGGTGAGGTAACGTTACTCGCCACTAACTCAGCAGATACTTAGAAATGGTCCCGTTTAAAGAAAAAACCCGCAGCTATAAAATCAAACTGCTCAGATTCAGAATTTGATAAAATTGTGTAAGAAGTTCTGTCAAACACTTTAAAATTACCCATTCTGCCATATATATATATATATCGCTCTGTACTTCTTCCTTCTTTCTGTTTCGAAACTGTATGTTGTCCTGAAGTGGTAATTATAACCTCTAACTTCTACATATTGGCAACTCCTGCAGCAATGCTCTCAACTAGAGCCCTTGCAGCCACTGTACAATTCCGAACCCGAGCCCCGCCTTGTCAATTAGTAGCCCAGTTGGAGCTGCTTATTGTTCACTCAGGCGCTGTCCTTGGTATTTGGCCTTCTTTCTCTTCAGCCTCTACAGGGAATCCAACATGGCAATCAGGAAGCAATTTGCGAATTGGCAGCTTCTGTAAATAATCTTCTGCGTCGTAACAAAGAAGCCTTTTGACTAGAGTTTATTGTCGCTGGACAATTTTAAAGGAAAATATGTCATGTTAGTTTTTATTCCCTTTGCATGGCACGTTTCGTGCAATAAATTGCTGATTGTCTACTTCTCATTCGCTATATACTTCTAGCCTTTGTTAGACTCCAATGGAAGCCGAAAGACGAAATGAGTTTATTGGCATTCACAATTCGCTACCTCTAATTGACATTCAACATCCCGTTTCTCGGCTAGCGTTGCAATTGACAGATAACAACAAACTGGCCCTATTTACTAGATTTACCGCCGAGGTGCCTGTATAAAATCATTCTTTTGAAAATCTTGTCATCATGTTGAATTGGCGTGCAGTGATAATCACAACTCAAGGTAAAACATTTTAACCTGTTTGTACTCAAAGCGACGACTGAGTTCTTCAGAGCATGTATTGCTTTGGAAAATTAATCACGAATTCTGGCATGACTCCTCTCATTCAGTCACACACGATTTGCTGCTTCAAAGTAAAGCACCAAGATACATCATTGTGAACGAAATGGAACAACAATTTAAGTTAACTGCAGGTTTTATTGTGAAACAAACAATATTTTTTGTCTGACCTTTTCTTCTTTTTACAAAAAAAAGTTAAAACCAGCGCAGTTATAAAGTAAACACCATAGTCGTGTAGGAAAGAGCTCTCTTATTACAGTAATGGACCATTCAGTCGAATATTGGATACTGTTGTTGTGACACAGTTGAGCCAATAAAGTTAGTTGAAGCTTGTCAAATTCTTTTAAAAAGGGTGTTCCATTAATGATCTTTCAAGTTTCCTTTCTACCCATATTTAGCCCCTTTCCCTCTCGTTTTTAAACCCCCCCCCCCCCCCCCGATCGTATGTATTTTTTTCTCTCTCTTTCCCATGGCAGCTGGTAACTATTCCGCCGTTCACACCATAGCTAGATTCAACTTTTTCTAACTTCTGCCATTACCATCTCAAGTTGGCCCATCATCCCTTTTGTCTCTGAAATCGCTCCTGTCTTCCATCCATTCACAGATCTTCCCTTTTGTTCTTTCCTCCCGTCCCCCTTTCAGTGCACCTTAAGAATCTGTTCATTTCGAACTTTCGCCAGTTCTGACGAAGGGTCATCGACCTGAAACGTTAACTCTATTTCTCTCTACAGATGCTGCCTGCCCCGTTGAGATTTCCAGCATTCTCTGTTTTTATTCCATACAGTATATATCACTGTGTATATATTTAAATATATATATATATGTGTTTTGAGTCCATCACACTTTCTAGTGTTGAAAGGAAGGCAGCCCTCTCATGTTGGTTGCTCCTGAGCTGGAAATTACAAGTGTCCGCCAAGTTATAATCTTCCTTCAAAAGCAAATAACTCTTAAGTAACCTCAGGATGTACCTATTTACAGCAATTAAATGGTGTTGCTTTAAATAGTGTTAGATCTCTTAATTTCCAATGAAATACGAACTCCGATTGTAGTTTTAACTTTTTAATCTTGGCAGAGAGCAACAAACTTCTTGGCTTCAAGCCAGGTCTTTGTTCTTACTGAGACACATGGTCAAAATGGCTGTACTTTATACCTGGATCAATTTACAGAAAAGAACTCGCCTTCTTTGACCTTATTGGCTCAATTGAAAGTCTTTTAACGTTTTATTGGCTCGCTACCCAAGGTCCGAAAATGTCAAGTTGATTGATGAGTTAATGCAACATGCTGAGCAGCACGTAGCAGCCTTGACTTGGAGGTCTGTGAATTTTCATAATCTGTCTAAATGAGCCTGTTTGAATACTCTATCAATCCCCCCTTTGATTCTTTCACAAACTGAATCATAGAACATCAGGTATCACTGGTTAAACATTCTACAAAATAATTTAATACATGTTAATAGAATTTCCTTCTAAAATTTGTTGATGTGTTTCGCCACATGTCCGGACGAGTAGCTTCCACACAAATTTCCACCAACCCGAGTTCCATCGTGGCCACAATGGAAGTCTGGTTTTAGTAAGTTAATTAACCTTATTCCAATTTAATCCAAATCAATATCTTAATTCAACAAGTAAACCACCTTTCCTTAAGCATAACATAAACAAGCAATATAAAAGTAAAAGGTATTTACATGTAATTCCCTTACTACCCTACTATTTCCCTTTGGTGCAGAGGGTCGGCTCGTAAGAAGTAGGCCTATGCCTAGAATACCTACAATCAATACTACAGTAAATTTATACATTTTCGCAAAATGTAATTGTCCTTATTAGATTTCAGCTTCAGTTACGGGTGCTCGTTTAACGTGTGAAGCGTGGATCCAGGCTTTCTTTTCTTGGACTTTAACAGCTGCCTGGGTGGTCAATAACACTTGATAAGGTCCCTCCCACTTGGCACCCAAAGGTTCTTTATGCAACTTTTTCACATAGACCCAGACTCCCGGGATGATGTCGTGTCCTCCTTCGGGTGGATTACTCCAAGCTGCCAATACCTGTCGGGAAACAGAACTAATAGCATTGGTTAAGTTCTGACAGGATGATAACAGAGTGTCACTCATTAAGTGAACATCAGCTTTCCGTAAATTTCAAATGGGCTTAGACCTGTAGTTCTGTTCGGGGTTGCCCTAATGCTACATAGCACTATTGGTAGTGCTTGGGGCCATGGTGTTCCTTTTGGTGATATTTGGCAAGCCATTGTTTCAGAGTTCGATTCATTCGCTCTACTTGTCCTGATGATTGTGGATGATAAGGACAGTGTAAATCCCACGTAATGTTCAGTAACCTACATACTTCTTGGCAGACAGCACCTGTGAAGTGTGTTCCCTAATCTGAGTCAATGCTACTCGGGACTCCCCATCCTTACACAAGACCTTTGCAGTGTGATTGGTTGTGGCTCTTTTAGTTGGGACAGCTTCTACCCATCTAGAGAATCTGTCGACCATGACAAGAATGTTAGTGTATCCTTGGCATGAAGGAAGAGATATATAATCAACCTGCAGATGCTGGAATGGTCCGACAGGGGCAGGGGGCCTCAGTTGGGGCATTACCGTGATGGGTCCAGAATTATTTTTCTGGCAGACCACACAGCGGTCTGTTACCAGCTGGGCATGTTTTTTAAATCCCCGACCCCACCAGCTTTTCTGGAACTGTGCCGTCATCTGTTGTGAGGCCAAGTGTCCCCACGAGTGGATCTGTTGGGCTAAAAAAGGCATAAGCGCTTGTGGCGCGACTGACTTGTCGGTAACTCTTTGTCTCCAGACACCATCTTCGCATAGCTTAATTCCTGCCTCAATCCATGTCCATTTTTCCTCTCGGGAGCACTCGCCTTGCATTGTTTGAAGGTCTCGTGTCAGAGTCCTGAGTGCTTTCAATCTGCACATCTGTGTTGGTTCTTCTGGAGGAACGCCCTGTGAGGCGGCATCTTTAGCTGCCTGGTCGGCTAGGGCATTTCCCTGTGCTTCTGTGGTATTTTCCTTGGTTATGGGCCTTACACTTCAGGATGGACACTTCCTGAGGTAATTGTATGGCCTCCAGTAAGTCTTGGACTTCTTTTCCATTTCGGATAGGTGTACCAGCAGCAGTGAGGAATCCTCTTTTCCGCCATAACATACCAAAGTCGTGAGCGACTCCAAAAGCATAACGCGAATCTGTGTAGACATTAGCTGTCTGTCCTTCTGCTATTTGACATGCTTCTGACAGGGCCCGTAACTCAGCCTGTTGTGCTGACGTTCCTGAGGGTAAACGTCCTTTTGCCACTACCTCATATAAGGTTGTAACTGCCCATCCTGCTTTTCTGGTACCATTGTCAACAAAGGAGGAACCATCTGTAAACAGGATGAGGTCTGGGTTGTGCAGAGGCTCCTCTGCTGCTAAGGCTGCTTCTTCTGTTTCTTTTAAAATCTCCACGCAGTCATGCTCTTCACATTCTCCCCCCTCTTGCTCCCTCAATTCTGACATCGGGAGCATAGTTGCGGGATTAACCGGGCTGGCCCGGACGATATGGAGATTAGGAGCTTCCAAAACTGCTGTCCAGCGGGTCCATCTTGCTGCTGTCACCTGAGACATTCTATTCATAGACAGCAAAGCATGTATGGTGTGGGGACACTTGACAATCAGCTTTTGGTCGAGGGCTAGACCCGCAGTGATCATTACCGCTTGGCATGTAGCTTCCATGGCCCTTAGGCAACTTCCCCATCCGAGGGCTACCGCATCCAGTTTTGCCGAATAATAGCCAATAGGTCTTTGCCGATCCCCATGTTCTTGTGTCAGTATAGCTGTCATATATCCTTCTTTCTCATGAACAAACAGGGTAAATGGCTTACCACTGTCGGGGATTCCCAGAGCCGGTGCCGAATACAAAGCCTTTTTCAAACTCAGGAAGGCCTCTTGCTGTTCTTTAATGAGGGTGATGGCTTCTTTATAGGCACGTTTCCCCTTTAAAATATAATTCAGTGGCTGAGCAAGCTGTGTAAAGGAGTCAATCCAATTTCTGTTAAAGTTACACAATCCCAAAAAAGACCTTAGTTCCTGAATAGTGGTGGGTTTTTTAGCAGCCCGAATGGCTGCAGTTCTATCCTGGGTAAGTTCTCTCTTTCCTTGTGAAATCTTTTGTCCCAGGTATACAACCTCTTCTTGGGATATTTGTGCTTTGTCGATGCTGGCTTTATGTCCTTTCAGCCAAAGGTGATCCAGCAAAGCTCGTAAATCTTGTTCATGCTGTTCTTCCGTGTTTGAAGCTAGCAGGATATCGTCTACATATTGGATGACTGTGGATGACAGGGGAGGTAATTCTCGCAAATGGCTTTGTAAAGCCATGTGGAATACCGTAGGGCTGTTGTGGAAACCCTGCGGTAACCGGGTACAAGTATACTGTTGTCCTTGGACCATGAAAGCAAACCACTGTCGAACCTCCGGTGCCAGAGGCACCGACCAAAATCCGTTGGCCATATCTATAACCGAGAAATATTTATGTTCCGGTTTGAGGGCATTAAAAATGGTGGTGGAATCTGTGACCAAAGGAGCTTTTTGATCAATACACTGGTTAGCTTTCCTATAATCGACAGTCAAACGGCAAGTCTCATTAGATTTCTGTACCGGCCACACGGGGCTATTGGAGGAGCTATGCGTTTTAATAAGTACCCCTTGTTTCTCCAATTGCTGAATAACCGGTAAGATTCCTGCGATGGCAGTTGGACTGATGGGATACTGTTTAGTGCATGTAAATGACGCAGGCTCCATCTGGAGTAGGCCACAATCATTCTTATCTTTAGCCCATATCGGGTGTTCCTTCAATTCTTCTTTCTTCAAAGCTCTAATTGACCATGTCACCCGACCATCCTTGAAATGCAACGATGAATCTACTTGGATTAGAACATCCATTCCCAAAAGGGGTTGATCTACTGGGCCTATCCAGACCGGCGTGGTTAGTTCATGTGGACCCAGCCCTATAAGTACCGGTGTTGTCCTTTTAATTTCCATTTTATGGCCCCCAACTCCATAGGCTGTACGTGCCCTACCATCCAACGGCAAAAAGTCTCCATATTGTAGGGGTAAGCATGTTAATTCCGCCCCTGTGTCTAAAAGACAGTCCACATCCTTATCGCCCACCCTCACAGTTATATATAGCCCATCTCCCCTTTGTTGTATTAGTGCGAGGAGGGGGGCCAGGGTGGGCTCTAATCGTTTTTTGCTATCCCAAGTAACTCCTTCTGTTGTTGTATTGTCAGTCGCTTAAATGCTTCTATGAGGTCGTTATCTTGTGACAAGCCTGGCTTGTTGGCTGAATTGTATCCCTGGCTGCGTCCTCTTCCCCAGCCACGACCTTTCTGTTTTGCCCTGCACGTCTTGGCCTTCTTTCCCACAATAATGACATTTTCCGGGTAATTTTCCGAATGACTGTTTATCGGAATCCTGGGATTTCCATCCCATAGCCTGTACAGCTCGGACTTTAGCTCTCATATCCCGATCTAATTGGTTACATCGATCCACCAATGCTGCAAAGGTAGTTCCTCTACCTTCCCAGTCCGGTAACACTACCTTAAGCATTTTGAACAGTTCTGGCTTTAGACCTGCCACGAAAGCTGCTTTCAGGGGTCCAAACACTTGTTCATTCATTTCCTCATCCGTATTATTCATACCCGAATGTTCTAGCCACGTGCATCTAAACCGCTCGTCATACTCCAGGACCTCCTCTGTTCCTTTCTGTTGGCAGGCTGTAATTTTTCCCCAGTCTGTCTTAGCTGGACTGAAGGATTGCAGCCAGTGTTTAATCGCCTCCCATCCTGCGTCTAATTCTTGCTCATTCTGCCCCAAAGCTTCATCTACCTTGTCGTGCAATTTTCTTCCCTGTGTTTTTGGCACCATTATGGTCAAAATTTGCACTCCGTCCCAGGGATGAAGTTGATATATATTTCTTAAGCGGTCCAATTGGTCCCACGTTTTTATTCCCCCTTTCTTTGGATTGGGCAATTCCTTGGACCATTTATCAATTTCCTCTGGGTCTGCCGGAGCATGAACTAAGTATTCTGCATACACCCTTCTCTTTGTTTTTTTGGTTCCGCCCTCATCCGCAGTCTCTTCTGATTTGACTACAACTCGTCTTTTTTTAAACGGGGCAAAGCGCACCCCTAATTCTTCATCATCCTTCGACACTGTATTGTCGGAGGATTCAGAAACTGTATCTATTCCTCGGTCGTGTCTTCGGGTTTGCGCTTTTAATTTATCCAAACATGGGTACCCTGGGAATTGATCAATATATTTTCCTTTTCCTATTACTGTCTCTTGACCTAATGATTTTTTCCATTCTTTAATTTCACCTTTAAGATCTTTAACTTCCACTTCCAGCTTTTCAAGTTCAAGCTTTTTCTGTCGCAGCTGTGCACAAACTGCTTGCAATTGATCCTTTGTACCGGTCAGTTCTCGATCATGTTGGGAACGCATTATAATTTCATTCCAGTTTCAGATCTGGCCCATAACCGCTAGGGACCATCTAGTTCGCTCTTTATTTCTCATACGGGTCGTTTTTCCCCAGACCTTTTTAATCTCATCCAAGGACCATTGTCCTTTGGAGGTTCCGTACTTTTGTTCAATCTTAATACGGGTTTTAGATAAGTTGAATTGTTGCTCTATGTATTCTTTCAACTGTTTGAGAATTAAATCTAGCGAAACTTGAGGTGGTGCCTGTCCACCTTTAACAGTTGTAGGCAATTCTTTGCCCTTTTCTCCTGCTGCCATTTCTTTACTGAGTTTTTTACTGGGGTCTCGAGTCATAGGCCTGCTAGCCGATCAATAGGTCGGTGATTAATTAACTAACACACCGCCGAAGTTTAGATGTCTATGGGACCTCGAGCCGACTACCAACCGGAGGGTTCGCAAACCGGAGGCTTTCGGAATCGCGTAGAAGGAGAGGCGAATTTAGACTTTTGACCGAGGACTTTTTTTTATCAATCTATAGGTCCGATGTCCAAAATTCAGTTTCTTTCCTCAGCGACCCTGCTCGCAGTGCCAAAATTGTTAGATCTCTTAATTTCCAATGAAATACGAACTCCGATTGTAGTTTTAACTTTTTAATCTCGGCAGAGAGCAACAAACTTCTTGGCTTCAAACCAGGTCTTTGTTCTTACTGAGACACATGGTCAAAATGGCTGTACTTTATACCTGGATCAATTTACAGAAAAGAACTCGCCTTCTTTGACCTTATTGGCTCAATTGAAAGTCTTTTAATGTTTTATTGGCTTGCTACCCAAGGTCCGAAAATGTCAAGTTGATTGATGAGTTAATGCAACATGCTGAGCAGCATGTAGCAGCCTTGACTTGGGGGTCTGTGAATTTTCACAGTCTGTCTAAATGAGCCTGTTTGAATACTCTTATCAAATAGCTACACCAGTTAAATACAGCTAGACCTTAGCAGCAGAATTGTGCCTTGCATGATATAACATTCCTATATCATTTATACTGTGGGCAAAACCAGGGGAGATTCTCCAGTGAGAGATATCCATGGGTCAAATCACTGTCCAAATATGCTCATATATTGCACAACAACAACCATAATTTGCATTAATATTGCGTCTTTAACATCATAAAACATCCTGAGACACTTCTCAGGAACATTTAAAAAAAATTGACATCAAGCCACACAAGGAGATATTTGGATGGGTGATCAAAAGTTTGGTTAAAGAGGTAGGTTTTAAGGAGCGTCTTAAAGGAGGAGAGAGAGATAGAGAGACAGAGAGGTTTAGGGAGAGAATTCCAAAGCTTAGGACCCGGGCTTCTGGATGTTCGGCCATCAATGGTGGAGTGACGAAAATCGGGAATGTGCAAGAGATCAGAATTGGAGGAGTGTAGCTATCTCATCAGGTTGGAGGACTGAAAGCGGTTAGAGAGATAGGGAAGGGCAAGTCCATGGAGGGATCTGAAAATAAGGATGACAAATTTAAAATTGAGGCATTACCGGACCGGAGCCAATCAGCCAGGTCAGCAAACACAGGGGTGATAGGTGAGTGGGACTTGGTGCGAGTTAGGATACGGGCAGCAGAATTTTAGATAAGCTCAAGTTTACAGAGGCTAAATGCCAAAAGAGGGGTTTTAACTCCCTCCACCCAGCAGAAATGGACAGTAGCAGAGTTAAAAATCGAGGTGGTTGACTGACCGCTCTGAGCGATTCCATCACCATCTTTCCCAGGGCTTTCTGCTGATTCAGGTGGGAGCTCCATCAATCTATTATAAAAACAGAAACTGCTGGAAATACTCAGCAGTTCAGGCAGCATCTGTGGAGATGAGAGTTAACATTTCAGGTCGATGACATTTCATCAGAACTGGAAGAAGTTAGAAATGTAGAGACACTAAACTGGGTGGCGATGTAAGCTGTGATGAGGACGCTAAGAGGCTGCAGGGTGATTTGGACAGGTTAGGTGAGTGGGCAACTACATGGCAGATGTAGTATAATGTCGATAAATGTGAGGTTATCCACTTTGGGGGCAAAAACACTAAGGCAGAATATTATCTGAATGGCGGCAGATTAGGAAAAGGGGAGGTGCAGCGAGACCTGGGTATCATGGTTCATCAGTCATTGAAGGTTGGCATGCAGGTACAGCAGGCGGTGAAGAAGGCAAATGGTATGTTGCTAGGGGATTCGAGTATAGGAGCAGGGAAGTCTTACTGCAGTTGTACAGGGCCTTGGTGAGGCCCCACCTGGAATATTGTGTTCAATTTTGGTCTCCTAATCTGAGGAAGGGCGTTCTTGCTATTGAGGGAGTGCAGTGAAGGTTCACCAGACTGATTCCCGGGATGGCAGGACTGACATATGAGGAGAGACTGGGTCTGTATTTACTGGAGTTTAGAAGAATGAGAGGGGATCTCATAGAAACATATAAAATTCTGACGGGACTGGACAGGTTAGATGCAGGAAGAATCTTCCCGATGTTGGGGAAGTCCAGAACCAGGGGACACAGTCTAAGGATAAGGGGTAACCCATTTAGGACTGAGATGAGGAGGAACTTCTTCACTCAGAGAATTGTTAACCTGTGGAATTCCCTACCGCAGAGAGTTGTTGATGCCAGTTCATTGGATATATTCAAGAGGGAGTTAGATATGGCCCTTGCGGCTAAAGGGATCAAGGGGTATGGAGAGAAAGCAGGAACGGGGTACTGAAGGAATGATCAGCCATGATCATATTGAATGGTGTGCAGGCTCGAAGGGCTGGATGGCCTACTCCTGCACCTATTTTCTATGTTTCTATGTAACAGGTTTTATGCAAGTATAGAGGCAGGGAAAGGGGTGGGGAGGAGGAAGGGAAGAAAGAAGAAAAGGAAAGGTCTGTGATAGGATGGAAAGCAGGAGTGATTAAATGGCAAAAGGGATGATGATGCATGGCAAAAGGGGGTGGTAATGGAACAAGTAAAGAAACAAAAGATGAAGTCTACATTAGCTGTAAATGGCAGCAGCAGCATCATAACCAGTACCTGGTGTCCGGAAAAAATAAAAGCAGTGGTTATGATCTGAAGTCATTGAAATCACTATTGAGCTCGTAAGGTTGTAAAGTACCTAATCGATAGATGAGGCACTGTTTTTCGAGCTTTTATTGTGCTTCTTTGGAATAGTGTAAGAGGCCGAAGTCAGAGTGGGATGGAGAATTAAAATGACAAGCGAACGGAAGCTCAGGTCACTCTGTCGGACTGAATTGAAGTGGTTAGCAAAGCAATCACACAATCTGTGTTTGGGCTCACCAGTGAAAAGCAGCATATGCAGTATACTAAATTGAAAGAAGTACAAATAAATTTCTGTTTCACCTAGAAGGAGTGTTTGGGTCCTGGATAGTGGGAAAGGAGGATGTGAAAGGGCAGGTGTTGCATCTCCTGCGCTTGCATGGAAAGGTAACGGGAGAAGGGAAGTTGGGGATGATGGAAGAGTCTACCGGGGTGGAGAGAAAGGTCCCTTCGGAATGCTGAAAGGGAAGGAAAGATGTGTTTGGTGGTGGCATCGTGTTGGAGGTGGCGGAAATTGTGGAGGATGATCCGTTGAATGTGGAGGCTGGTGGGGTGGAAGGTGAGGACAAGAGGGATCCTATCATGGTTCTGGGAGGGAGGGAAGGTGTGAGAGTAAAACATGGGAAATGGAACCGACACGGTCAAGGGCCATGTCAACCACAGTGGAGGGGAATCCTTGTTTGAGGAGAAAGGAAGACATATCGGAAGCACTGGTATTGAAGATGATGTACATAGGCTCCCGATGCAATTGAGCACCCTGGACGCTCCCCTCTTAAATCTGAATAAATTGTAGTGTGCAAGAAGTATTGGAGCCCCAAAACAAAACAACTCACTTCTTTTGAGGAGGGAATTGTTGGGTTGTTTAGGAGTTCGAGTTAGGAACTCATGGGCCTTCAAAGCTTGGAGGGCAATGCAGAAATAGGGGTGCATATTATGCAGATACTCTATGATTTACGCGATATGTTGTGAACTTCTTCTACACACAGTGATTGTAAAAATGCCACAACCATCTGGACAAATATGCTTATTTACTAATAATGTACCATCTGCTTTCTTGAGCAATGAGAACTCAGTCACCCTCAAGCTGTACCTGAAGAGAACCACATGGCAGAGCTCCAAGCATCATCAATCTTATTTGAAGCAGACATGCAAACTACAGGAGATCTTGATCTGATTTTAAGGAGGAAGCTTAGGATAAGTACTGAACACTAATCAGGGAAGGGTTTCAGTGGGGGTTGACAAGCTGATTATAATAATACTTGCATTTATATAGCGTCTTATTGCATCAAGATTTTTCAAAGCTCTTCACACAATGAATTACGTACCTGGAAATTATCAGCTAGCTAAAGGAGGCAGCCATTCTGCATCATTAACATCATAGCAACAGGAATGAGAAATGAATACGTTTTTAGTGGCATTGGCTGAAGGATAATGTTGGCTAAGGCATCAAGAGATTTCCTTGCTCTTTAAGCATAAACTGTTAGATGACTCATCTAAAGGATGGCAGCTGAAACAATGCAGCACTCTCAGTACTGCAAAATGGTGTAATAAGTTATGTGCTCAGATTCTAGTCTAAGGCTCAAATGCCTTTTGAACAGAGCTAATTGTGATATTAAGTAACATCTCATCCGAAAGACGGCACCTCTGAAAGTGCAGTACTCCCTCAGCACTGCACTGGAGTCTCAGCTTAGATTTTTTGTGCTCAAGTCCCTAGAGTGGGTCTTGAACCCACAACCTTCTGACTACAAGGTGAGAGTACTATTCACTAAGCTGGGTGCATGATAAATCAGAACATTCATTACCTCCTTAATGGAGTGGTGTGTAGAAAACGAGTTAATGTCTGAATTGTCTCCTCTTTGGATGCTTGAAGGATCCTTGCTATAAAAATTGAATGGAATAGTGAACTTCCCTTATACTGACAGTGGTAAACTGCCCTTGCAGGTCAGGTAGAAAACACACCAGTCACAGACTTCCAGCTGAGCCCACTCAAATTTGTAAGATAAATATGGATGAGGAAACCCATTTGTTCCACCTTAGCTCATCTGTCCAGAAAGACACGACAGTCCCACTATCAACATCAACAACACCAACTTGCATTTATATAGTGCCTCTAATGTAGTAAAAATGTCCCAAGATGCTTCACACGAACGTTATCAAACAAAATTTGACACAGAACGATGTAAAGAGATATTAGGACAGGTGGCAAACATCTTAGTCAAAGAGGTAGATTTTAAGGAACGTCTTAAAGGAGAAGAGAGATGGAGAGAGGCCGAGAGGTTTAGGGTGTAAATTCCAGAGCTTAGGGCCTAGGCAGCTGAAAATAGGGATGCGCAAGAGGCCAGAATTGGAAGAACGCAGAGATCCTGGAGGGTTACATGGCTGGAGGTGGTTACAGAGATGGGGAGGTGTGAGGCCATGGGAAGATTTGAAAACAAGGATGAGAATTTTATAATCGAGGTCTTGCGGGGCCCGGAGTCAATGTAGGTCAGCGAGCATAGGGGTGATGGTTGAACGAGACTTAGTGTGAGTTAGGATACGGATAGTAGAGTTTTGGATGAGCTCAAGTTGATAGAGGTTGGAAGCCAGCAAGGAGAGCATTGGAATAGTCAAGTCTAGAGGTAACAAAGACATGGATGAGGGTTTCAGCAGCAGATGAGCTGAGGCAGGGGTGGACAGGCTAAGTTACAGAAATGGAATTAGGCAGTCTTGTCACCAAACTAAGTTCTGGAGGCAGTTCAGAAAAGAGAGGATATGAGGTCGGAAGCTCAGCTCACAGTCAAATAGGATACCAAGGTTTTGAATAGTCTGGTTCAGCTTCAGAGAGTGGCCAGGGAGAGTGACGGAGTTGGTGGCGGGGACCGAAGGCATCAATCTTATCAATATTTAATTGGAGGAAATCTTTGCTCATCTAATATTAAATGTCGGACACATCACAGGCAGTGGAAGGGTCAAGAGAGGTGATGGTGAAGCAGAGCTGGGTATTGTCAGCGTACATGTGGAATCTGACATTGTGTTTTTGAATGATGTCGCCAAGGGACAGCATGTAGATGAAAAATAGGAGGGGGCCAGATGTAACGGTGTAGAAGCAGGATGTTAAGCCATTGCCGGTGATACTTCGGCATCTAATGAATTCTTAACTGATTCCACTGTATTTACCCCCACTCCCCTATCTGGAAGTCCATTTCCTGTGAGATCATTCTTCGTGTGAAGAAAGAGTTCCTGACATCAGTTCTAAACTTGCCTTTTACTAATTGGAACTTGTGTCTTGCTGTCCCACTCTTGGGGTTTAGTTTTAAATTATTTTATGAACCTAAATTTTCTATACCATTGACTATGTCTCTATAAGGTCACCTCTCAGTTCCCTGCTTTCAAGGCTGAAAAGCCCAAGGTCCTGCAGTCTCCTCATAACTCAGTCCTCTGATAGGCTCTTTTCTCAACTGCCTCCAAGAATTATCTTGGTGACAGGAACTGGAGATAGTACTCAAGTGTGGTCTATCAGTTTGAGTACAACTACCTGTCATGCATTGCTTCTCATCATGCTGTGATACCTAACTTTATTGCAAAAAACCTGTTGCATGGGTGGTTCCTGTTGTACTCTTGGACCACCTCCTTATGCTCCTTCTGCTGATGCACTGCAAGATATTGGGCAATGGCTGCTGCATTCAAATACTGCAACTGAAAACTCCTGTCATTTTTGTCTTTGTGCTGCATAATTAAAACCGCCTATTTCCACCTCCGTAACATTGCTCATCTCCGCCCCTGCCTCAGCTCACCTGCTGCAGAAATCGTCATCCAGGCCTTTGTTACTTCTAGACTTGACTATTCCAATGCACTCCTGGCTGGCCTTCCATATTCTACCCTATGTAAACTTGAGGTCTCCAAAACTCGGCAGCCCGTGTCCTAACTCGCACCAATGCCCGTTCACCTATCACCCCTGTGCTCGCTGACCTACATTGGCTCTCAGTTAAGCAACATCTCGATTTTAAATTTCTCATCCTTGTTTACAAATCCCTTCATGGCCTCGCCCCTCCCTATCACTGTAACCTCCTTCAACCTTACAACCCCCTGAGATATCTGCGCTCCTCAAATTCTGCCCTCTTGAGCATCCCTGATTATAATTGCTCAACCATTGGTGGCCGTGCCTTCAGCTGCCTGGGCCCTAAGCTCTGGAACTCCCACCCTAAACCTTTCCGCCTCTCTAACTCTTTTTCTTCCTTTAAGATACTCCTTAAAAGCTACCTCTTTGACCAAGTTTTTGGTCATCTGCTGTAATTTCTTCTTAGAATCTGTTCTTTCCGAACACTTTCCAGTTCTGACGAAGGGTCATCAACCCGAAATGTTAACTCTGCTTTCTCTCCACAGATGCTGCCTGACCTGCTGAGATTTCCAGCATTTTCTGTTTTTATTCCAGATTCCAGCATCCGCAGTATTTTGCTTTTGTAATTTCTTCTTATGTACCTCGGTGTCAAATTTATTTTTTTGTCTTATAACACTCCTGTGAAGTGCCTTGGGACATTTTACTACGTTAAAGGCGCTATATAAACACAAGTTGTTGTTGTTTCTGTGGTGATACTTTGAAATCTTCCTCTTTTGTTAAACTCGCTGACACCAAGTCTCACTTGGAGTTAATTACTTACCTTTTGATTATCCCTCTTAGCTACGTAATTCTGCCCGAATTATGGTTGACCTTTGTAAAGCACAAATCAGCTTTTGTTTGTTAATCCATTTGGAGAGGAAATGACTAAACATGGAATGAAAGTCACTTAGTACTTTTTACTGATAGTGCACCACTTTTTGCCCATACCTGCTTCTAAAATCAATGAGCAGAGGAAAATATAGCCCAAGGTATTCAAAGGAAAAAAATAGAAAGAGATTATGTCTGTGTATGGAATGCTCTTCTTTGAGGGAACAGGAGTTGCTATGGTAATAGACATTCCTTTCACCTTCAGATCAGACTTTCTGTGTGCAAATAGTTGTGAATAGATTCCCAAAGCAGTACCATTTATCTGGTGAGTGTTGCAGGTAAATACATGTGAAAACTCTTCTAATGTGAGAAAATGGGCAATCTGCCATGTGTAATAATGCATGTTGTGGAAAGTACTGCTTATAGACGATTGTAGCAGCTTCAAAGATTACAATTGTATTACATTGCTGATTTAACACCGGTAGCAGTAGTGTGAGAAACACAGCTAGCAAGACCAGGTTATACTACAGGTTGCAACATGCAGTCTGCCTGCTAGGCAAGAGCTCTGCGCATATTTGGTTGCATCCACACATAGAGCTCTGCTTCCCCACGGCAATTCTTTAATGTAAGGAAAAAGTGATTTGCTGCACTCATTTCCTCATCACATCAACAAGGTTCAACACTAATTTTAAGAGGTACCCAGGAGATCCAACAGAACTAAGATCAAGTGGTGCGAGACAGTATCCTGGTCCATATGCTCAGGCACAAAACTGCACTACTCGCTTCTTACAATACTTAGCTTTAATGCATTTGGGAGCCAGTTAAGACCTGATTTCAGAGTTATGCTGCCACTTTCACATCAATGCACACCTGAAATTTGTTTGCCTCGATGTAAAAATGGTAGAATAAATGCAGCTTAACACTGTCTTCTTTGATATTTTTATTCTAAAATCATTCAGTTCAGTACTTCAGTTTTCGATTATTCCAACAATCATTGTTGGAAGACAAAGCACATGTCACCCAACATCCCAGGCTATTAAAATATAGTTGCCCAAATAGAAAAAAAGTGCTAACATTAATAGGTTTAAAGGTTCTATTCTGACATGGTATTGTCTATTTACTGAATAATGAAAATACCTCAGCCTATCCATTGTAAGTAGTTATATATTCCAGCAGTTGCTCACACTAGTCAGTTGCTATGTTATTTTATGCTGTAAATGTATAATATATAATCAGTCTCACTGATTTGCAGTGATTGAATAACTCAAATTCCATTTTTATTATAGCATATCGGAATACTAGTGGTATTTTGAAGCATGGATTCTGTGATTGTTCATATATGTGTGGAAACTGTAAATTGATGGATTTGATTACTATTAATTTATTTATTTTTTAAAGAACATGATACAGAGGTGGGACAGATGTTCCAGGTTGGAGGCAAGTAGAAGGTAGATTGTAGGAACTGCAAGTACTATTAATGGGGATTTGGGAAGGTGGATGGTGTTTGGAAAATGGTCATGGGGTTGAGAGAGAAGGTTATGGAGTATGGAAGTATTGGCAGGGGTGCAAGGGTTTAGGAGAACCAGGAGGAGGGTAGTAGAACATGTGAACACTAGGAGAGGTGGTTCTCGTGTTAGGGAACACTGGTAAGGGCCTGGTAGGATTGGAAGATGAATTTTTGGAATATGGCAGAACTGGAGGGAGTTCTGGAATGTCGGAGGAGTGGAAAATGGGGCAAAATTGGTTGTGCCAGTGATGGGAGGGTCTGTGGCAGTGGAGGGAGGGAGTGTGGCAGTGGAGGGAGGGAGTGTGGCAGTGGCGGGTGGAAGTGTGGCAGTGGAGGGAGGAAGCATGGCAGTGGAGGGAGAGAGCGTGGCAGTGGAGGGAGGAAGTGTGGCAGTGGAGGGAGGATCTGTGGCAGTGGAGGGAGGGAGTGTGGCAGTGGAGGGAGGAAGTGTGGCAGTGGAGGGAGGGAGCATGGCAGTGGAGGGAGGGAGTGAGGCAGTGGAGGGAGGAAGTGTGGCAGTGGAGGGAGGGAGTGTGGCAGTGGAGGTAGAGAGTGTGGCAGTGGAGGGAGGCAGAGAGTGGGGCAGTGGAGGGAGGGAGGGAGTGTGGCAGTGGAGGGAGGGAGTGTGGCTGTGGAGGGAAGGAGTGTGGTTGTGGAGCGGGGGGGGAGTTTGGCAGTGGAGGGAGGGAGGGAGTGTGGCAGTGGAAGGAGGGAGCATGGCAGCACTGGGGGGGAGGATTGATGTGTATCTATGTAAACTTTAATGAAGGTATTGGAAAATATGAAAGACAATTCTATAGGGAAATTGAATAATACTTTTGTTAAAATATGTCATTTTTTCATGTTTTTATTATGTATAAAATCTTATTACATTATCACTTTATAATTTTTATTTTCTGATGGATTAAATTGATAGGTGCCAGGATTTGGATTTTTTTTCGGTGACTTGATATATTTTCTTGGCTACTCTTCTGCTCTTCCAACAACTTATGAGTGAATACCTATGAATAGAACTCCACCCCAGTTAGTTTGTGGTGGTATAACTTTGTAAATCACTCAATCAGGAGCAAGAAGTTTGTATCATAATAAATGTCAAATTAATAATTTTGACAATGATTAAGTTTAACACATAAATGATACATAAAAGCATTACAGGAAATTTGTTAACAGGAGGTGTGTGAAGATGTGCATAATAACAATGTTTAATATATTACGAGCATTTCTTACAGTGAATCAGAGGATACACACTTTAATCACATGTAACATACAATACATTATCAGGATCACTGATTTATGATGATTTACAGTCAAACTGTGTTTTCAGAGTATTATAGTTGGGTTTTTTGGAGCTTGACTTCCATTTTGATGTGCATATTTATGTGGAAACAACAACAACTTGTATTTATAAAGCATCTTTAATATAGTGAACCGTTCCAAGGCGCTTCACAGGAGTATTATGATAAAAATTTGACACCGAGCCGCATAAGGAGAAATTAGCGCAGGTCACCTAAAGCTTGTTCAAAGAGATATGTTTTAAGGAGCGTTTTGAAGGAAGAAAGAGAGGTGGAGAGGTTTAGGCAGGAAGTTCCAGATCTTAGGGCCTAGGCAGCTGAAGGCACGGCCACCAATGTTTGAGCAATTATAATCAGGAATGCTCAAGAGGGCAGAATTAGAGGAGTGCAGATATCTAGGGGGATTGTGGGGCTGGAGGAGATTACAGAGATAGGGAGGGGCAAGGCCAAGGAGGGATTTGAAAATAAGGATGAGAATTTGAAATCGAGGCGTTGCTTAACCAGAAGCTAATGTAGATCAACGAGCACAGGGGTGAAGTGTGAGTGAGAGTTGGTGCAAGTTAGGACACAGGCAGCCGAGTTTTGGATCACCTCCAGTTTACATAGGGTAGAATGTCGGAGGCCAGCCAGGAGTGCATTGGAATAGTCAAGTCTAAAGGTAACAAAGGCATGGATGAGGGCTTCAACAGCGTATCAGCTGGGGCAAGGGTGGAGACAGGCGATGTTATGGAGGTGGAAATAAACAGTCTTAATTATGCTGTGGCTATGTGGTTGAATGCTCATTTCGGGGTCAAATATGACACCAAGGTTGTGAGCAGTCTGGTTCAGCCTCAGACAGAAGTTGGGGAGCGGAATGGAGTCAGTGGCTAGGGAACAGAGTTTGTGGCTTCCCAATATTCAATTAGAGAAAGTTTCTATTCATCCAGAACTGGGTCTGACAATTTACAGACCGTGGAGGGGTCGAGAGAAGTGGTAGTGAGATAGAGCTGGGTGTCATCAGCGTACATTTGGAAACTAACGCAGTGTTTCTGGATGATGTCGCCAAGGGGCAACATGTTGATCAGAAATAGGAGCGGGCCAAGGATAGATTCTCAGGGGACTCCAAAGGTAACAATGCGGGGGTGGGAAGGGAAGCCATTGCAGGTGATTCTCTGGCGACAATTAGATCGATAAGAATGGAACCAGGCAAGTGCAGTCCCACTCAGCTGGATGACGGTGAAGAGGCATTGGAGAAGGATAGAGTGATCAACCGTGTCAAAGGCTGCAGAGAAGTCAAGAAGGACAAGGAGGGATAGTTTGCCTTTGTCACAGTCACAAAGGACATCAGTTGTGACCTTGATGAAAGCCATTTCGGTATTGTGGCAGGCGCGGAAACCTGATTGGAGGGATTCAGACATGGAATTACGGGAAAGGTGGGCACGGATTTGGGAGGTGACAACATGTTCATGGACTTTGGACAGGAAAGGGAGGTTGGAGATGGGGCAGTAATTTGCAAGTATGGAGGGGTCGAGGGTTGGTTTTTTGAGGAGAGGAGTGATGATGGCAGATATGAGGTACCTGAGGAAAACGAACTGTTAACAATGTCAGCTAACATGGGAGCCAGAAAAGGAAGTTGAGTGGTCAGCAGTTTGGTGAGAATAGGGTCAAGGGAGCAAGAAGTGGGTCTCATGAACAGGATGAGCTCAGAAAGGTTATGAGGGCAAACTGGAGAGAAACTGGAGTAAGATGGGAGGTCAGGGCTAGGGCAGGGGGCTTCCATAGAGGAAGTAAACTAAGTTCATTTAACTATTTAGTTAATTTATCTTATCCTTTTTTTAAAAGCTCTGGCTTACAAAGGAAGAAAGACTTGCAATTATATAGCACTTTTCATGATGTCCAAACTGCTTTACAGCCAATGAAATACTTTTGAAGTGTAGTCACTGTTGTGTTGTAGGGGAAATGTGGCAGCCAATTTGTGCACAGCAAGGTGTCACAAACAGCAATGAGATAATGGTAAGATAATCTGATTTAGTGATGTTGATTGAGGAATAAATATTGGCCAGGACACCGTGAGAATTTCCCTGCTCCTAGAGACATAGAAACATAGAAAATAGGTGCAGGAGTAGGCCATTCGGCCCTTCGAGCCTGCACCACCATTCAATAAGATCATGGCTGATCATTCACCTCAGTACCCCTTTCTTGCTTTCTCACCATACCCCTTGATCCCTTTAGCCGTAAGGGCCATATCTAACTCCCTTTTGAATATATCCAACGAACTGGCATCAACAACTCTCTGAGGTAGGGAATTCCACAGGTTAACAACTCTCTGAGTGAAGAAGTTTCTCCTCATCTCAGTCCTAAATGGCTTACTCCTTATCCTTAGACTGTGTCCTCTGGTTCTGGACTTCCCCAATATCGGGAACATTCTTCCTGCATCTAACCTGTCCAGTCCCGTCAGAATTTTATATGTTTCTATGAGATCCTCTCTCATCCTTCTAAACTCCAGTGAATACAGGCCCAGTCGATCCAGTCTCTCCTCATATGTCAGTCCTGCCATTCCGGGAATCAGTCTGGTGAACCTTCGCTGCACTTCCTCAATAGCAAGAACGTCCTTCCTCAGATTAGGAGACCAAAACTGAACACAATATTCCAGGTGAGGCCTCACCAAGGCCCTGTAAACTGCAATAAGACCTCCCTGCTCTTATACTCAAATCCCCTAGCTTGAAGGCCAACATACCATTTGCTTTCTTCACCGCCTGCTGTTCCTGCATGCCAACTTTCAATGACTGATGTACCATGACACCCAGGTCTCGTTGCACCTTCCCTTTTCCTCTGCCGCCATTCAGATAATATTCTGCCTTCGTATTTTTGCCCCCAAAGTGGATAACCTCACATTTATACACATTATACTGCATCTGCCATGCATTTGCCCACTCACCTAACCTGTCCAACTCACCCTGCAGCCTCTTAGCGTCCTCCTCACAACTCACACTGCCATCCAGATTAGTGTCTTCTGAAAATTAGGAGATAGTGCCATGGGATCTTTTACATTAACCTGAGAGGGTAGATGGGACCTCGATTTAACATTTCATCCAAAGGACGGCACCTCCCACCGTGCAGCACAACCTCAGTACTGCCACGGATTGTTAGCCTAGATTATCCCAATGAGAAGAAAAGACTGTAAGAGAAGGGATAACCATCCGTGGCTAACTAAGGTAATAAGGGATAGTATCTAATTGAAAACAAGCACATACAATGTGGCCAAGACTAGTGGGAGGCCAGAGGATTGGGAAATTTTTAAAAGTCAGCAAAGAACGACTAAAAAAATGATAAAGAGAGGGAAGATAGATTATGAAAGTAAACTAGCATGAAATATAAAAACAGATAGTAAGAGTTTCTACAGGTAGATAAAAAGAAAAAGAGTGGCTAAAGTAAATGGTGGTCATCTGGAGGATGAGATTGGGGAATTAATGATGGAGAACAGCGAAATGACAGAGACGTTGAACAAATATTTTGTATCGGTCTTTATGGTAGAAGACTCTAAAAACATCCCAATAGGGGATAGATAATCAAGGGGCTATAGGGAGGGAGGAACTTAGTACAATCACTATCACTAATGAAGTAGTACTCGGTAAAATAATGGGACTAAACGCAGACAAGTCCCCTGGACCTGATGACTTACATCTTAGGGTCTTAAAAGAAGTGGCAGCAGAGAAAGTGGATGCATTGGTTGTAATCTACCAAAATTCCCTGGATTCTGGGGTGGTCCCAGCGGATTGGTAAACTCCAAATGTAAGGCACCTGTTTAAAAAAGGAGTCAGACAAAAAGCAGGAAACTATAGACCAGTTAGCCTAACATCTGTCGTTGGGAAAATGCTAGAGTCCATTATTAAGGAAGCAGTAGCGGGACATTTGGAAAAGCATGATTTAATCAAGCAGAGTCAGCGTGGTTTTAGAACATAAGAACGTAAGAAATAGGAGCAAGAGTAGGGCATACGGCCCCTCGAGCCTGCTCCGCCATTTAATACGTTAATGACTGATCCGATCATGGACTCAGGTCCACTTCCCTGCCCGTTCCCCATAACCCCTTAATCCCTTATCTGTTAAGAAACTGTCTCTCTCTTAAATTTATTGGAAAAGCAAAATTCGATCAGGCAGAGTCGGCATGGATTTATGAAGGGGAAGTCATGTTAGACAAAGGAATTGAATGTAATATCTCCAAGTTTACAGATGGCACTAAGTTGTGTGGCAGTGTGAGCTGTGAGGAGGATGCTAAGAGGCTGCAGGGCGACTTGGACAGGTTAGGTGAGTGGGCAAATGCATGGCAGATGCAGTATAATGTGGATAAATGTGAGGTTATCCACTTTGCTGGCAAAAACAGGAAGGCAGATTATTATCTGAATGGTGACAGATTAGTAAAAGGGGAGGTGCAACGAGACCTGGGTGTCATGGTACATCAGTCACTGAAAGTAGGCATGCAGGTACAGCAGGCAGTTAAGCAAATGGCATATTGGCCTTCATAGCAAGAGGATTTGAGTATCGGAGCAGGGAGGTCTTGTTGTATTTGTACAGGGCCTTGGTGAGACCACACCTTGAGTATTGTGTGCAGTTTTGATCTCCTAATCTGAGAAAGGACCTTCTTGCTATTGAGGGAGTGCAGCGAAGGTTCACCAGACTGATTCCCGGGATGGCAGGACTGACATTTGAAGAAAGACTGGATCGACTAGGCTTATATTCACTGGAATTTAGAAGAATGAGAGGGGATCACATAGAAGCATATAAAATTCTGACGTGATTGGACAGGTTAGATGCAGGAAGAATGTTCCCGATGTTGGGGAAGTCCAGAACCATGGGTCTCAGTCTAAGGATAAGGGGTAAGCCATTTAGGACTGAGATGAGGAGAAACTTTTTCACCCAGAGAATTGTGAACCTATGGAATTCTCTACGACAGAAAGTTGTTGAGTCCAGTTCGTTGGATATATTCAAAAGGGAATTAGATGTGGCCCTTACGGCTAAAGGAATCGGGGGTATGGAGAGAAGGTAGGAGTGGGGTACTCAAGTTGCATGATCAGCCATGATCATATTGAATGGTGGTGCAAGCTCGAAGGGCCGAATGGCCTACTCCTGCACCTATTTTCTGTTTCTTTGTTTCTATGTTTCCGTGGTTTGGGAGCATTAGGAGCATGGATCGTGGGGCTTGGGAAATGTTACATTTGGGGATTTCATTAGATGTTGTCATGGAAGACCTTGCTACTGTTGAACTAAATGTAGCTCTCAAGGGGTTAATTCATGGAACACAAAGACTGGCAGTTGATAAGTATACGTTAAACAAGGCAGGCGTCCTGGAGACAATGAAAGACAGTTTGACATTCCAAGGATCGTTCACACTCATCGTTCCTGTGACAAATCTATTTATTTGAGCTCAGCAGGGGTCATTGCCAAGTTAGGCTGGTGGATTGTACTCTTGTGGTGGAGGGAGGCAATCAGTTTGACTAAAACCTGACACTGGAGTCATGATTTTTAAAAAAAAGAGAGCTTGCAAAGCTGGGGGCTTATAATTTTTGTATTATTATGCCAAGACAAGTGGTATTAATGGAAGTAGTGAAGCTAATTGTAACTGTTCTGCATCTTTAACTTGCTGTGGAATAAAGTGTGTTTCATATCAAGCCTCACCTTCCCTAGTGGTAACTTGGTCCACTGTCAGGAAGACTGAAGAAATACATCATCATCATAGGCGATCCCTCGAAACAGGATGACTAGCTTCCACGAGTTCACAGGTGTTTCGATGAAGGACCCGATGTTCCAGTCCTGAACTCAATTGAGGGGGTGGAAGATGCCTGTGCATGGATTTTTTTTAAGCATGTTGTGATCGTTGCACACCCGTCACCACACGGGCTTGACAGAGCTAGGTCTTGGTCCAGTGGCAAAGGTTAATCAAGATAACTGGAGACCTAGCACGCACACATATCGCAGTGTGGGCTGGTCCATGCTGCCCCTGGGCCCTCGGATCTTCTGGGCCCCGTACCCTCATCTGCCGCATCTCCGCCACAAACACTCGCCGCTCCCCCGCCTCGACCTTCCCACTCCTCTGTATCTGAGCCCTGCCGATGTTCCTGCCCATGCTCCAAAACGACGACCAGGGTTTTGATGACGTCACCCAGTCGCCCATCTCAGAATCCTTGGAGCAGCTCGCGCTGGAGGTTGAAGTGGTATGCCACTCTAGCTCTTTTATAGCCTGATCTGCGGAGCTATTCTCTCGCAGGTTGGGGTTCATGATGTTCCAGGGCCCGCCGCTCCAGCTCTTTTATAGCCCGACCTGCGGAGCTGTTCTCTCGCAGGTCAGGGGGGCCATGACATTTATATAATGCCTTGAACATAGAAAAACTTCCCATGCTACTTCTCAGAGCAATCAACAAAAAACAGATACCAAGCCAAAGGAGGAGATATTACCCAAGGTGACCAAAAGTTTGGTGAGGGATGGGTTTTAAGGAGTGGATGAGACAGAGGACGAGGGGCAAGGAGCTTTAGGGAAGGAATTCCAGAGGATGGAAATACACATGACGATCGGGCCCAGATCACAAGAAGATGCTATTATTACATCCCCTGGGTTATTCTATTGTACGTAAATATAGAGAGCGTGAGTCAGCTCTCAGAAAAGTAAGTCACTCAGATTGCTATAATGAAGCGACTGATGCCACTGAACCTGAATCTACAGCAAACCCACATTTGTAACCGGCAGCGTTGAAGGCAGGTTATTGGACGGAAGGTTTTTGGATGTGCAAGTAATGGGAGGAGTATCCTGGGGGCAAGAACAGTGAGGAGGGGGTTGCAGTGTGCCACCGACAACAACGCAGTGATAGGAATTTTCTCAGAGGTGGGTAAGCATTGGAGAGTGAGGGTAAAGGTATTGGTGCTCACTGGGGTGGAGCTGGTAGTGCCGAGAGGAAGTGAGAGGGAGAAGAAATGCTGTAGTCCATTATTAAGGAAGCAGTAGCAGGACATTTGGAAAAGCATAATTCAGTCAAGCAGAGTCAGCATGGTTTTATGAAAGGGAAATCATGTTTGACAAATTTGCTGGAGTTCTTTGAAGATGTAAGAAGCAGGGTGGATAAGGGGGAACCAGTGGATGTGGTCTATTTGGATTTCCAGAAGGCATTCGATAAGGTGCCACATAAAAGGTTACTGCACAAGATAAAAGCTCACGGGGTTGGGGGTAATATATTAGTATGGATAGAGGATTGGCTAACTAACAGAAAACAGAGTTGGGATAAATGGGTAATTTTCCGGTTGTCAAACAGTAACTAGTGGGATGCCGCAGGCATTGGTGCTGGGTCCTCAACTATATACAATCTATATTAATGACTTGGATGAAAGGACCGAGTGTAATGTAGCCAAGTTTTCTCATGATACAAATTTGGTTGGGAAAGCAAATTGTGAGGCAGACACAAAAAATCTGCAATGGGATATAGACAGGCTAAGTGAGTGGGCAAAAATTTGGCAGATGGAGTATAATATGGGAAAATGTGAGGTTATCCACTTTGGCAGATAAAATAGAAAAGCAAATTATAATTTAAATGGAGAAAAATTGCAAAGTGCTACAGTTCAGCTGGACCTGGAGGTCTTTGTGCATGAAACAGTTAGTATGCAAATAAAGCAAGTAATCAGGAAGGCAAATGGAATTTTGGCCTTTATTGCAAGGGGGATAGAGTATAAAATCAGAGAAGTCCTGCTACAACTGTACAGGGTATTGGTGAGCCACTCCTAGAGTACTACGAACATTTTTGGTCTCCGTATTTAAGGAAGGATATACTTGCATTGGAGGCTGTTAAGAGAAGGTTCACTAGGTTGATTCCGGAGATGAGGGGGGTTGACTTATGAAGATAGGTTAAGAAGGTTGGGCCTATACTCATTGGAGTTCAGAAGAATGAGAGGAGATCTTATCGAAACATATAAGATAATGAGGGGGCTCGACAAGGTGGATGCAGAGAGGATATTTCCCCTCATAGGGGAAACTAAAACTAGGGGACCTAATCTCAGAATAAGGGGCCACCCATTTAAAACTGAGATGAGGAGGAATTTCTTTCAGAGCGTTGTAAATCTATGGAATTCTCTGCCCCAGAAAGCTGTGGAGGCTGGGTCATTGAATATATTTAAGGCGGAGATAGACAGATTTTTGAGCGATAAGGGAATAAAGGGGAAGGGGCAGGGTAGTGGAGCTGAGTCCATGATCAGATCAACCATGATCTTATTGAATGGCAGAGCAGGCTCGAGGGGCCAGGTGGCCTGCTCCTGCTCATATTTCTTATATTCTTATCTTCTTATGTAAATGGATTTCAATGTCGGCAAATGTGAGATCCTCAAAAGGATAGAACAGGGTACTTTGAAAGGGTGAAAAACTACAAACATGGAATCCAAAGAAACTTGGAGGTCCAGGTACATAGATCATTAAAATGTCATGAACAGGTACTAAAAATAATCAAAAAGGCTAATGGAATGCTGGTCTTTATATCTAGAGGATGAGAATACAAGGAGGTAGAAGTTATGCTACACCTATACAAGATCCTGATTAGACCACACCTGGAGTACCGTGAGCAGTTCGAGGCACCACACCTTAGGAAGGATATATTGGCCTTGGAGAGGGTGCAGCGTAGGTTTATGCGAATGATACCCAGACTCTAGGGGTTAAATTACAAGGAGAGATTACACGAACTAGGGTATTATGATCTTATTAAATGGCGAAGCAGGCTCGAGGGGCCAAATGGCCTACTTCTGCTCCTATTTCTTATGTTGTTATGTCCTAAGAATGGGGAAAAGGCACAGCTGCTCAGAGTAGGAGAGGCTGTAGGAGGGAATGGCGAGCGGTGGGTTGGGAATGCATGTTTGCTTGGGGTGGGCGGAGATGGTGGCAGAGGGGGCATGGCGAAGAAAAATTAATCCCCTTCACTCCCAGAAGTATATTGCAGAAATCTCTATTAAACATAGCTGCTCACTTATGTATTTTGAATAAAAGAGGCCTACCAGGCACTGAGCCCTGAACTACGTAAACTTTTATTACCCAAACTACAAATTCAGCAGCATCTACTTGAAATAACACGTCACTGCTGGGGAAATTCTTTTAGCAAATCTGCCTCTACCTTCTAGCCTTGCAGTGAGGAAAGTTGCATTCCAGTTTGTCATGTATTCAACTATCATTGTAACCCATGTATAAGCTGACCTAAGTTGTACACCTTGAGAACATTGACCACAAGGGGCGAACTTGTGGGAGACACTCCTAACCTGGATTTTCAGGTATAAAAGGGGAAGCTCCACCCACCTTCAGCATTTGAGGTCTTGGTAATAATGGTAACTGGTCAGAGTGACCTTCTCTCAAGTATGGGCCTCGTGTGCATAGTAAGGACATATCATTGGCGACGAGAAACTGGGATTTAAGTGAGCGTGGCCACTAGCAGCACAGAAGAGAGGTACTGTGTTGGTGAGGATTGGGACGACTTTATTGAGAGACTACAGCAAAGTTTTGTCACTAAGGAATGGTTGGGACAGGATTTGGCCAACAAACGCAGGGCTCATCTCCTGACAGTTTGTGGATCCAGAACGTACTCCCTGATGAAGGAACTTCTAGCGCCAGAGAAGCCGGCGGACAAGACGTTCGAAGAGCTCAGTAAGTTGATCGGGGAACACCTTAAACCGGCGAGCAGCATGCACATGGCGAGACATCA